>NC_092712.1:93522387-93849676 GCF_047496885.1 Scyliorhinus torazame
ACACACACAGTCACCCGAGGTCGGAATTGAACCCAATTGTGGCACTGTGAGGCAACAGTGCTAACCACCGTGCCACCCTAAGAAAGCAGCACACCACAGTCTTCTTTGGAGAAATCTAGAATGGGTTACAACTGTTGCCCCAGCCAGCGATGCTCATTTCACATGAACAAATTAAAAGAAATGTGGTGAAGATGTAACAAAACGACAAAGCAATTATCTTTCTACGTCAATCCACAAAATGGATTTTGTATATCTGTGTATATATAGGGGAGGATTCTCCATTTGGGAGATTATGGGCACGATTCTCCTGCCTCGATGCGCTCTCGCTCAAGTGTAACGAGGCCAATGAATAACGGTAAAAGCCAAAAAAGAGCTCCGTGCCAGGCGCCAAACAGTTTGAGGTGCAACAAACCCGCTCCCATAGGCAAAATAGTGATCTCGCTGTAGCGTGGCGAGAAACCAATTATCACCACTCAAGTCCATTTCCATACAATTAACAAGAGCCACCCCATAGCCAATGGCCTTCCGTAATTCCCAACAAATACTCACGCTGGTGGTGATTAGTACAAATGTGAACCTGGCAGAAGGGCGCCTGTGGTGAGCCGAGGAGATGAGTAGCCATCTTTACTCACAGGCAAAGAGCCCGGGGGTGCTTGACTTGCAACCCCAGTGCTTGGTGGGGGATAGTAGACTCTCGGCTGGGGGGACAACTGGGGGGAGGGGGGGGATGGGGTACTGCTCCCGGCACCACCATGCCAACCACTTACGCGTTCCGGGGGCAACCCCTGTCCCTGCCCGTCTGCCCTAACAACCACTCATAACCCCCACCGACTGCCGAGGCCTCTGCCTGCGCGGCTGAAGGCTATTGCTCATAGGGAATTGGCAATCGTGGTGAAGTGAGCACTTCACACATGCCAAGTGGATTCCCATGGGTGTGCGATCCACGTAGCATGTTGGAGTCAGCACAGTAGCACAGTGGTTAGCACAGTTGCTTCACAGCTCCAGGGTCCCGGCTTGGGTCACTGTCTGTGTGGAGTCTGCATGTTCGCCCCGTGTCTGCGTGGGTTTCCTCCCACAATCCAAAGATGTGCAGGTTAGGTGGATTGACCACGCTACAATTGCCCTTAGCTAAGGTGGGGTTACTGGTTTACGGGGATAGGGTGGAGGTGTGGGTTTAAGTGGAGTGATCTTTCCAAGAGCCGGTGCAGACTCAATGGGCCAAATGGCCTCCTTCTGCACTGTAAATTGTATGAAATACTCATGAGTCATTGCCTAGCATCCCAATCACACCTTGATGCCTGGACACTGCTTGAATACTACAGGAGGCAACACCACACACACAACATCTGAACACCCAGAGAATGGGACCCAACTCTGGGGACATGTTCACGGTTGGAGGGTGGGTGAGCGCTGCCCACCTGTGACTGGGACAAGCTCCACAGTGCCTTGGCCATTTCCATCGGAGAGCGGTACATGTCCCGCAGAACCTATCAAGGTCAGCCTAGTACTGGGTGACATCCCTTAGCGAGTTGGATATTCTGCCGAAATCCTCAACGATGGCCATCACTGACTGCACAACACCTTGGACACCTTCACTCATGGTGCAGATGTCGTGCACCAGGCTCTCGACTGCGTTCGCCACCCTAGCAGTGTTGGCCTCGGTGCCACTCATTGTCAGCATCATCTGCTGCGCCCCTAGCCTCTGGGAGTCCTCCAAGCGGATATGGTCCTGCTGGAGTGACGCTGACATCTCCCTCTGAATGCCCAGGTTGGTCTCTATCATCTCCGAGTACCTCTGTGCCACAGGCTCAGCATCAGGCTGGGGCCCAGTTGGGACCCGGGATCCAGCAGCCCCCTGACTGCTGTCTCGCCTGGGGGTTCCTGCCTCCATCTGATGTGCATCATCAGCGGAATGGTGCTCACCAGATTGTGCCTCCAAAGCCTGTCCACTCATGTTCCACCGAGGTGCTTGTATCTGCGCTAGTTGAGGGTGGGGATGACAGCTGTGACGTGACTAAGCTTTCACCCTCGGAGCTCCCCTCCGAGGGGTTCTCCTCGGAGTCAGGAGAGGGTGCAGCCCTGGATGGTGTCTGCTGGAGGGCCTGCGGGAAAATGGAAATGTGGTCAGTGGGTGGGATGGGTCAGTCAGTAAGGCAATCACTACTCACGTTTGACAGGTCCCTCAGGTGGAACCCAGTGGTTCCTCACCTCTGGGGTGTTCGCCAGCCTCCGTGTTTGTGATGCCCTGTCCTCAGCCACACCGGTCACCTCAAGGGCCCGCTCCTCGATGGAGGGGAGGATTCTTAAGTCTGGCACTCCTCTGCCAGTCTGGGCCCTCTCCTGACGATTATGGGAGAGCTTTTCCTGAGGAGACACAGAGGGCATCGTTAGACACACACGTGGTTCCCAGTGGTGGGAGAGGGGGTGTGAAGGAGGGGTTTGGCAGGGGTGGGGGGGGGGGGGGGGGTGGAGTGGTGGGAGGACTGGGTTTGCATGGGGAGTTGGATGCTCCCATGGGGGCTTGGGGGGGGGGGCATTGGTGTCTATTCACTTGTGCTTCCCAGTATATGTCTTTTTGCGGCACTGAAGGCCAAATCTTCTTGGTCATACTCCCCAGGCTGACTGCTACCGCCACCTCATCCCTTGTGGCTGACTCTCCTGGTCCCTCGGGGGAACAGGACATCCCTCCTGGCCTCCATGGCGTCTGGCAGTCTCCCAGGTCAGCTGAAGGTGTGTGAGAGCTGCCAATCACAGCCTAACACAATCAATATCAAACAGAAATGAATGAAAACTTGCAAATGAAAGATCTAAGAGGGTTTAAACTCAGCTGACTGGTTTTCTCATTTCAGAAATCGACAGGTGCTGCTTCCTGTGCCTGAGCCAGCAGGCGTCTTGCACAGGTGAGTGTGGGGGTGGGTGTCTATTTAGTGGGTTGCTGGATGGGGTCTTTATTTAAGAGGTCTGGGGGGGGGGGTCTGTAGAGTGTTTCGGGGGGGGGGGGGGGCTCTCTTGATTTCAGGGTTCCGTGGGGGTGGGGGGTAGCCCTCCAATGGATTTTGGGGGCAACTCCCTTAAAGAGTTACCTCCTTGGCCTACAGCGAGGTCCATCCCGTCAGGTACACACTTGACAGGACCTCCGCCAATTTGCACCCACATGATTCCCGACCCAGAGGAGCAAAGAATCACGAGGACCGGGAGAATATGGTGCCCGGCCCGTTAATAGGACGCAAGTGGGTCCTGCTGGTAGGGGCGGAAACTTTGATCTCAACACCAGCGGGAGCATCGGAGTTTCCCCGACACTGGATTCACCACCACATCAGGAACTCCTCCACCAGCAGGGCACTGTGGAGAATCCAGCCCATTATACACACATATATTATATAATATACATAAGTGAGAGAGCATGAGAGAGAGAGAGAGAGAGAGAGGAAAGGCACAACTGAGAGCACAAGCGCTCGCATCGGCAAAGAAACTGAGGGAATGAGCTTTGTTGGAAGAAGGCACAAGTGCATGAGATGGGGAGCTGATGTAGGTTTAGAAACCTATTCTGAACTTGCACGTGGCACTGTTAGGAGAAATTCACCCGATGACCAACATTTCCCCTAAATAGAAGCAAGTCAACTGGTCATTCATCTCATTTTGCGTTTATGGAAAATTGCTTTCCACATATTGATTGCTATAATTGCCAAGGAAACAACAGTGACTTTACTCCAAGAAGTAACTCATTGCATGAATTGCTGAGATGTGAGGAGGCACGATATAAACAGAAGTTATTTACTGTTTCATGATTCCCTTCCGCAGTCAAAACAAAAGTTGGCAGAAGTAATTTTATTTCAGCTTGCACAAATAAAACACAACATGCACATGGAAAGAACTTTTTCGAAATTCAAAGAAATAATTCAATTACTATCTCTCCAGGGATTCCATTAGAAAAGGGAACATTCATTTTGAATTATAATAAGAAAACAAAGAATACAACATCTTCCCATTATAAACATGGAATATCAATATTAATTTTTCAAGTACTGAATAAATTCGAGGCAGAGTACGTAAATGCAAAACAATCTGTATTGTCAGAACATGGTTTTAAATTTTGACAGAATCATTTATCTTTTCCACAAGTCAGCCAGTTCAAGTGACTGTCACAGTTGTATCTCAATGTCACTACCAAATTATGTAGCGCAGTGCAAGCAGCTCAAGTGTAAACGTAACAAGCTTATTCACTTGTAATTAGCACTGCAATCAACAAAGTTTGCAATTCACACTTAAATGCATCAGACTTGTGAAGAAATAAGGATACAATTTCCCATAATTGTCCCCCTGCCAATCTCTGCAGCAGAAACGGACTGAATATTTTCTGAATAAATGTTCTCGATCTTCCATTTCCAATCATTCATCATGTTTATTGAATGAATAGCTAAGCCTTAGCAGCAAGAATGGTCACAGGTTCAATTCTGACACTGCTGTTTGTTAATCTCACTTCAGCTGGTGAGGCAATAGGACATTCAAGCCAGCAGCAGCTCAGTTCGGAATAGGGAGGGGGAGGGGGGGGGGGGGGGGGAGAGAGAAAGAGTTCCTACTCCTGGTGCCTAGCCAGTGAACTTTAATAGAAGTGTGCACATATGGACACTGCTCAAGGACAGAAGTGAGTTTGGCTGTGATTCTTTCATGATCAAATTTGCTGCCATTGCATTCGATCAAGACTCACGCATTCATGAAAGCCATTTTGGCACTGTACTGGAGAGATACTGAATACTCATGTAGCTGTAGCAGATTTAAAAGTCAATGTTGAGTTGGGAAGCAAGAAAGTTATTTAAAATATGAATAGCCCATCTCCAAACGATGTGGTCTATGTACATTTGTGGTGGGTTGAAGTGCTTTCACGTAGTTTTTTTTGTATTTCATCAGAAATGCAATGTTATTTAGCAAGGATGCTAGACACTGAGCAGTGATTGCAAATGGGAAAAAAAGCAGGATTCAGTGGAGACAATGTAAAAATGTTAATGCAGTTGGGAATTACAATATGAAATACAGAACCAATTATCAAAGGTGTCAACATTTAATTCTTCGTTCACGGTAAGATCTCACTGCGAAAACGAAAGCCAACATTTCTTGCTTAAAAAGTATTATGCTTGACAAACAAATGATTCATCGCAATACATTAAGTATTTGTTCCAGTTTCAATTTCTCTGGGGAGGAATTAGAAAACAGCTGCTCAACATTAGAGCCTCCCAAAGAAAAGAAAACAGAAGGTGATGAACCAGCTTATGTAAACCTGGATGGGAGGCACAAAGTTTGCTTCATACACATGGTTAGCATGTATTCTAAATAACAAGGAACTGATTATGATGCTCAACATGAACATGGCAAATTTATCAACCTAGGTTTTGAAAGAGACAAGCCCACAAAGCCACATTTCTTCCAAAATAACCAAAATCCTCAGGAAAAATAAACTAATTTTATGCACCTTCACATGATATCAAAGTCTGAATGCCATAAGATTTGGAAGGAAATTTGAGAAGAGGTCGCTTTTCAATGTACCTGCTGCCCTAGTCCTTTGAGATGGTGTAGGTCGCAGGTTTTAGAGATGCTATTAAAAGTAGCCTCAGCGAGTTGCTGCACGGTAGCATTGTGGATAGCACAATTACTTCACAGTACAGGGTCCCAGGTTCGATTCCGGCTTGGGTCACTGTCTGTGCAGAGTCTGCACATCCTCCCAGTGTGTGCATGGGTTTCCTCCGGGTGCTCCGGTTTCCTCCCACAGTCCAAAGATGTGCAGATTAGGTGGATTGGCCATGATAAATTGCCCTTAGTGTCCAAAATTGCCCTTAGTGTTGGGTGGGGTTACTGGGTTATGGGGATAGGGTGGAGGAGTTGACCTTGGGTGGGGTGCTCTTTCCAAGAGCCGGTGCAGACTCGATGGGCCAAATGGCCTCCTTCTGCACTGTAAATTCTATGTCTATGTCTGTTGCTTTGAGACGGTACACATTGCAGCCATAGCTGTAGATGGATGGGCTGCCAATCTAGTGGACAGCTTTGTGCTGAATGGCATCAAGTATCTGGAGAGTTGTTAGTGCGAGGGAAGTCAAGAGTATTCAAACACCCTACGTGTAGATGACAAAAAAGCTTTGGGGGGGGGGGGTCAGAAGATGAGCCACTCACCACAGAATGTCCAATCTCTGACCTGCTCTAGCCATGGAATTTCAATGACTAGTTCATTGCATGCTTAGTCAATGGTAACTTGCAGAAGGGTTGGGGGTTGAAAAAACAGACTCAGCAATGGTCATGCCACTGAATGTTAAAGGGTGCAAATTATGAGTTTTATTGTGGGAGATGGTCATTGTCTGAAAACTTGTATGTCACAAATGTTATTTGCCACTTATCAGTCCAAGTTTTTGCAAGACAAGACGAAACAACACGATTAATTTGTACACCATAACATTGGAATTCTTATTCTAGTGAGCAGATGTGGCCCAGGAGTCTGTTGCAGCATAATGAATAAGGATACACCAAGAAAGGTGCAGAAACACTTTCATCGCTTGTTATCCATGATGTGTTTGTATTTGAACATAAATTTAAGCAGGGAAAACATGATAGTTTGCAAGAAAAAGAATCTGACCACAAAAATGGAAGCATGCAAATGCAGACTGGTGGTATTAGCAAGAAAGTGGGGAGAAAATAAGTCAACACAAAGTACTCCACCCGGACAAGGAGGAAAGAAACAATCTGCATTTATAATATGGACTCTACTCAAGAGTCCCATGGTGCTTCATAATCAGCGACGTACCTTTGTAGCAGAGGCTTGATTTGGGAAACATTGGGCGATTTATAATCAACAAGATCCCACAAATAGAAATGAAATAATCAAACATCATTTGTTTTAGAGGTTGGTGAGGAATAGATATTGGCCATGACAAAAGGGAGACCTTACCCACTCTTCTTCAAACAGTGCCAGAAGATACTTTATGTCCATCTGAGGGGGCAGACACCCTTGATTAACTGTCTCATCCAAAAGAAACCACCTCTGACAGTGCAGCAATCCCTCAGTACTGCGCTGAAGTATCAATCTAGATTACGTGCAAAATTTCTGGAATGAAATTTGAACCAAGGCCTTCTGATTCAAGAACATTAGAGTCGAACTCAAGAGGGGCGACTAGCATAAAATTCAAATACGTAAAGTAAACTTCAATTCATTGACAGACCGAGGTATTCTATGCCTCTCACTGTTCATTTTTTTTTATTCATTAGGAAAGATGAACGGGCAGAATTTTCCCATTCTGAGACAAAGTCCTGTGGCGAGGGCGGGAGTGTAGAGTTTCCCACTACAGATGGAAAACACTCCAAATCTTCGGCCCCGACCTATTTAATTATGCACCCGGATGTTTTGGATGATAGACCCCCTGTCGAAAACTTGATCCGGAAGGTCCACTGGAAGATGCACTCTGACCCACTGATGTGGTGTTTTGGGTCCAGGGTTGCGGGCTGCCCCCATCCCGATCTCGGGAGGCAGCCCCGGGAATTGCTCAGGTGAGTCCCAAAAACTGAACGCCAAATTGTTCCAAATTCACACCGCCGTATTTTGTCTGCAGTATCAGGAAAATCTGCCATGGGGGTGTCAGGCCTTGGAAGTACATCGCATTAACGAGTTGCAAATGAGGTTCAGGCCATTCTCTGTAAGGTTTTCTGACCAGCCATGGCAGGCACCAATGAAAGATCCCGCTGTAAATCCATGCGGGTGTGAAACCGATTTCTGAGCCTCCCACCATATTCGCTCCACACAGCCACCATTGAAACCGCCAGCAGGGTCTTGGGAGCATTCCGCTTATAATGTCTTTTCAGAAAAAGAACTACATGCATTCTTCCCAGAACTTGCTGCGCAGTGGTGGACAGATTCCAAAATATTAAGTTACGAAATATTGGACTATACAGATGTTTGCAGCCAAATACTTCAATGCTGTACACAACTATATCTTGGAGGTCAACATTCTTTCCCAGCAGAAGGAAAACAGAATTATTTGCAAGATCATAAAATTTAAAAATGAATTTGTAACGCTCCTTCCCTGATGATGCAAAGTATATTATTACAGCCAATTCCAAGACCACGGGCTCGGTCTTATTATGTCGGTTTTATCCCATCTGTGTTTGAAGTATACGTTACTCACGGAAGACAATTTAAAACTTTGAATATATATTCTTCACATTTTTATTATCCGTTGTAGTTTGTACCAGACATATATTTAGTTAACTTTTTAAACTGACATTGTGACCTAGAATTCCCCTGCATATCTCAGTGGCCTGCAAACGGAGTTGCACACAGGATTCCTGCATCAGCTCATATACATCCCATTGGCATGAACCCCACAGAAAATAAGTGCAAACAGCTGAACGAAGGGGAATTCCTGTGAAATTTTTAAAAAATAGTTCAGCCTGCAACTCTTCAGCAGCAGACTGCAAGCCAAACTGATGAGAGGAACAGTGCTTGGTATTCTCATTTCACTTCCTAATAACATCACTGCGTGTCTCAGCAATGGTTTTATAGTTGTGCAGCAACTGACCGAGTCTAATCTACACCCAGAGGCCAGCATCACATTCAGGAGAATGCAAAAACATTCCAGATACAGACCAGTCCGTCTTTGTCGGAGATTGAAGGCTGAGAACACCTGGGTGCAGGAGCCATTAAGCCTTGTACAAGCGTAACTTATTCCATCTGGTGGGAGTTGCCACTGAATGAAACATCCTCCCCCATAAGATTTTAGGCCACTACTGGGGAAAGTTTAACCTCATCAGGGCTGGAAAGATGATACCCTTTCTTCCTTTTCCACCCTGGAGACCAGTACATTCTGATTGTTAAACAGAGTGGGTTATTTTTTAAATTTTTACTTCACTCTAAGTTACAAAGCCACTGTGCAGAGTGGACAGGAAAAACCCTTAACCCATCTCCTTGCTTGTTCCAAAAAACAATTCAAATTGAATCCTATTTCTGGTCTCCACAAGAGACGCATACAAGATCCAAGCTGACAAGAAAAGGCATTGCACCTCATCTTGGGCTTGATCTGATGCTTGATCTTCCAAAACAGCAGGTATGCTTTGTCACCTATATATGTCAACCATTACTTTGATTTCCTTTGTTGAAACAGTTCAGGAAAGTCAAATGGCAAAGGATAAAGATATCATAACAACCTCATGCATGTGTTCTAATCTCAAGGGAGGCCATTAACATTTAAAAAAAAAAAATCAAACACCCAGTTATTAACTGGAAGAATAACATCCAAAGATTTTTTTTTTTTTTTTAAATTTTAAAATAAATTTAGTGTACCCAATTATTTTGTTTTCCCAATTAAGGAGCAATTTAGCGTGGCCAATCCACCTACCCTGGACATCATTTGGGTTGTGGGGGTGAAACCCACGCAGACATGGGGAGAATGTGCAAACTCCACACGGACAGTGACCCAGGGCCGGGATTCGAACCCTGGTCCTCAGCACGCAGTCCGTGTGATAACCACTGCACCACATGCCACCCTACATCCAAAGATATAAAGTTTTAAACAAAACTTTTAAAAACCGTACAAGAGTTAAACAAAGCAAGTACCACTGACGTATTACTTATTGTCCACGCCCGAAAATCTCAATGGGTCATTCCCCATTTTCAATTCCATCCAAGAGTTTCCCAATAAATTCCAGGGTTTCATGAGGATTTCTTCACTTCTCCTCAGGCCAAACAGTATGCCACAGCTCTAAGGAATTCACTTTGATTCATTCCTGCCATTCGCTGAAGTATGGGATTTCTTCCACCAGCACCAGCCAGGTGACTCTCCAGCTTTCCTGAGCACCTCACTAATGTGGGGCGTCATTCTCCGACCCCCCGCCGGGTCGGAGAATGGCCGTTGGCCGCCGTGAATCCCGCCCCCGCCCCCGCCGAAGTCTCCGCTCCCGGAGATTGGGCGGGGGCGGGAATCCAGCCGCGCCGGTTGGCGGGACCCCCCGCTGGATTCTCCGGCCCGGATGGGCCGAAGTCCCGCCCAGGAATTGCCTGTCCCGCCGGCGTAAATCAAACCTGGTATTTACCGGCGGGACCAGGCGGCGTGGGCGGGCTCCGGGGTCCTGGGGGGGGGCGCGGGGCGATCTGACCCCGGGGGGTGCCCCCACCGTGGCCTGGCCCGCGATCGGGGCCCACCGATCCGCGGGCGGGCCTGTGCCGTGGGGGCACTCTTTCCCTTCCGCCTCCGCTACGGCCTCCACCATGGCGGAGGCGGAAGAGACTCTCCCCACTGCGCATGCGCGGGAAACTTTCGGCGGCCGCTGACGCTCCCGCGCATGCGCGGGGAAACTGACAGCGGCCGCTGACG
The DNA here is from genome assembly GCF_047496885.1 of Scyliorhinus torazame. Lineage (NCBI taxonomy): Eukaryota > Metazoa > Chordata > Chondrichthyes > Carcharhiniformes > Scyliorhinidae > Scyliorhinus > Scyliorhinus torazame. The sequence continues at coordinate 93,532,734 of NC_092712.1, forward strand.
CTCCCGCGCATGCGCGGGGAAACTGACAGCGGCCGCTGACGCTCCCGCGCATGCGCCGCATTTCCGCGCCAGCTGGCGGGGCAACAAACGCCATTTCCGCCAGCTGGCGGGGCGGAAATCCCTCCGGCGTCGGCCTAGCCCCTCAATGTTGGGGCTAGGCCGCCAAAGATGCGGAGACTTCCGCACCTTTTTGCCGGCGCGATGCCCGTCTGATTTGAGCCGGCTTTGGCGCCAGTCGGCGGGCATCCCGCCGTTGGGGGAGAATTTCGCCCGTGGACACCCCCACACGAGCAGGGCCTCACTGCTTTCTTGTTCACGGACTCCGAATTCAGAACATACTATCGTTTCTGATAGCCCTTTGCTTGTGGTTTCAGATGCTTCCAAGTACTCAATTATTTATTTCCAATTAAAGGGCAATTTAGCATGGCCAATCCACCTAACCTGCACATCTTTGGGTTGTGGGGGTGAAACCCACGCAGACATAGGGAGAATGTGCAAACTCCACATGGACAGTGACCCAGGGCCAGGATTCGAACCCCTATCCTCAGTGCCGCAATCCCAGTGCTACCCACTGCGTCACATGCCGCCCCCTCAAACTATTGAGATTGAGGGCAGTCAAGTCTCTCGGGCCTGATGGCCTCCATCCTAGGGTGTTGAAGGAAGTGGCAGTGGAGATAGTGGATCCATTGGTTATAATATTCCAAAATTCCCAGGAGAAGTTCCAACAGATTGGGAAAATGCTAACTTAACATCCTTATTCAAAAAGGGAGGGAGGCAGAATGTCAGAAATTACAGACCATTTAGTTGAGCATCTGTTTGTTGAAATTTTTAGAATCAATTATCAAGTATGTAAAATCAGGACATTTGGAAAGTCAAAACACTATCCATCAGAGTCAGCATGGTTTTTTGAAGGGCAAATCAAGTTTGGCTAATTTGCTGGAGTTCTTCGAAGGTGTAACAAGCAAAGCAGATGATGGGGATCCTGTAGATTTAGTCTACCTGGAATTCACAAGGTTAGACAACATGGGATTGGGGTAATTTAATAGCTTGGATAAAAGACTGGCTGACGGGCAGAAGAGAGTCGGGATAAATGGGTCTTTTTCTGGAAGGCAAGATGTAACTAGTGTGGTGGCACAGGGTTCGGTCCTTGGGTCCCAGCAATTTACAATCTACATAAACAAATTGGATAGAGGGATAGAAGGTTCTATAGCCGATTTTGAAGACAACACAAAAATAGGCAGGACAGTAAGTTGCAAGGAGGAAATAAGAAGTCACACGGGATCAAAGGTTAGCTGGCAAGATGGATACAGAACTGGCTAGGTCATAGAAGGCAGAGAGTAGCAATGGAAGGGTGCTTTTCTGATTGGAGGGCTGTTACTCGTGGTGTACCGCAGGGTTCAGTGCTGGGACCTTTGCTGCTCGTAGTATATATAAATTATTTGGAGGAAAATGTAACTGGTCTGATTAGTAAGTTTGCGAACAACACAAAGGTTGGTGGAATTGCGGAGTCAATTACTAGGGGGCATAGGTTTAAGGTGCGAGGGGCAAGGTTTAGAGGAGATGTACGAGGCAAGTTTTTTTTAAATATACACAGAGGGTGGTGGGTGCCTGGAACTCGCTGCCGGAGGAGGTGGTGGAAGCAGGGATGATAGTGACGTTTAAGGGGCATCTTGACAAATACATGAATGGGATGGGAATAGAGGGATACGGACCCCGGAAGTGTAGAAGATTTTAGTTTAGATGGGCAGCATGGTCGGCGCAGGCGTGGAGGGCTGAAGAGCCTGTTCCTGTGCTGTATTTTTCTATTTTCTTTGTAAGAACCATACAAATAGATATAGATAGGTTAGGAGGATGGGCTAAAATGTGGCAGGTGGAGTTTAATGTGGATAGGTGTGAGGTCTTCTATTTTGGTCGTAAAAATGCGAAGGCAACTTATTATCTAAATGGGGAGAGACTTTGGGGTGCTCCATTGCAGAGGGATCCTCATTCAGGAGTCACAGAAAACTAGCCTGCAGGTGCAGCAGATAAGAAAGAAAGCGAATGGAATGTTGGTATTTATAGCTAAAGGAACAGAGTATAAAAGGTTAGGAAGTGTTGTTGCAACTATACAAGGCATTGGTGAGACCACACCTGGAGTATTGTGCACAGTTTTGGTCCCCTTATTTGACGAAAGATGTAGTGGCATTGGAGGCAGTTCAGATGAGGTTGATTCCAAAGATGAGTGGTTTGTCATATGAAGAGATATTGAACTGTTTTGGCCTATAGAGTTTAGAAGAATGAGGGGAGATCAAATTGTGGTATACATGATAAAAGGTATGGATAAAATAGATGTGGAGCAGATGCGTCCTTTTTGTGGAGCATTTTAGAACAAGATGTCATAGTCTTAGGATAAGAGGTAGAAAATTTAAAATGGAGTTGAGGAGAAACTACTTCTCCCAAAGGGTTGTGAATCTGTGGAATTTGCTACCCGAATGTGGTGGATGCTAGGACAGTGAGTAAATTTAAGGAGGAGTTAGACAGATTTTTAATTGGTAATGGGTTGAAGGGTTGTGGAAAACGGGCAGGACGGTGGAGTTAAGGCCAGGATGAAATCAGCCATGATCAAATGGCAGAGCAGACTCGATGGACCAAATGGCCCAATTCTGCTCCTACATCTTATGAACTTATGACAGCAATTGAAGATAACTGCTTTGGTCTTCCCAATGTTAATTGGAAGAAATGTCTGCTCACCTAATGCTGTTATTCATCGTTTGTAAGCCAGATCGTGAGTCCCGCATGGTATGTTGCCTGCCACACGGTGCCAGGGTGAGGGACATCTCTGATCGGCTTGAAAGGATTTTGGAGAGGGAGGGGGAGGATCCAGTTGTTGTGGTCCACGTTGGGACTAACAACATAGGTAAGACTAGGAAAGAGGACCTGTTTGGGGGATTATCAAACACTAGGGACTAAATTAAAGAACAGATCCTTCCAGGTTATAATCTCTGGATTACTACCCGAGCCACGTGCCAATTGGCATAGGGGTGAGAAAATTAGGGAAGTTAACACGTGGCTAAAGGAGTGGTGCGGGAAAGAGGGATTCCATTTCATGGGGCATTGGCATCAGTACTGGGGCAGGAGCGACCTGTACAGTTGGGACGGTCTTCACCTGAACCATTCTGGGACCAGTGTTCTAGCGAATAGGATAAATAGGTTGGTCACAAGGACTTTAAACTAGCAAGTTGGGGGGAAGGGAAGGGTAAAGCTATGAACAGTATAATGGTTAATGGAGAGCAAGGCAGCAGGTTACGTGACAGGTTATTATGTAGAGATATGGGTTCAAAGACAAGGAAAATTAGGAGAAAAGGTAAGAGGAAAAATAATTTGCGAAAAGTTACTGATCAAGGTGTTAGGATTCATAACAAAGACAAAAAAAACAGCATAAGTGTACTTTACCTGAATGCTCGTAGTATACGGAATAAGGTGAATGAGTTGGTGGCGCAAATCATCATGAATGACTATGATTTAGTGGCCATTACTGAAACATGGTTAAAAGATGGTCACGACTGGGAGTTAAATATCCAAGGGTATCAGACTATACGAAAGGATAGAACGGACGGTAAGGGCGGTGGTGTAGCTTTGTTGTTTAAGGATGGCATCCGGGCAATAGTAAAGGATGATATTGGTGCTATGGAGGACAAGGTTGAATCAATTTGGGTGGAAATCAAGGCGAAAAAGTTACTGATAGGAGTAGACTATAGGCCACCAAATAGTAACAGGATGGTAGGGCAGGCAATAAGCAAAGAAATAATGGATGCATGTAGAAATGGTACAGCGGTTATCATGGGAGATTTTAATCTGCATGTCGATTGGTTTAACCAGGTTGGTAAAGGCAGCCTTGAGGAGGAGTTTATAGAATGTGTCAGGGATAATTTCCTGGAACAGTATGTAATGGAACCTACAAGGGAACAAGCGGTCCTAGATCTGGTCCTGTGTAATGAGGGAGGATTGATTAATGATCTCATAGTTCGGGATCCTCTTGGAAGGAGCGACCACAATATGGTGGAATTTAAAATACAGTTGGAGGATGACAAGGTAAAATCAAACACTAGTGTTTTGTGCTTAAACAAAGGCGATTACAATGGGATGAGAGAAGAACTAGCTAAGGTAGACTGGGAGCAAAGACTTCATGGTGAAGCAGTTGAGGAACAATGGAGAACCTTCCGAGCAATCTTTCACAGTGTTCAGGAAAAGTTCATACCGACAAAAAAGAAAGACGGTAGAAAGGGGAAAAAATCGACCATGGATATCTAAGGAGGTGAGGGAGAGTATCAAATTGAAGGAAAAAACATACAAAGTGGCAAAAATTAGTGGGAGACTAGAGGACTGGGAAGTCTTTAGGGGACAACAGAAAGCTACTAAAAAAGCCATAAAGAAGAGTAAGGTAGACTATGAAAGTAAACTTGCTCAGAACATAAAAGCAGATAGTAAAAGCTTCTACAAATATACAAGACAAAAAAGAGTTGCTAAGGTAAATATTGGTCCTTTGGAAGATGAGAAGGGAGATTTAATAATAGGAGACGGGGAAATGGCTGAGGAGCTGAACAGGTTTTTTGGGTCAGTCTTCACAGTGGAAGACACAAATAACATGCCAGTGACTGATGGAAATAAAGATATGATAGGTGAGGACCTTGAGATGATTGTAATCACTAAGGAGGCAGTATTGGGCAAGCTAATGGAGCTAAAGGTAGACAAGTCTCCTGGCCCTGATGGGATGCATCCCAGAGTGTTAAAAGAGATGGCTAGGGAAATTGTAAACGCACTAGTGATAATTTATCAAAATTCACTAGACTCTGGGGTGGTCCCAGAGGATTGGAAAGTAGCAAACGTGATACCACTATTTAAAAAAGAAGGTCGGCAGAAAGCGGGTAATTAAACGCCGGTAAGCTTAACTTCGGTTGTAGGGAAAATGCTGGAATCTGGCACCTGGAGGGAAATTGTCCCATTGGGCAGATGCAGCATGGGTTCATAAAGGGTAGGTCGTGTCTGACTAATTTGGTAGAATTTTTGAGGACGTTACCAGTGCAGTAGATAACGGGGAGCCAATGGATGTGGTATATCTGGATTTCCAGAAAGCTTTTGACAAGGTGCCACACAAAAGGTTGCTGCATAAACTAAAGATGCATGGCATTGAGGGTAAAGTGGTAGCATGGGTAGAGGATTGGTTAACTAACAGAAAGCAGAGCTAAATGGGTGTTTCTCTGGTTGGCAACCTGTAACTAGTGGGGTCCCTCAAGGATCAGTGTTGGGCCCGCAGTTGTTCACAATTTACATAGATGATTTGGAGTTGGGGACCAAGTGCAATGTGGCAAAGTTTGCAGACGACACTAAGATGAGTGGTAAAGTAAAAAGTGCAGAGGATACCGGAAGTCTGTAGAAGGATTTGGATAGGTTAGGTGAATGGGCTAGGGTCTGGCAGATGGAATTCAATGTTGCCAAGTGTGAGGCTATCTATTTTGGTAGGAATAACAGCAGAATGGATTATTATTTAAACCGTAAGATGTTAAAACATGCTGCTGTGCAGAGGGACCTGGGTGTGCTGGTGCACGAGTCGCAAAATGTTGGTGTGCAGGTGCAACAGGTGATTAAGAAGGCTAATCGAGTTTTGTCTTTCAATGCTAGAGGGATGGAGTTCAAGACTAGGGAGGCTATGCTGCAATTGTATAAGGTGTTGGTGAGGCCACACCTGGAGTATTGTGTTCAGTTTTGGTCTCCTTACCTGAGAAAGGACATATTGGCACTGGAGGGAGTGCAGAGGAGATTCACTAGGTTGATCCCAGAGTTGAGGGGATTAGATTATGACGAGAGGTTGAGTAGACTGGGACTGTACTCATTGGAGTTTAGAAGGATGTGGGGGGGATCTTATTGAAACATATAAAATTATGAAGGGAATAGATAGGATAGATGTGGGCAGGTCGTTTCCACTGGTCGGGGAAAGCAGAACTAGGGGGCATAGCCTCAAAATAAGGGGAAGTAGATTTAGGACCGAGTTTAGGAGGAACTTCTTCACCCAAAGGGTTGTGAATCTCTGGAATTCCTTGCCCAGTGAAGCAGTTGAGGCTCCTTCTTTAAATGTTTTTAAGAAAAAGATATCTTTCTAAAGAATAAAGGAATTCGGGGATATGGTGTACGGGCCGGAGAGTGGAGCTGAGTCCACAAAGATCAGCCATGATCTCATTGAATGGTGGAGTAGGCTCGAGGGGCCAGATGGCCTATTCCTGTTCCTAGTTCTTATGTTATGTTGGACAACCAGCATGAAAATTTAAACGCAGTATAGGTGTTGGTCAAGAGTGGGGACAATACCTTATAAGCCAGTTACATTCTGTCAATGCAGGCAGAATAACCAGAGCTACTAATCAAGGGTGCCACTAAATATAAAACTCAGCCTCTGCCTATTGGTAAATAGCTGCAGCATTACATTAGTAATACAGAGAGATTAGAAAGGACTGACTAATTAGGAACAATTAACATTAATTTATAATGGCAGGACATGCTTGACTTGTTGAAATAATTGAAGTTTTTTAAAAAATGTTTATAAGCTATGTGCATCACTGGCGAGGCCAACATTGTTACCCATCCCCAATGGTCCTCAAGGTGGTGATGGGCCACCTTCTTAAATCATGGCAGTTCTTGTGGTGTAAATGCACCTACAGTGCATATAAGGAACAAGTTCCAAGATTTTGACCCAATACCAATACAGTTCCAAATCAGGATCGTATATGGCTTGAAGGGGAACTAGCAGGTGGGTGCATTCTCCTTCTTCTGCTGCCCTTCTCCTTCTGGATGGTAGAAATCGGGGTTTTGAAGATAGTCAAGGGAGCTGCAAAGTGCATCTTGTAAATGGAGTGCGATCTTGAATGGAGTGCCAGCGTTTGGAGAGTTGGAGGTGTTAGGCGACATGGGGAAGGAGGTGCTCCTTTGCCTGGAGTATTTGATTCTTACTCTACTACAGGTGAACTGGCTAGCTGTTTGGGGAGTATCTGGTAACTATCTGATGGGTGGTCAAGGTCTATTCTATTACTATGCTTTACAATAGTATAGGAATTTGTGGTAAGGTTAATAAACACATAACAGAAAATAAATAATTTAATGAAATAATTAAATAGTTAATAAAAACAGGTAATGATGTCAGGACAGGCGATGTGTCACGGAACTTCTGGATACTAGTGTGATCCAGGGAAAATGGTGTCTGCAGTCGGTGTCTGCAGCTTGAGGAGCTCTGGTTCAGTGTCATTGAGCTGGAGGTTGAGCTGCAGACACTGACACATCAGGAAGGGAAAACTGTACATGGACACTTTGTACCAGGAGGCGGCCATATCCCTTAGGATAGGGTCTTCTGATTTGATCAGTGGCTAGGGACAGGAGAGTATGACTGCAGCTAAGGCAGGTAAGAGGACAGAGAGCACCAAGTGTCATCCTCTGCAATTGTTCTCCAGGTCTGAGGTTCTTTCAACTTGTTGGATGAGAGTGGGGCTGCAGAGTTTGAGCTGACTGACCATGGCACTGTGGTGCAGGAAGCCATTCAAGTGGGGGCAAGCAAAAAGTAACGGTAATAGAGGACAGTATAGTGAAGGGGATTTACATTGTTTTTTGCAGCAACGAGTGAGAGTCCAGACAATTCTGTTGCCTGTCCCATGCTAGAGTTCAGGACATTTGCTCGGGGCTCGAGAAGAACTTGCAGCAGGAGACGGGGGGGAGAATCTGTGTCTATCTGTAGCTAGGGGTATTGGAAGTGTCAAATGTTCTCCATTAAAACATGTTACACCTGATACATGTGAAGACTCTGTCATGTTAATCTTCTCAGCAGGTCTGCCTGCACCAAACACCCCTTTGCCCACCGGTCCCCCCACCCCCCAGGCACAGTGGTCCAAGATGAAAAGCCCGATGCAGACCACGTACAGAGGATGGGTGTGAACGTGCTGTCAGCAGAATGCTGGGAATCAGACTTTTACAGAAACGGAGGAGCACCAGAACTTTCCTCACAGCGAGTTATCACTCTCCTGCTTTGTATATTATTGGCCTGCTGACAGTGCTGACGCAGGCCCATCACCCTGGAGTGATATTACACAGACCCTTGGGGGGTGTAATAGGGTAGTCTTGAGGGGGTGGAGGGTGGGGTAGGAGAGACCCGGACGAGGTTGAAGTCCTCCCTGATCCTCCGGGCATGCCCGACCCTTGCCGCCACCAGTCCTCCATCCTCCGGCATCTCCTTCTCCAGCACACCCTCCAGGTCTGGATCCTCCTTCTCCTCCTACTCAGACAAGGCCACATGTTCCCCCACCCCCTCCTACTCCAGCATGTCGCCCTGCTCCTGTGTCAGGTTGTGGAGAGCACGGCAAACCACCATATCTAGCGGCCATACACACTCCCTGGGCTTCTTGCACCCATGTGCATGTTCCGGAGGCGGTGGTCGCACAAAAGTTGAAGATTCGGGGAGTGGACCCCCTTCCTGTTATTGAAGGGCACTCCCTGATGCACCGGTGTACACCAGGCAACATGTGTGTCGTTTATTGCCCCCTGGATCTGGACCATCCCAGTGATGGAGGAGAATCCTGCAGCCTTGGCATCTTGGTGGGCCTGGTCCAGCTCAAAGTTGATACAGGCTGATGCCTGGGCGTATGGTGCATCCGTGACCTCACCGATACACTTGTGGGTTATTGCTTGAGAAATACCGCACATGTCCCCACTTGAGCCCTGGAATGAACTGGTTGCCCAGAGGTTCAGAGCGGTGACGTTCACTGCCACTGGGAGCAGGTGACTTCCTCCTCCTCCATGGGGTACAAGGTCCATGAGGGCATGCACATGAGCCACAATGTCTCTTTGTGGAGACCGAGTCTCCTGTGGCACATACTGTCCAGCATCTCCTCAAAAGACCAACAATGCCTGTACACCTTGGGCTGTCGCTGGCATCCCCCTCCGAATTCCTCAGTGGCCTGATGGGCAGCTGGTTTTCAGGGTGTGCGCAGCCCCCTGCACATGGGATGCTGCCTCCACCCTGCGTGACGCCACTGCCGCCTTCTCCGGCATCTGGCCGTCTGGGCTGCCACCAGCATTGCGAGGGCAGCCTCTCTGTGACTTATAGAACCAGCCATATTTTGTACATCTGTAATGAATTGGAGAAGGAGAAACACCAATCAGTTGGGGCTTTCACCCCATGACCCTCAACTGTTCAGATTTCAAGTTTGATTGAAATGCAATGCAATAACCATTGTGTGTGTACCCACGAGAATCCATTTGAGAGTTCTGAAGTGCTCTCACAACTAACAAGGCCAATTCCTCATCAGCAATAGCCTTCAGCTGTGAAGCAAGATGCTACTCACCAAGTGGCCTTCAGATTAGAACCAAATGCAGGGCTTGGTCCTGGAAGTGTTTTGTTGGATAGGCAGGGAGCAGCTGTAGTTTCCTCTGTTATGGGTATCCACAATATTTGAAGATGGCTTGAAGCCACTCTATTTCTTCCCCCCCCCCACCCCCCAAAACCCTAGCACTGGGGTAGCAGCTCCAGTGTCCTTGAGCTGCACGCCGAAAAATAGAAATGGCTACTCTTCTCCTCAGCAGCCATTATACCAGCTTCACTTGCGATGCCCATGTGATTTCCCGCTGGGGAGGTGGTTAATTCTCGGGAAGCCATTGCATTAGACTTCAAATCTCGCTAATGGAGATGGAAATTACTGCAAATGAGGGCTAATGATACGCTCACCATATTTGGGCGTGAGCCCGAACTTGCCATCGAGAGAGGGCCAGTTAGAACAAAGAAAAGTACAGCACAGGATCAGGCCTTTCGGCCCAACCATTCTGCCCGTCAAACCTAAAACCTTCCACACTTCGGCGATCCGGGTCCCTCTATTCCCATCCCATCCTTTTAGATAGCAAACTGATTTGCGCCCGGCGCAAATCTCGATTTTGGTCTTTCCACTATTTAACCGGCACACCCAGATCCACGCTGGGCACAATGCAATGGTTAAATCGCGTCCATGCATTGTGATAAACAGACTGTGACAGGAAGCAACAAGTGTACAAATCTAAAAGTAAATCAGCAGATAGGGCTAGACATTACATAAATAATAGAAGATCAAAACCAAAGATTCTGTATCTGAGTCCATGTAGCATTTGAAACAAAGCAGATGAACAGAGAGCATAAATAGAAATAAATAAGATATGCTAGCCATTTCAGCGACATGGCTACAGGATTACATAAATTGGGACCTGAATATTGAAAGGCACGTGATATTTAGGAAGAACAGGAAATTAGGAAAACGTAGAATGGTGGCTCTGTTAATTATTTATTTTAAATTTAGAGTGCCCAATTCCATATTTTTTCCAATTTAGGGGCAATTTAGCATGGCCAATCCACCTACTCTCCACATTTTTGGGTTGTGGGGATGAGACCCATGCAGACACGGGGCGAATGTGCAAACTCCACATGGACAGCGACTGGCTCTGTTAAGTAATGATGGTATGAACACATTAGAGAGGGATGACCTAAATTCAGGAAACCAGGATGTAGAAGTGATTTGGGTTAAGTTGAGAAATGATAAAAGCAAGAGTCACTTAAGGGAGTGGAGTACAGGACTCCCAATTGCAACTACTCATAGGGCAGGGTATAAAAAAAGAGAATGGGAAGTTGCAGAAAAGGTACGGCAATAATCATGGGGGAGGGGGGGATTTAATCTACAAATAGACTTGAAATACCAGGAGCGGGATTATCTCAGCCCACGCCGGGTCACGCCGGAGAATCACCAGGCCGGGTGCGAATCGCGCGCAGCTGGTCACTGATTCTCTGGAGAGCGGAGTATTGGCACCGGCACGGCACCGGTCGGGGGCCGCTCCTCGCGGCCCCCCACCCCCCGGTGATTCTCCGCCGGGAAGGGGCGAGCGGCCGCATAAAAAATCCGAGTCCCGCCGGCGCCGTCCACGTGTGGTCTTACCCGGTGGTACCTCGGCGTGCACCCATCCGGGGGCGGCCTGGTGGGGGGGGGGGGCTCCACCGTGGCCTGGCCCGTGATCGGGGCCTACCGATCGGCCGGCCGGCCTCTCGGGCTGGCGGCCTCTTTTGCTCCGCGCTGACCCCTGTAGCCCTACGCCATGTTGCGTTAAGGCCGGCGCGGAGAAGGGAGCCACCGCGCATGCGCGCAATCGCGCCGGCTGCACTGCGTATGCGCAGACTCGCGGCGCCCATCTGACGCCAGTATTGGCAGCTGGAGCGGCATGGGTCACTGCAGTGCCGTGGTGGCCCCCAGTAGGGGTCAGAATCACTGCTCCTGGGGGCATGTTGACACCATCGTGAAACGCGACGGCATTTACGATGGCGTCAACATTTAGCCTCAGGATCAGAGAATCCCGCCCCTGATGCGCAAAGATAGCATAGATATGGGGCGCGATTCTCCAAAATAGATACAGAGCGTTCGCGCCGTCGCATTTCACGACGGCGCAAAACGGGCACGGGCACTACCGATCTTGGCCCCCACAGGGAGCCAGCACGGTGCTGGAGCAGTTCACGCTGCTCAAGCCTCCCTTCCCGGCGCCAAATAGATGCCGCGCCAACCAGCGCATGCGCAGCTGGGCCGCGCCAACCCGTTCACGCGCAGCTGGGCCGCGCCAACCCGCGAATGTGCGGAGGTCTTACCCAGCGCGCAAAATAGGGCCGGGGCTGGAGAGGCCGGCCCGCCGATCGGTGGGCCCCGATCCCGGGCCAGACCCCATCGGAGGGCCCCCCCCGTTAAGGAGCGCTTTCCCCCCCACCCCCCCGACCCTGCGCGTAGAGTTCCCGCCGGCTGTGAGCAGGTGTGGACGGCGCCTGTGGGACTATGACGTTTCCGCACGGCCGCTCGGCCCATCAAGGCCGGAGAATCGGCGGCCCACGACCAGCGCCACGCCAAACGCGCCGGTGCAAATGGCGTTGATTCTCCGCTCCTCGGAGAATCGCCTGCCGGCATTGCACCGTGCGCCGCGGGTAAAAATCGCACAAACGGCGATTCTCCCATACAGCGCAGCATGGGAGAATCACGGCCAAGGAGTTCATCGAACGTTTTCAGGATAGTTTCTTTGGCCAGCATGTTCTGCAGCCAACTACAAATCAGGCTACACTAGACCTGTATTGTACAACTAGATGGGAGTAATTGATAACCTCGGAGCAACAATCATAATATGACTGAATTTTACATTCAGCTTGAGGGAGTGAATTTTACATTCAGCTTGAGGGAGAGAAGAGTGGATTCAAGACTAGTATTTTTAACTTACATAAGGGTAATTATGTGGGAATGAAAGCAAAGATAGCTAAAGTGAACTGGCAAATGAGGATGCAGATGTTTGCACATTCTCCCCTTGTCCAAATGGCCCAAATGTTAAGAATTTTCGCTTCTAACCATGCACAGCTATGTTTGCCAAGCCATGCTGAAGGCAATCAATTAACATTTAAGGATGAAGTGGTGTCCAATTTGGCTCCCTTATTGCAAATCACCTAGTTAATGTCCAGCATTTCGCCAAAACTTCTGACAGAGTTGGGGGTAAGGGAAAGAGTGTTACGATCTCCTTAGAGAAATTAGAATTCTCAATTACCAACTTAAACAATCACACAATAAAATTTCAAGTTTTAAAACATTTACTGTAACAAATAAAAAGCAATATTGATTCAACACTATATTAGTAAGCAATGTATGTCATAATCTCCAAAACTGAACTTTCCCTTTTATTTTAAATGCAACCATAAATTGCTTGCTCCATGGTTACATCTGTCCCTTAAGTGGACACTCATTTCTCCGGAACTAGCCCAAAGTGATTCTTAGCTCCAAGAGTTTACTTCTGTTCCTTTCCTTCCCCAGGCTGACAACCAGAACTGTCTTGCATGGTGAGGGATTTTCCCTGCAGATTCTCCCCCAAGCACAAACTAGGCAAATCTTCTTGCTCATTTCAAAACCTCACAGTTTGGTCTTTTCAATCCAACCACAAACTGTTTTTGAAAGAAATGTTAAAGCGAGGCTTGGAGGTAATTGTTTGTCAAATATTCACTGCTAAATAAATGCCACAGGGTTAGGCTCTGCCTGGGCAAAAATTAGTAGTAACTCCTCTTCTTTCACAGACTAACCTTATTCCCATGATAACAAGCAGTTCTTTGTCAAAACAAAATAGGCAGCATACCAAGTACAACAGTGGATCGGACTCTGGGGGCGCGATTCTCCCATCCCGCGGCAGTGTCCACGGCGTCCGTAAACGCCGTTGCGTTTTACGACGGCAAGAACGGGCTGCTCCCACCACTAATTCTGGCCCCTACAGGGGACCAGCACAGCGCTGGAGCGGTTCGTGCCACTCCAGCTGCAGATCCCAGTGCAAACTGAGTGCTGTGGGATCCGCGAATGCGCAGTTGCGCCAGCGGGGACATGCGCTGTGGCACCGACTACAGGGGCCAGCGCGTAGGAAAGGAGGCCCCCAGCCACAGAGGCCGGCCGCATCGGAGCCCCCCCCACCCCCCCCCACCCCCCGAGGTCGGACCCCCCCTTCGGCCGCCACCTGACCCTTACACGCGGAGGTCCCGCCGGCCCACAGCAGGTTATAACGGCGCCGGTGGGACTCGGCTCTTTTCTTACGGCCGCTCAGCCCTTCCGGGCCGGAGAATTGGCGGGCCGGCCGCGTAGAGCGGTCCGCGACCAGCGCCCCGCCGGCACCAATTCTCCGCTCTGTGGAGAATCGCATGCCGGCGCCAGGGCTGCGTGGCGCGATTCACGCGGCCCGCCGGCGATTCTCCGACACGGCGTGGGGTCAAAGAATCCCGCCCTGTATATTCTTGAAGTGTGCCTTCAACTCCCTTAATATTTTTTTTCTTAAGAGCCAATAGGATGAATAAACTGTCCAATTTGTTACAAATCACAATGGGCAATTCCATATATCAGGATGTGTAAAATCTATTTCCTGGAATATAACACCAATTATATAAATACTAGATAAATACCACGCAAAAGTTCCCAATTGGAAGGAGAGTAAAGCTCTTTCCATTTACTATGAACAGGGAAGAGGAAGTTCACTTAGCTCAGCAGGATTTAAGGCCAAAAGCTATTGCACCATCATTGAAATTTCTCAAAAGATTGACCATTGCAAATAACTCATAATTCCTTATATTAGAACAAATGTATTTGAATAGAGACAAGGTCCCAGGAGGTACAGTTTTAGTTGAAAAGTTGATACCTCATACATAAATGTACACTTTCAGAATTGAATTGGACTGTCAAGATGTACCATAATAGGTCTGCCACCAGCTCCTTCCAATGTCCCCACTATAAAATCTAAAGAACAGTAGTTCAGTGGTTGCCCTCTCGCCCAAGTTCAGTGCCAGTCCAGAGACTTCAGCATGCAAGCTAGGCAGACACGCCAGTTGTACTGAGGGATCGGTGTATTGTCAGAGATGCTGTCTTTCTGATGAGATATTAAACTGAAGTCCCATCTGTCCTCTCAGTTGATGTAAAAGATCTCATGCCACCATTTATCCCCGTCAATATTTATCCCTCAACCAATACCACTAAAATAGAATCTCTGACCATTATCACATAGCTGTTGCAGGAGGTTGCCATATGCAAATTGGCTGCTGCATTACAATACACTTCAAAAAGTATGTGCTGAATGTAAAGTGCTTGAGGACATCCTGAAGTAATAAAAGGTGTTAAATAAATGCAAATCCCTCTTCTTTTGAATTTGCTGCAATAATGATGTCACTTAAAGTCAATCAGAATAATGTGGTAACCTGGCAGCAGTATGATTGGTATTGACCGTAGAGAACTGCAACATTTTAGTGCAGAACCTCAACAAGCTTGAGCATGCATTAGCTTAGCAAATGCTAATTAAATCTAATGGAAATTCTATTTAATAGAATAAAACAAAATTCGAGGTGTGTATTTGCAGATGGCAGAGCAGATAAAACACCACCAGTCAAAGATGATGGATGACCAGAAGCATAATTGTTCCCTTTGCACATTATAAATTTCAAGGCCTTTGACATAAACTTTTTAAAAAGAACTCTACACAGTTCTTTTCATTTTGTGGATCCCTGTCTTGGGATTCAGAATTTGAAATGAATTAGCACTAGGTATCTCTTGCTTACTTACTTCATGGTCCATTATTCTTCACAGTGCAAAATGATCAAGGATTCTCTATCTTTGACTTAGCGGACAATCTAACTTATAGGCAGCCAACTAATGCAAATATTTTTAGCTGTCAAGAGAGTTACTGCCATTAGCTGTGCCACCACCAAACTACTGCACAAATGTGCCATTGGAGGTTCAGGACACTACAGTTCTAAATTATAGCATTTGAAAGTAAAGTCACATTTCAGGAAGTTCCCATCTTATGTATGGAATAATAATTGATGGTCAAAAAAAAATTCCACATGGTTATCTAAGTAAGGCAAACTAAGTATATTAGCACTCTTTCCTCAGAATCTGAAGATTGCGTGTTCAAATTCCATTTCAGGACCTGACCACATTGTAAAGTATTGAGGAAATGCTGCATTATCAAAGACTGGTTCAATATTTCATCTTAAAGACAAAGTTCCAGATGGATGTAAACATTTCTGTGGCACTTTGCAAAGAGCCAAGAGAATTCTCTTGGCATCTTGGCTAAAATTCATCCCTTGGCCAACATTGCCAAAAGCATTTGGGAGGACTAACAAGGCAACGAAATACACAATGGGACACTAGGAAGTACAGAGCACCAGATGGACCTTGGGGTGCATGTCCAAAGATTCCGGAATGCTGCAGGGTAGGGAAATGAGATGGTTAAGAAGGCATGTGGGATACTTGCCTTATTGGCCAAGGCAAAGAAAATGCCAAGGCACAGAATATAAGAGCACGGGAGTTATGATGGAGCTATACAAAATGCTCATTGAGCCACAGCTAGAGTACTGTATGTAGTTCTGGTCACCACACCATAGAAAGGAAGTGATTGCACTAGAAAGGATACAGAGGAGATTCACCAGGACGTTGACTGGGCTGGAGCGTTTCAGCTATGAAGAGAGGCGGGGTTGTTTTCCTTAGAGCAGAGAAGGCTGATGGGGGGCGGGGGGGGGGGGGGGGCCCTCATTGAGGTCTGACAACATCTGTGGAGAAAGAAGGGAGCTATAGTTTATAGCCTGGATGACTCTTTTTCAAAGCTATGACAACCAGACTCGAAACATTAGTTCCTTTCTCTCTCCACAGATGTTGTCAGACCTGCTGAGATTGTCCAGTATTTTCGTTTTTTGTTTCATATTCCAGCATCTGCAGTAACTTTCCCCCTTAGTAGAGGGTTCAATAACCAGGGAGACATAGATTTAAGGTAAGGAGCAGGAGATTTAGAGGGGATTGAGGACAATCTTTTTCACCCAGAGGGTGGTGGGAATCTGGAAATTTACCACCTGAAAGGGTAGTAGAGGCAGGGACTCTTGCAACATTTAAGAAGCATTTAGGTGAGTACTTGAAACGCCACAACATACAAGGCTAAGACCAAGTGCTGGAAAATGGGCTTAGAGTAGATTGGTACTTGGTCGTCAGTACAGACACAATGGGTCAAAGGGCTTCTTTCTGTGCTGTAAAACTCAATGACTCTCTTACTCATTTATCGCGCTGCTATGTGTGGGGCCCAGGCATCTGCAAATCGACTGCTCACAATGTCTGCATTTCAAAAGTAATCCATTGCCTATGAAGTATTTTGAGATATCCGAACGACTTGATAGGTGCAATATAAATGATGTATTAAGGAAATGTGTTAAACAAAATGAAACCCAAGCTTGTTTTTTTAACATATTTTTTTCTCTTTAAATCACATTCATGGCAATTGGCTGGCATTGTAATCACAGCGACACAGAGGTGAAGAATTTATCTTCAATTGGACAAGAGCTCACAGCTACTAAAGTTTAATAGATATTAGATGAGATATGCAAAATCAGAATGACATTTTTTTAAAATATATTTGTTATGGGATGCGGGCGTCTCTGGCTGGGCCAGCATTTATTGCCCATCCCTGAGAGCATTTAAGAGTTAACCACATTGCTGTGAATCTGGAGTCACATGTAGGACAGACCAGGTAAGGACGACAGATTTATTTCCCTAAAGGAAGCAGCAGAGTGCTTGAGGTGTGAAGCTTTGGCTCGAGAGGCTTCAGCGAGAGGCATCTCAGCAGAGTACAGGTAATTTCGGGTAATGTCCTCAACTTTCCTCTTTGGTCTTGGTGCAGTTGGGATTGCAATGAGGGCAGTGATATGCTCCTCCTGCATGATGTGGGAGCTCAGGGAGAATTCCATTGTTCCCTGATGACTACATCTGTGGAAGATGCAGCCGGCTGCAGCTCCTTGGAGACCAAGTGAGGGAGCTGGATGCACTCAGAATCATCCGGGATGCTGAGCACTTTATAGATAAAAGTTTTAGTGAGACGGTCGCACCTAAGGTGCAGACAGAGAGTAGCTGGGTGACCACCAGGAAAGGCAAAGGGAGCAGACAGAGAGTGCAGGGGTACCCGGTGGCCATTCCCCTCGTAAACAAGTATACTGTTTCAGATACTATTGGGGGAGTGGGGGGGGGGGGGGGGGCGGGGGGAAACCTGACCATTCAGGTGAAAGCAGCAGTAGCCAGATCTGTGGCACTACGACTGGCTCTGGGGCGCAGTGGGAAAGGTTAGAGGTATACAGGACCGCAATGATTGGAGATTCGATAGTTAGAGGGACAGACAGGAGGTTCTGTGGCCACAAACGAGAGTCCAGGATGGTGTGATGCCTCTCCCAAGTGCCAGGGTCAAGAATATCTCGGAGCGGCTGCAGAACATTCTCAAGGGGGAGGGGGAGCAGCCAGATGTCGTTGTGCACTTTGACACAAATTACGTAAATACAAATAGGGATGAGGTCCTGAGGAGTGATTATAGAGAGCTAGGAAAAAGGTTAAAGAGCATGACCTCGAGGGTGGTAATCTCTGGTTTACTTCCAGTGCCACATGCTACTGAGGGCAAGAACAGGAGAATAAGACAGATGAATAAGTGGATACAAAATTGGTGCAGGGGGCAGAGATTTAGATTCTTAGATCATTTGGATCTTTTCTGGGGCAGAGGTGACCTGCTTAAGAGAGACAGATTGCATCTGAACTGGAGGGGTACCAATATCCTGGAGGGCAGATTTGTTAGTGCTACAAGGGAGGGTTTAAACTAGATTGGCAGGGGGTGGGATCCTCAGAGGGAAGCAAGTGAGGGACTGAAAAGAGGTGCAGTACTCACAATGGCGTTATAGGCAGGAGCGGGGAAAACCTGTTAGATTAAATTGCATCTATTTCAATGCATTGGGCTGATGAACTCGGGGCATGCATATGTACATGGGACTAGAGTATTATAGCCATAACTGAGACATGGCTACGAGAAGAACAGAACTGGCAGCTTAATGTTCCAGGTTACAGGTGCTTTAGGCGGGAGAGAGGTGGAGTAAAGAGAGGAGAGGAAGTTGCATTTTTGATTACGGGGAGCATCTCAGCAGTAGTCAGAGATTAAATAACTGAGGGATCATCGAGCGAGGCTTGGTGAGTAGAACTAAGAAATAAGATGGGGATGGCGACCTTACTGGGGTTGTACTCTAGGCTCCCAAATAGTCAACGGAATTAGAAGAACAAATATGCAGGGAGATTGGGGAGACTTGCCAGAGTAATAGGGGAGCAGTAGAGGATTTTAATTTTCCTAACATAGTTAGGACTTCAACACAGTTATTGATCCTGGCTTGGACCAGTCAAGCTCGAAAGCAGAAATGGCAAAGGAACTAAAAGGGTTTATGGAGCAGATTTGGGGGGGGGGGGGGGGGGGGGGGGGGGGGGAGACCATGCTCCGCACTGGGTTGACCTGCATGTTAGTAAAGACAGTAACCAGCGCCCGCAACGGAGGTTAGATGTGGGACTTTTGGCTGACGAAGGGGTGTGCGAGCGGCTGAGGAAATGTATTCAGAACTACCTGCAGGTCAACGACACGGGGGAAATTTCAGCAGCGGTGGTCTGGAAAGCACTGAAGGCGGTGGTCAGACGGGAGCTGATCTTGATACGAGCCCATAGGGAGGAGGTGGACAGGGCAGAGACGGACCGACTGGTAAAGGAGATACTACAGATCAATAGGATGTATGCGGAGACACCAGTGGCAGGGCTTTTAAGGGAATGGCGGAGGCTACAGGCGGAGTTTGGCTTGTTAACCACAGGGAGGGCGGTGGAGCAGCTGAGAAAGGCAAGGGGGGCGATCTAGGAGTATGGAGAGAAGGCCAGGAGAATGCTTGCACAGCAGCTTAGAAAGAGGGAGGCATCCAGGGAGATAGGGAAAGTAAATGGCGGAGATGGGAACCTGGTTGGTGATTCGGTAGGGGTGAATAAGGCGTTTAGGGATTTCTACAGGAGGCTGTACAGGTTGGAACCCCCTATGGGGCCAGCGGGGTTGAGGCACTTCATTTCCCAAAGGTGGACGGGGAGCTGATGGAAGGGCGAGGGACCCCAATCGGGTTGGATGAGATAATGGGGGGTATGAAGGCCATGCAGTCAGGTAAAGCCCCGGGACCGGGCGGGTACCCAGTGGAGTTTTATAAAACGTTCTCTGGGATATTGGGGCCGGTGTTGATGAGGATGTTCAATGAGGCAAGGGAAAGAGTGCTTCCCCCGACGATGTCACAGGCCACAATTTTGCTGATTCTGAAGCGGGTGAAGAACCCGGAGCTGTGTGGGTCCTACAGGCCGATATCCCTATTGAATGTGGATGCTAAATTGCTGGCCAAAATTTTGTCCTCCAGGATTGAGGATTGTGTTCCGGACGTTATTGGGGAGGACCAGGCGGGGTTTGTTAAGGGTAGGCAGTTGGTGGCCAATCTAAGAAGGTTGTTAAACGTGATCATGATGTGCCCCCGGAACGCAAGGCGGTGGAGGTAGTGATCGCAATGGATGCAGGAAAGGCTTTTGATCGGGTAGAATGGGATTAACTGTGGGAGGTACTGGGACGGTTTGGATTCGGGCGGGGCTTTATTGACTGGGTCGGTGGGGGGGGGGGGGGGGGGGGGGGTTGGAGCACAGAGTCTCGCTCTATGCTGACAACCTGCTTCTATATGTATCAGACCCAATAGAGGGGATGGAAGAAATCATGAGGATTCTAGGGGTATTTGGCCGGTTTTCTGGGTGTAAGCTAAATATGGGGAAAAGTGAGATGTTTGCGGTCCAGGCTAGGGGACAGGAGAGGCGATTGGGGGAGCTGCCGGTTAGATTAGTGGGGGGAAAGCTTTAGGTACCTAGGCATTCAAGTGGCATGAGAATGGGACCGGCTGCAGAAATTAAATCTGGCCTAGTAGACAAATGAAGGACGATTTTTGGAGATGGGACGCGCTTCCGTTGTCACTGGCCGGGCGGGTGCAGACGGTGAAGATGACGGTCCTCCCGAGATTCCTGTTTGTATTTCAGTGTCTCCCCATCTTTATTCCACGGCCCTTTTTTTAAACGGGTCAACAAAGTGATCACTGGCTTTGTTTGGGCGGGCAAGGACCCGCGATAAGGAAGGTAATGCTTGAGCGGAGTCAAGGAGAGGGCGGGCTGGCGCTGCCACATTTTAGTAACGACTACTGGGCGGCTAATATAGCAATGATCAGGAAGTGGGTGGTGGGGAAGGGGTCAGCATGGGAGCGTATGGAGGTGGCTTCATGCAAGGGCACCAGTCTGGGGGCATTGGAAACTGCGCCTCTGCCGTTCCCGCCGGCAGGGTACTCCACCAGCCTTGTGGTGGTGGCGGCCCTGAGAGTCTGGGGGCAATGGAGGAGACATGCGGGAGCATCGGACTGGTCCCCAATCTGTAATAATCACCGGTTTGCCCCAAGAAGTATGGATGGGGGGTTCCGGATATGGCGGAGAGCAGGGATTGAGAGGATGGGGGATATATTTATAGAGGGGAGCTTTCCGAGTATGAAGGAGAAGTTTGGGTTGGCGAGGGGAAACGAATTGAGGTATCTGCAGGTGCGGGACTTCCTACTTGAACAGGTGTCAACCTTCCTGCTCCTACCGCTAAGGGGGATTCAGGACAGGGTAGTTTCCAGAGGATGGGTAGGAGAAGGGAGCGTCCCTGACATTTACAAGAAACTTATGGGGTCAGAGGAGACGCAGACCGAGGAGCTGAAGTGCAAGTGGGAGGAGGAGCTGGGAGGAGAGACAGAGGATGGTCTATGGGCGGACGCATTGAGTAGAGTCAACGCGTCCGCAACATGTGCCAGGCTCAGCCTGGTACAATTCAAGGTCGTTCATTGGGCTCACATGACAGTGGCCCGGATGAGCAGATTCTTTGGGGTGGAAGACAGGTGTGCAAAATATGCGGGAGGACCAGCGAACCATGTCCACATCTTCTGGGGATTTTGGCAGGGGTTTGCAGACGTCATGTCCACGCTGTTAAAAACAAGGGTGGCACTGAGTCCAGAGGTGGCAATTTTCGGGGTGTCGCAAGACCCAGGAATCCAGGAGGAGAAAGAGGCAGACATTCTAGCCTTTGCTTCCCTGGTAGCCCGGAGACAGATACTATTAGCTTGGAGGGATTCCAAGAAGTCGGAGACCTGGCTATCGGACATGGCTAGCTCTCTCTATTTGGAGAAAATCAAGTTCGCCTTGAGAGGGTCACTGTTGGGTTCACCCAGAGGTGGCAACCGTTCGTCAACTTCTTCGTGGAAAATTAATCGTCAGCAGAAGGGGGGGTGGGGTTAGTTTAGCTTATAGTAGGGAGTTAATAAAGCTGGGACCTGTAAGGAAGGGAGACGGTTTTTGCACTATGTTTATAGCTTCATGTACATTGTTTATTTTGTTGTTGTTACAATACCAAAAATACCTCAATAAAATGTTTATTCAAAAAAAAGGAAATTAGGAGGGCAAAAAGGGGGTATGAGGTAGCTTTGGCTGAGAGCATCAAGGTGAATCCAAAGGGATTCTTTAAGTATATTGAAGGAAAAAGAACTAGCGAGAGAATAATAATAATAGCTTATTGTCACAAGTAGGCTTCAATGAAGCTACTGTGAAACGCCCCTAGTTGCCACATTCCGGAGCCTGTTCGGGGAAGCCAGTACGGGAATTGAACCCGCGCTGCTGCCTTGTTCTGCATTACAAGCCAATTGTTTAGCCCACTGTGCTAAACCAGCCCCCGAATAGGACCCCCAAGGACCAAAGTGGACACAAATGTGTGGATCCGCAGGAAATGGGCGAGGTTCTCGATGAATATTTCTCCTGTGTTTATCGTGGAGAAAGATATGAAGATTTGGGAACCTGGGAAGGCAAGAGGCGATATATTGGGGACAGTTCGCATTACAGTAGAGGAGGTGATGGACATATTAAAATGTTTGAAGGTGGATAAATCTCCTGGCCCTGACCAGGTATATCCAGGTACACTGCGTGAGGCTAGAGAAGAAATTGCGGGAGCCCTCGCTGAAATATCGTTAGCCATGGGCGAGGTACCAGAAGACTGGAGGGTAGCAAATGTGCTTTTAATTAAGAAGGGCTGCAAAGAAAAACCTGGGAATTATAGACCTGCAAGCCTAACATCTGTGGTGGATAAGTTACTTGAGAGGATGCTGAGGGATCAGATATACAGGCATTTGGAAAGACAGGGTTTGATTAGGAATAGTCAGCATGGCTTTGTGCATGGGGGATCATGCCTCACAAATTTGTTAGAGTTCTTTGATGAAGTGACCAGGTAGGTTGATGAGGGCAGGATGGTAGACATGGTCTATATGGACTTCAGTAAGGCCTTTGATAAAGTTCCACATGTTAGGCTGCTCTGGAAGGTTCGATCACATGGAATTCAGGGAGAGCTGGCAAATTGGATACACAATTGGCTTGATGGTAGGAAGCAGAGGGTAATGGTGGAAGGATGCTTGTCAGACTGGAGGCCTGTGACTAGTGGTGTGGCTCAGGGGTCAGTGCTGGGCGCCATTGCTGTTTTGTTATCTATATCAATGATTTGGATGAGAATGTACAAGGCATGATCAGTAAGTTTGCAGATGACACTAAAATAGGTGGTATTGTAGACAGTGAGGGAGGTTATCAAAAATTGCAGCATGATCTTGATCTGCCGGGGAAGTGGGCCGAGAAATGGCAAATGGAATTCAATACAGACAAGTGTGAGGGGTTTTGTTTTGGAAAGTCAAATCAAGGTAGAACTTTCACTGTGAATGGTACGACCTTAAGGAGTATCGGGGAACAGAGGGACCTTGGAGATCAAGTGCACGGTTCTCTAAAGGTGGAGTCACAGGTAGATAGGGCAGTGAAGAAGCCTTTTGGCATGCAGGCCTTCTTCAGTTAGGGCATTGCGTATAGAAGTTGGGAAGTTATGTTGCAGTTGTGCAGGACGTCAGTGACGCCGCACCTCGAATACTGCACACAGTTTTGGTCACCTTGCTATAGGAAAGATGTTATTAAACTGGAGAGAGTGTCGAAGAGATTTACGAGGATATTGCCAGGACTCAAGGAACTGAGTTGTAGGGAGTGATTGGACTGGCTAGGACTTTTTTCTTTGGAGCATAGGAGACTAAGGGTTGATCTTACAGAGGCGTATAAGATCATGAGAAACATAGATAGGGTGAATGCACTCGAGTCTTTTTCCCAGGATTGGGGAATCGGGAACTAGAGGTTTAAGTTAAGAAGGGAAAGAATTAATGGGAACCTGGAGGAAGTGGTTGAAGCAGGGACATTTGGACAGATACATGGATAGGAAAAGTTGAGAGGGATATAGGCCAAATGGGGTTAGCTTAGATGGGTTTTTTGGTTGGCATGGACCAATTTGGGCCGAAGGGCCTGCCTCCGTGCCATGGATTCTATGAAGGACATTAGTGAACCAGATGGGTTTTTACAACAATCAACAGTGGTTTCATGCTTACCTTTAGACTTCTAGGGCGAAATTCTCCCCCAACGGCGCGATGTCCGCCGACTGGCGCCCAAATCGGCGCCAATCAGACGGGCATCGCGCCGCCCCAAAGGTGCGGAATGCTCCGCATCTTTGGGGGCCGAGCCCCAACATTGAGGGGCTAGGCTGACGCCGGAGGGATTTCCGCCCCGCCAGCTGGCGGAAATGGCGTTTGTTGCCCCGCCAGCTGGCGTGGAAATGCGGCGCATGCGCGGGAGCGTCAGCGGCCGCTGACAGTTTCCCGCGCATGCGCAGTGGCGGAAGGGAAAGAGTGCCCCCACGGCACAGGCCCGCCCGCGGATCGGTGGGCCCCGATCGCGGGCCAGGCCACCGTGGGGGCACCCACCGGGGTCAGATCGCCCCGCGCCCCCCCCCCCCCCCCCCCCCAAGGACCCCGGAGCCCGCCCACGCCGCCTGGTCCCGCCGGTAAATACCAGCCGGTAAATTGCGGGACAGGCAATTTCTGGGCGGGACTTCGGCCCATCAGTGCCGGAGAATTGAGCGGGGAGTCCCGCCAACCGGCGCGGCCCGATTCCCGCCCCCGCCCAATCTCCGGTACCAGAGACTTCGGCGGGGGCGGGATTCACGGCGGCCAACGGCCATTCTCCGACCCGGCGGGGGGGGTCGGAGAATGACGCCCCTGATTCCAGATTTTTATTGAATTCAAATTTCACCATCCGCCATGGCGGGATTTGAACCAGGGTCCCCAGATTATGATTTTGGGTCTCTGGATTACTAGTGCAGCAACAATACCACTGCTCCACTTCTCCCTTAAAATGACTTAGTACTTCAGTGTTGAAACTCCTTTTATCTCTACATCATCTTTTATCTCTACATAGTATTTTTTTAAGTGTTCAAAGGCACAGCTTGCAGGTTGCACCTGCTGTTAGCAGTCCATAATGCAAAGTTTTAAAAGCAGAGGTAACAGTTAACTTAAAATATGGTCATCTTGCTGCTTCGGGGCCATAATCCCAAACCACTGAATAAAATCATTCCATTCCTACAACACCCAATCTTAACTTGTCCAAATACTGCAACATATCAAGTTTGTTTTCGGCTATTGGAAGAAAAATCAAAGTTCACGCTAGACGGTCAGGTGACTATTACAGAACCACAGTAATTTCAGCAACTGTGTGTGCAGTTTTGGAATCCACATTATAGGAGGAATGTGATAGAACTGGAAAGGGTGCTTCGGAGATTTACCAGCATGTTGCCTGGGCCGGAGAGTTTCAGCTATGAAGATAGATTGGATAGACTGGGGTTGTTTTCCTTGGAGCAGAGGAGACGGAGGTGGAAATGATCGAGATGTATAAATCTATGAGGAGCATAGATAAGAGTAGACAGGAAGAAACTTCTCCCCTTGGTGGAGGGGTCAGTCACCAGAGGGCATAGATTTAAGATAAAGGGGCAGGAGGTTGAGAGGGGTTGTGAGGAAATACTTTTTCACCCAGCGCGTGGAGAGAGTCTGGAATTCACTGCCTGAAAGGGTGGTGTAGGCAGAGATCCTTATAATGTTTATCAAGTTTTGAGATGTGCACTTGTGATCCCAAGGCATACAAGGCTATGCGGCAACTGTTGGAAAATGGGATTAAAATAATTAGGCAGTTGATTTTGACTGGCGCACACATGAGCTGAAGGGCCTTTTCGGTGCGATAGACCTCTATGACTACAACTCTATGATGCTGCATTCTCTCATATAAAGAAACATCAAACAGTTATATACTTGATGTAAGAGTGCACTGTCATGAACAAAACTAAAATAGTCACATCAAGTTTCATTCACCCATCAGCCCTATGCTCACTGACCTGCAATGGCCTCAGTTAAACAACACCTCAATTTTAGAATTCCCAACCTGGTTTTCAAGTCCTTTCATGGCTCCACCCCACCCTAACTTCCCTGTTAGTGGCTGTGTCTTCAACAGCCAAGGTCCAATGTACTGCAATTCCCTCCCTAAATCTCAATTTCCTCTTTCAAAACAGCCCTTGAAATCTATCCCTTTGCCCAAGCTTTTAGTTATCTGGCCTAATATTACCTTATATGGATAGCTCACTGTCAAACATTGGTTTACAATACTCCTGTGAAGTGCCTTGGGATGATAAGGGCGCTATGTAAATAAGTACAAGCTGTTGTTATTGAAACAAGCAGCCTTATTAACTGGAGCAATCTCCACACACCATCGTGCAAGGTATTTTTCTCTGCTTTTATTGTGAAAAGTGCCAGTACATTGCTTACACAGGTGGAGAAGATGAATGGGCACTTTGATCTCAGTAAGTTATGCTCCAAAGACAGTCTGCTGTCAGACGTGCATAGGAAAACATCTTTCTGCAAAATATATATATTACAACAGAGACAATGAAAAAGCGTTCTCAAAAATAAAGGATAAAATGCCTTGAATTCTTTTACAATAAGATTAAATATGTAAGAGTATATTCTAATGTGAAGTCAACAGATAATACATCTAATTTTTACATTTTGCTTAATAAGGCATAGGTGGAGGACAAATATTAATTGTAAATATTGGAATTTTAAGTATGTCTTTGAAGAGAACAGGAATGTTCCGGGCCGTTGACTGTTAAAGCACTGAAGTTAAGCTGGAAATAGCTAGGGTCGATATTAAGTGTACAAAGCTATGTAAAACACAACATACTGTACCACCACTGTGCTTCACCCCATAACCACTCGCTAAGGGGACGATAAGGTCACAGACCGAATTAATTAGTTTACTTTCTGCCAACAACACGTGCCTAGGCTAAGAAAAGTCCAAACTTCTTTTCCCCCTCCCTCTCATCAAAATAAACGCTTACGTGCTACTTTGTGGCGATCCTTCGCATCTCCCGGGGGCGGTAGTCCTGCGAACTGAACCCGGTTTCCAGACATTGAGGTGGTGATTTTTTTTGTTTAAATGTTGCGAAGATGAGAATTCTTCCTTGCCGTGCTTTTCATCAAATGTGCCGGGTGTCTGCAATGGGGTGTCAAGTCAGCAAGAAGCGAACCGAGTGATTTGCAGGGCTCGGGAGAATCGCGCTTCTGTCATGCTTTCCCCCCTCCTCCTCCTCCTCCTCCTCCTCCTCCTGGAGCGCGCGGATCTCATTCACTCCCGGGCTGCTGTCAGAGTGCAGCGCACTTCACGCTAAGACTGCAGTCCTGGGCCCGCCCATTCTGCTCGCGGCCAGCCAGCTAGCCGGGCGGCCGGAAGCTGCCTTCATTCACCTGGCCAGCTGTTCAAGGGGAGTGGGGGGGCTTAGACACGGAGGCATGACAGAAAATGGGGAGGTGGGTGGTCGCGACTTTCTGATCTGCGCCCCATCCGTAATTATTAATAACATGATTGCAGCTAGACTGCGTCATCTTCAGACCAGTTGCTGCAAGGTTGCCACACATAAATAGAAAAAAAAAGGCCTGTGTGTGTTTACATGTGAAAAGAGGGAATGCAGGGCGTGCATTAAGCTGGGTAAATATATATCATATGCAGGATCTTGTATTTTTCGTTTCCAGTAAGGCACTTGTCCTTTTTTAATCTACGGAAGTCAAATTGCTGCTTCATTGCTTTTAAGTTGGAAATATTTCACAGTATCTGAGGTGCTGTGGAAATGTAATAGTCGTTTTGTTCCAAATTAATTGATCCAGCGGTTTATATCAAGAGGGTGCACTTAAAAGAATGTAACTTCAGCCAGCTTCATTTCTGTCTTTATGTTGCCACCATTACATTCCCAGGCGTGTTTTGAATTGCACCCGTTTTGGCTACATTCACATAACTTTATTTTGTAATATCAACCCATTATTCACCTTGCCGCACATGGCAAAACGATAACCTGCTAGATCAATGCTGTTTAAAAATAAATGTGTTAGAGTAAACAAGGCGAAGAAGCTAAGATGACAAGATAAATGATAATTGACCTTGAAATGTACCAAATTATAAAACATGTATGTTCAAGTATTTTGTTTTATTTACCCATGAACTTTCCATTGAAATATTCTGCAGTAGTGTACATTAATTAGCTCGAGCAAATGAGAACGTAAATAAAAAAGTGAAACTTTATGTCAAATGAACCATCAATTTCAGCTTTAAATTTGGAAGGAAATAATATGGGCGGGATTCTGTGATCCTGAGGATAAGCGGTGACGCCATCGGAAACGCCGTCGCGTTTCTCGATGGCGTCAACACGGCCTCAGGATCAGCAATTCTGGCCCCTACAGGGGGCCATCACGGCTCTGGAGCAGTTCACACCACTCCAGCTGCTGATCCTGACGTGAACCGGGTGCCGCGGGATCTGAGCACGCGCAGTGGCACCGGCACCAACGCGCGCATGCGCAGTGGCTCCCTTCAACGCGCCGGCCCCAAAGCAACATGGCGCAGGGCTACACTGCCGGCGCGGAAGAAAGGAGGCCCCCAGCCAGAGAGGCCGACCCATCGATCGGTGGGCCCCAATCGCGAGGCCAGGGCACATCGGAGGCCCTCCCAGGGGTCGGACCACCCCTACCCCCCACAGGCCACCCCCCGACCCTCCCATGCTGAGTTCCCGCCGGCTGAGAGCAGGTGTGGTCAGCGCCGGCGGGACTCGGCTTTTTACGACAGCCGCTTGGCCCATCCCGTGCCGAGAATCGGTGGGGGGGCCCCCCGTAGAGTGGCCCCCGACCGGCAGCGCGAGGGCGCCGATTCGCCGCAGAGAATCGCATGCCGGCATCAGGGCGGCGTGGCGCGATTCGTGCCGGTCGCGGGGATTCTCTGGCCCGGCCCCGGGTTGAGAGAATCCCGCCCTTTATGTCCCTTGTTAAACACCAGAAGGTGCAGTTTCTTTTGCAATGTACTGCATTTAGTACTGATTCCTGATTCTATTTGACATTTGTTCTGTAATGTTTCAATCATTCAAAAGATCACTTGATTCATTTTTTATTAATTCTCATGCAAAAATGGTGTCTTGACAAAAGTACTTCTGTGATTTTTTTCCCTGAGATACCATTAGTTATTAATGGTACACCGGAAATCTTTAAGGTCAGTGGTTAACTACAGTTGATATAGTAGATTTGCATCAATTCTGTTTCTCATGCTTTTCTGAATACTGACATGGTTCATTGTTAAGCTGTCCTTGACATTGTTTTGCTTCACAATCTTAAAGTGCCCTTTCCTTGTCCCCTTGCCTGTAACAATTATAAGGAGTTCATGGACTTTGTTTTTTTAAATAAATTTAGAGTACCCAATTAATTTTTTTCCCAATTAAGGGGCAGTTTAGCATGGCCAATCCACCTAACCTGCACATCTTTTGGGTTGTGGGGGTAAAACCCATGCAGATACGGGGAGAATGTGCAAACTCCACATGGACAGTAACCCAGGGCCGGGATTCGAACCCGGGTCCTCAGCACCGCAGTCCAAGTGCTAACCACTGCACCACCATGCTGCCCCTTGGACTTCTTTGTTACCCAAATTTGAGTTGAGTTCAGATTGATTTTCCCTCTCCCCGCTTCTTTTTATCCCTCCAATTCAAAACCCCTTCCCCTGCCTGTTCCCATTTTGCCACCCCTTCCAGTGTCTCATTTGCTCATCCATCTCCCCTCATGCTGTCTCCAAGTTCATCTAGTCCATCCTCTTTTTGTACCTCAGTAAGAAGGGCGTTGAAAATGATGGTATTTGTCTTCCTGATATATTGTTGGAGGGAATTTTGTCTCATCCGTGGACTAGACAGGCAGTCTGGCGGTGCAAAGATGACTTGGGACTTGAGGGGAATGCTGCAGAGAAATCTGATTGTGGACTACGTACTGAGGAAAATTGATCTAATACCTACAGATGATATCAAAGGGCGAGGATTGAGGGGCAAGGGTCTGGAGGTGACTGTAATGTGATAGGGAAGTCAATGTTGGAATTAATAGATTGGGTTTCTAACTTTGGATATATTTGGGGAGTTTGGTTAATTGATCAGCTTTGAGGGTTTCATTAACAGAGGAACTCTGGGTTGGAAGTGGAAAATACTCATTCCTGAGCATTTCAATATTTGTTAGCCCTGCAGGCCTCTGAGGCCAAAAAGAGATCGAAGGGAGAAGGGACCTGCGGTGAATGTATTACTGCTACCATTCACCATTGTAATTGCATTACATTGGGTATTGTATTATGTCGATGCTCTTGTGGGCTCTACCTGTGGCTCCGCCCCCTCGGGGGAGGTATATAGAGCTGCAGTCTGTAGGCGGCACTCAGTACAGAGCAGTCGCAGGCAGGCACAGTTCTAGCTGATTAAAACCACTGTTCACTTCAACTCTCCATCTCATGTGAATTAATGGTTGCATCAATTTAATCAGCTACAATATCGCTATGGAAGCAGCCCTCAAACCTGATCGACTGGAACTCGACCCACAGGCAGCTGAAGCCAAAGGAATTTTTTTGCACTGGCTCCGCTGTTTTGAGGCCTACCTCGCCGCCTCCTCGTCGCCCACCATCACCGAGGAACAGAAACTGAGTCTCCTCCACGCTTGGGTGAGCCACAGAATCTCCGTGCAGATCGAGGAAGCGATCACGTATGCAGACGCGGTCGCGATCCTGAAAAGGCAGTATGTGAGGCCGGTGAGCGAAGTGTTCGAGCGGCATCTCCTCACCACTCGTCGTCAACGCCCCGGGGAATCGCTGGAGGAATGCCTACGCGATCTGAAGGTACTCGCTCAAAACTGCAACTACAAGGACGTCATGGCCTCGCAGCATATGTAACTCGCCATCCGGGACACCTATGTGGCTGGAGTGCGGTCCGACTACGTCAGACAGTGTTTGCTCGAAAAGGGCGCCCTCGACCTAGACGTATCCACCTCCTTAGAAGTAGCATTTCAGAGCCTCAATGCTTTCCTCTCCGCCACGCGATCCCCTCGTGGACACCCAACCAGAGGGTGTCCCAGGCTGTGCCGCGCGGCTGCCCTCCCAACCCGGGGGGTTGCCCTGCTATTTCTGCGGTCAGAACCAGCACCTCAGGTCACGTTGCGCGGCTCGGAACACGACCTGTAACGACTGCGTCAAGAAAGGACACTTTGCCAAAGTCTGCTTGGCCAGATCCAAAGCTCCTAAATTACAGGCCCGACTTTCAGACTCACAGGCCCGCAGACCCCGCAGTGTGGCTGCATGCCTGCCGGTTGCCTCTTGCTGTCCGTGGGGTCAGCCATCTTTAACCCTACCCGACACATGCGACTCATGGGTGCCGCCATCTTGGCCGCCATCTCCAACGCCGCCTGACACGTATGACTGATGGGGGCCGCCATCTTCAACGCCGCCCGACACGTGCGACCGACAGGGGCCGCCATCTTGGGACCACCTCTGACCACGCCGGCTACCCGCAGCTCGGCACTGTCACTCACGACCAGTCACGGCCCAAGCACCTCAGGAACTCGATGATGACCGTCCAGGTCAATGGGCACGAAACGCCCTGCCTGTTTGACTCTGGGAGCACGGAGAACTTCATAAATCCCGACACGGTAAGGCGCTGTTCTCTCCAAATTTCTCCCGCATTCCAAACAATCTCCCTCGATTCCGGATCGCATTCAGTGCAAATCCGGGGGCACTGTGCCGCAAACCTCGCGATACAGGGCGCCGACTACGCCAATTGTAAACTATATGTCCTCCCCGACTTCTGCGCTCCTCTCCTGTTAGGACTGGACTTCCAGTGCAACTTCAGGAGCCTGACCCTGAAGTTCGGTCGGCCCCTACCCCCTCTCACCGTATGTAGCCTCGCGACCCTTAAGGTCGCACCTCCCCCGCTCTTCGCGAACCTCACCGCTGATTGTAAACCCGTCGCCACCAGGAGCAGGCGGTACAGTGCCCAGGACAGGACTTTTATCAAGTCAGAGGTCCAGCGGCTCTTGAGGGAGGGGGTCATCGAGGCCAGTAATAGCCCCTGGAGAGCCCAAGAGGTGGTCGTCAGGACCGGAGAAAAGAACTGGATGGTTGTAGACTACAGCCAAACCATAAACCGGTACACGCACCTCGATGCGTATCCCCTTCCCCGGATAGCGGACATGGTGAATCAGATTGCACACTACCGGGTGTTCTCCATGGTAGATCTGAAGTCCGCATACCACCAGCTTCCAATCCGCCCGGAAGATCGCCACTACACGGTCTTTGAGGCAGACGGTCGCCTCTTCCACTTCCTCCGGGTTCCCTTCGGCGTCACCAACGGGGTCTCGGTCTTCCAAAGAACGATGGACCGAATGGTGGACCAGTACGGGCTGTGGGCCACATTTCCGTACTTGGACAACATCACCAACTGCGGCCATGATCAGCAGGACCACGACGCCAACCTTCAGAAGTTTCTCCAAACCGCCCAAGCCCTCAATCTCACCTATAACAAGGAGAAATGCATTTTCCGAGGACTGGCCATCCTCGGCTATGTCGTGGAAAACGGAGTCCTCGGGCCCGACCCCGACCGCATGTGCACCCTCCTGCAACTCCCCCTCCCCCACTGCCCCAAGGCCCTGAAAAGATGCTTCGGGTTCTTTTCATATTATGCCCAGTGGGTCCCCAACTATGCGGACAAAGCCCGCCCATTGATCAAAGCCACCATCTTCCCCCTGTCGGCTGAGGCCCGCCTGGCCTTCAGCCGCATCAAGGCAGATATTACCAAAGCCGCGATGCACACGGTGGAAGAGTCCATCCCCTTCCAGGTGGAGAGCGACGCATTGGATGTCGCCCTGGCCGCTACCCTTAACCAGGTAGGCAGGCCCGTGGCCTTTTTTTCCCGTACCCTCAACGCCTCCGAGATTCAACACTCCTCAGTCGAAAAAGAAACTCAAGCCATTGTGGAAGCTGTGCGGCATTGGAGGCATTACCTGGCTGGTAGGAGGTTCACCCTCGTCACAGACCAACGGTCGGTAGCCTTTATGTTCAACAACCCACAGCGGGGCAAGATCAAGAATGATAAAATCTTGAGGTGGTGGATCGAACTCTCCACCTATAATTATGATATTGTGTATCGTCTCAGGAAGCTCAACGAGCTCCCAGATGCCCTGTCCCACGGCACATGCGACAGCGCGCAAGGTGACTGACTCTGGGCCATCCACAATGACCTCTGTCACCCGGGGGTCACCCAGCTTCTCCACTTCATCAAGGCCCGCAACCTGCCCTACTCCACCGAGGAGGTCAGGGCCATGACCAGGACTGCCAAGTCTGCGCGGAGTGTAAGCCTCACTTCTATCGGCCAGACAAAGCCCACCTGGTGAAGGCCTGCCGCCCCTTTGAGCGCCTCAGCATCGATTTCAAAGGGCCCCTCCGTTTCACTGACCGCTACGCGTATTTTCTTAACATCGTTGACAAGTATTGCCATTTCCCCTTTGCCATACCATGCCCCGACATAACCTCGGCCACTGTCATTAAGGCCCTGCATAGTATCTTTACCCTGTTCGGTTTCCCCACTTACGTCCACAGTTTATGAGCGATGAGCTGCGTCCGTACCTGCTGGGTAAGGGCATTGCCTCGAGCAGGACTACCAGCTACAACCCCCGGGGAAACGGACAGGTGGAGAGGGAGAACGAGACGGTATGGAAGGCCGTCCTTCTGGCCCTACGGTCTAGGAGTCTCCCAGTTTCCCGCTGGCAGGAGGTCCTCCCTGATGCACTCCACTCCATTAGGTCACTCCTCTGCACAGCCACGAATGAGACCCCTCATGACCACCTATTTGTTTCCCCCAGGAAATCAACCTCCGGCATCTCGTTTCCGTCCTGACTGACAACACCGGGGCCTGTCCTCCTCTGAACGCACGTGAGGAGCCATAAGTCTGACCCCCTGGTCGAGAGGGTCCAGCTCCTTCATGCCAACCCCCAGTATGCTTACGTGGCGCACCACGACGGCCGACAAGATACAGCCTCCCTCCAGGATCTGGCACCCGCCGGTTCCCTTGCAACCATCACCTACCCCCCCACCCTACACCGAACACCGCCCCTGCCCCTACATAGCCTACCCCCCCCCCCCCACCCCATCGCCAACCTACAGTGATGAAGCTGCAGAAGAGACGCTCCCGGAGTCAACGAGCCCAACACCCGTGCCCACAACGACGAGTTCAACATCCGTGCCCGCAGCGAAATCAGAGCTCAGGCGATCGCAGCGAATGTTCAAGGCGCCGGACAGACTCAATCTGTGAGCCCACTTCACCCCCGCTGGACTTCAATTTTTAACAGGGGTGAATGTGGTGAATGCATTACTGCTACCATTCACCATTGTAATTGCATTATATTGTATTGTATTATGTTGATGCCCTTGCGAGCTTCGCCTGTGGCTCCGCCCCCTCAGGGGAGGTATATAGAGCTGCAGCCTGTAGGCGGCAGTGAAAAGCACCTTTCAGATACTAGAATTTTAGACTTGGGTAAGACTGACTTCAACTGGATAAGGCAGAGATTGCCCACGGTAAACTGGCAAATGACTGAAGATCAGTGGAAAATATTTAAAGAAACATTTAATGAGATACAGAGCAAGTATATATCCCTGAGAGGAAAATGTTCCGCTTCACAAAAAAACAGCCATGGGTAACCAAAGAGGTTAGGGACAGCATAAAACTAAAAGAAAGGGCTTACAAAAATGCACGACATAGCACAGATCTGGATGAATGTGATAGGTATAAGGACCTGCAAAGGGTCACAAAGCAGCTCCCAAGAGCTACTGAAAGGGATTATGAAAGGAATTTGCAAGGGACATCAAAATCAATCAGAAATGTTATAGTTATATTAGTTATATAAAGGGAAAGTGGGTGGTGAAAAGCAATGTAGGCCCATTAAAAGCTGAAAATGGAGATATTGTCATTAAGAATTGGGAAATGGCAGACATGCTGAACAATTACTTTGCATCAGTATTTACAGTAGAAAAGAAGGATAACTTGCTGGAAATTCCAAAAAAATTAATAGTTGATGGAGGACAGGGACTTAATACAATTAACGTAAGTACAGCATCACTAACTAGGAAATTAATAGAGCTAAAGAATGACAAATCCCCAGGACCTGACAGTTTCCATCTGAGGGTGTTAAAGGAGCACATTGTAGATGCCCTAACTATAATCTTCCAGTGTTCCCTAGGTTCAGGAATAGTCCCTCTAGATTGGAAAATTGAACATGTCACTCCACGTTTTAAGAAGAGGGAAACCAGGGAATTATAGACCATTTGGTCTAACATCTGTGGTGGGGAAAATGCTGGAGTCCATAATCAGGGATGGGATAACTGAACACTTCGAACAATTTCAGTCCACCAGGGAGAGCCAGCAAGGATTCGTGAAGGGAAGGTCATGTCTGACTAATCTTCTTGAATTTTTAAAAATAAATTTAGAGTACCCAATTATTATTTTTTTCCCAATTAAGGGGCAATTTAACATGGCCAATCGACCTAACCTGCACATCTTTGGGTTGTGGGGGTAAAACCAATGCAGACACGGGAAGAATGTGCAAACTCCACACGTATAGTGACCCAGGGCCGGGATTCGAACCTGTGGCCTCAGCGCCGTAGTCCCAGTGCTAACCACGGCGCCACGTGCCGCCCTCTTATTAAATTTTTTGAAGAGGTGACTAATTTAGTGGACAGTGGAATCTATGGATGTCATTC
This sequence comes from Scyliorhinus torazame, assembly GCF_047496885.1. Taxonomy (NCBI): domain Eukaryota; kingdom Metazoa; phylum Chordata; class Chondrichthyes; order Carcharhiniformes; family Scyliorhinidae; genus Scyliorhinus; species Scyliorhinus torazame. Next base: position 93,568,199 of record NC_092712.1, read on the forward strand.
ATAAGGACTTCCAGAAGGCATTTGATTAAGTCCACACAAAGACTGTTAACGAAGGTGGAAGCCCACGGACCTGAGGACAAATTATTGACATGGTTAGGAATTTGGTTGAGTTACAGGCAAAAGAGAATGGGGACAATGGGTAATTATTCTATTTGGCAGGTGATGAACGATCAATGACTACTAAAGCGAGGTTGTAGTCCAACTGAAGGCTTTAATAAGCTAGATGTTTCCCCCAGCAGCTCAGGTACAGAAAGAAGGCTGCTGGGGTGGCACGGGCTCTTATACCCCTCCTTGCAGGGCGGAGCTACCCTACAGCTTGACCAATAGGAAACATACAACATCTACCAATGGTGTTCCAGCAGTACTAGGTACCGTAATACCTCTACACAGACTACCACATTCACCCCCAGTTTAAAAAAAGAGTCCGGCGGGGCTGGTGGCTTGGTATTACAACATGGTAACGTGGTAGAAGTTACAGTTATGGAGGTACCGTAATACCTTCGTACAGCGTTTTGTCTTATTGTCGTAACTATTTACAATTTCACAATTAACTATATACACTTTAAGATGACGCAATCTTGTCCCTGGTCATTCTCTGTGATCGTCGAAGCTTTGGTGGTGATGCCGGTGGAGGCTCGGGCATCTGTGACTCCGGGAGCGTGGCCTTGATCTCTGTGGCAGCTTCAACACCGCTAGACGGCGCTGGTGGGGAAGCCGATTGACTGGGAAGGGAGCGCCTGCGGGGTGCGTCGGTGGGCGGGGGGGTCTAGACGGGGCCGGCGGAAGAACTGATCCTCCTGGGAAGAGGGCGGCTGTAAGGTGCACCGGTGGGAGGGAGGGTGGGACTGGTGGCTGGGGTGTGTGTGGGGCTCTGGCGGGCGCCAGGTCTCGTAGGGAGACCGTATCTTGTCGGCTGTCGGGATACGTCATATAAGCGTACTAGGGGTTAGCGTGGAGAAGATGGACACTCTCGACCAACGGGTCCGACTTGTGCGCCCGCACGTGTTTTCGGAGCAGGATGGGTCCGGGAGCTGCCAGCCAGGTCGGGAGCGAGGTCCCAGAGGAGGACCTCCTGGGGAAGACAAGAAGACGTTTGTGAGGTGTTTGGTTGGTCGTGGTACAAAGCAGTGACTGGATGGAGTGGAGGACATCCGGGAGGACTTCCTACCAGCGGGAGACTGGGAGATTCCTGGACCGTAGGGCCAGTAGGACGGTCTTCCAGACCATTCCGTTCTCCCTTTCTACCTGTCCGTTACCCCGGTGGTTGTAACTGGTCGTCCTGCTCGAGGCAATGCTTGCTGAGCAGGAATTGACGCAGTTCGTCGTTCATAAAGGAGGACCCCCTATCACTATGTATGTAAGCAGGGAACCCGAACAGTGTAAAGATGCTATGGAGGGCCTTGATGACGGTGGTTGCGGTCATGTCGGGGCAGGGGATGGTGAATGGGAACCGGGAGTACTCGTCAATCACATTCAGGAAGTACATGTTGCGGTCGGTGAAGGGGAGGGGGCCTTTGAAGTCCATACTGAGGCGTTCAAAGGGACGGGAAGCCTTTATCAGGTGCGCTTTCTCTGGCCTGTAGAAGTGCGGTTTGCACTCCGCGCGGATTTGGCAATTCCTGGTGGCTGTCCTGACCTCCTCGATGGAGTAGGACAGTTTGTGGGTCTTGATAAAGTGGAAGAGGTGAGTGACCCCCGGGTGGCAGAGGTCCTCGTGGAGGGCTCGGAGGCGGTCCACTTGTGCGTTGGCACATATGCAGCGGGACAGGGTATCAGGAGGCTCGTTTAGCTTTCCGGGACGTTACAAGATCTCGTAGTTATAGGTGGAGAGTTCGATCCTCCACTGCAAGATCTTATCGTTTTTTTTCTTGCCCCGCTGTGCATTATCGAACATGAAGGCGACCGACCGTTGGTCAGTGAGGAGAGTGAATCTCCTGCCGGCCAGGTAATGCGTCCAATGTCGCACAGCTTCTACTTTGGCCTGGGCCTCCTTTTCGACTGAGGAGTGGCGGATTTCGGAAGCATGGAGTGTACGTGAGAAGAAGGCCACGGGTCTGCCCACTTGGTTGAGGGTGGCCGCCAGAGCTATGTCGGACGCGTCGCTCTCGACCTGGAAGGGGAGGGCCTTTGCAATGTCTGCTTTGATGCGGCTGACTGCCTGGCGGGTCTCTATCGACAGGGGAAAAACTGTGGATTGGATCAGGGGACGGGCCTTGTCCGCATAGTTGTGGACCCACTGGGCATAGTCATAAAAAAAGCCTAGGCAGCGCTTCAGGGCCTTGGAGCAGTGGGGGAGGGGGAACTCCATAAGGGGGCGCATACATTCAGGGTCGGGGCCTATAACTCCATTTCGCACTATGTAGCCGAAGAGGGCTAGGCGGTCGGTGCTAAACACGGATTTATCCTTGTTCTACGTAAGGTTAAGGATCTTTGCGGTCTGGAGGAATTTTCGGAGGTTGGTGCCGTGGTCCAGCTGGTCGTGACCGCAGATGGTGACATTATCGAGATACAGGAATGTTGCCCGTAAACCGTACCGGTCAACCATTCGGTCCATCTCGTGCTGGAAGACCGAGACCCCATTAGTGACACCGAAGGGAACCCTTAAGAAGTGGTAGAGCCGCCCATCTGCCTCGAAGGCAGTGTACTTGCGGTCACTAGTGCAGATGGGGAGCTGGTGGTAGGCGGACTTAAGCTCCACCGTGGAGAAGACCTTGTAATGCGCGATCCTGTTTACCAGGTCGGATATACGGGGGAGAGGGTACGCGTCCAGCTGCGTAAACCTGTTGATGGTCTGACTGAAGTCGATGACCATCCTATGCTTCTCCCCGGTCTTTACCACCACTACTTGAGCTCTCCAGGGACTGTTGCTAGCTTCAATGACCCCTTCCCTCAGTAGCTGTTGGACGTCTGACCTAATAAAGACCCGATCCTGGGCACTGTACCGTCTGCTCCTGGTGGCGAAGGGTTTACAATCCGGGGTGAGGTTCGCAAACAGGGAAGACGGATTGACCTTGAGGGTCGCAAGGCTGCAGACAGTGAGACGGGGTATAGGGCCGCCGAATTTGAAAGTTAGACTTTGGAGGTTGCACTGGAAGTCTAACCCTAGGAGTGTGGCCGCGCAGAGGTGGGGAAGGACGTAGAGCCGGTAATTTTTAAACTCCCTTCCCTGGACGGAAAACCCCTTTATCTCTACTGAGTGGGAACCGGAGGCCAGGGAGATTTTTTGATTAACGGGGTGGACGGGGAGAGAGCAGCACCTTACCGTGACGGGGTGTATGAAGCTCTCCGTGCTCCCAGAGTCGATTAAGCAGGACGTCTCGTGCCCGTTGATTAGTACCGTTGTTGTAGCAGTTAAGAGTGTTCGAGGCCGGGACTGATCCAGCGTCACCGAGGCTAATCGCGGCAGTAGTTGAATGTTCTCTTCGGGCAGTGTGTGGTCAGCTGAGCTGGGAGTCCGTCCAAGATGGCGGCGCCCATTGGTCGCACATGGCTGGGGGTGCACAAAATGGCGCCGCCCATCCATTGCATGTGGCGTCTGCGGGACAAGATGGCGGCGCCCGGAAGCCGCACGTGGCCCTGGAGGAGGAAAATGGCGGCGCCCGCTGGCCGCACGGGGACCGTGGAGAGGATTGTGGTGGCGTTCCGCATTCGCCACCGGAGACCGCAGCGACCGCACGGGCCTGGCATACAGCCATAAAGTGGCCCTTTTTACCGCATCCCTTGCAGGTGGATGTGCGGGCCGGACAGCGCTGCTGGGGGTGCTTGACCTGCCCGCAAAAATAGAAGCGGGGCCCCCCGGGGTTGCCAGGCCGCCTTTCAGCACAAGCTTGTGGGGGATGGGCGATGTCTCGAGGTTGCCCGTGGGGGGGTTCCACGCCCCCCAGGGGGCTGCCGCGCGGTTGGGGACGTAAGCGCAGGTGGTTCGGGAGGCCACATCCAGGGAACTGGCAAGGGCCCGTGCCTCCTTGAGGCCTAGGGTGTCTTTCTCCAGCAATCGCTGGCGGATTTGGGAGGACAGCATACCTGCAGCGAAAGCGACCCGGATCAAAAGTTCTGTGTGGTCGCTCGCCGAAACTTGCGGGCAGCTGCAGTTTCTCCCCAACACCAGGAGCGCACGGTAGAATTCTTCCAGCGATTCCCCAGGGATTTGTCGCCTCGTCGCTAGCAGATGTCGGGCATAGACCTGGTTTACCGGGCGACTTTAATGTCCTTTTAGCAGCTCCATTGCTGCATCGAAGTCGTCCGCGTCCTCGATGAGGGTGTGAATTTCTGGGCTCACCCTCGAGTGCAGGACTTGCAATTTCTGTTCTCCCGTGGATGTGTATTTGGCCGTTCCGAGATATCCGTTAAAACATGCCAGCCAGTGCTTGAAGGTTGCCGCTGAGTTTGCTGCCTGGGGGCTGAGTTGCAGACACTCTGGCTTGATTCGGAGCTCCATCCTTTTAAATCTAGCTCATTAAATTGATGCACGATCAATGACTACTAAAGCGAGTTTGTAGTCCAACTGAAGGCTTTAATAAGCTGGATGTTTCCCCCAGCAGCTCAGGTACAGAAAGAAGGCTGCTGGGGCGGCATGGGCTCTCATACCCCACCTTGCAGGGCGGAGCTACCATACAGCTTGACCAATGGGAAACATACAATATCTACCAATGGTGTTCCAGCATTACTAGATACTGTAATACCTCTACACAGACTACCACAGCAGGAGGTGACTATTAGTGTTCCATAGGGATCCGTGTTGGGGCCTTAATTATTCACACTATTCATTAATGACTTGGATGATGGCATAGAAAGCCATATATCAAAATTTGTAGACGATACAAAGTTAGGTGCCATTGTAGACAGCCTAGAGCATAGCATAAATTTGCAAGGAGATATTGAAAGACTGGGTGAATGAGCAAAATTGTGGCAGATGTAATTTAATGTAAGCAAGTGTGAGGTTATCCTTTTTGGACCAAAAAGGATAGAGCAGTGTTCTTTAAAAAAATTTTTTTTTTTTTTTTAAGAGTACCCAATTATATATTTTTCCCAATTAAGGGCCAATCCATCTATCCTGCACATCTTTTTAGGTTGTAGGGGTGAGGCCCACGCAGACACAGGGAGAATGTGCAAACTCCACACGGATAGTGACCCAGGCCGGGATCGAACCTGGGTCCTGCACTATGAGGCAGCAGTGCTAATTACTGCACCATCTTGCCGCCCCATGAGTACTTTCTAAATGGAAAGAAATTAGGTATAGTGGATGTCCAAAGAGACTTGGGGGTCAGGTACATAGGTCCTTAAAATGCCAGGAACAAGTGCAGAAAATAATCAAAAGGGCAAATGGAATGCTAGCCTTTATATCTAGAGGATTGGAATGTAAAGCCACAGGGCTTATGCCGCAGCTATACAAAAAACCCACTTAGATCGCACTTGGACACTGAGCAATTCTGGGCACCACCCAAGGAAGGATATTTTGGCCTTGGAGGGAGTTCAACGTAGGTTTACAAACATTGTATCTTGGTTACAGGAGTTGAGTTACGAGGAGAGATTACTTAAATTAGACCTGTTTTTGTTTGAATTTAGAAGGTTAAGGGGTGATCTGATTGAAGTAATCAAAATATTTACAGGGGAAGACAGGATAGATAAAGATAAACTGTTTCCACTGATTAGAGATTCTACATTTAGGGGGCATAGTCTAAAATTTAGGGCTAAACCGTTTAGGAGAGATGTTAGGAAGAACCTCTTCACTCAAAGGGTGGTAGAGGTTTGGAACTCTCTCCCACAAAAAGCAATTTAAGCTAGATCAGTTGTTCATTTTAAATCTGAGTTGGATAGATTTAAAAATATATATTTTTATTCTCCTTTTTCACATTTTCTCCCAAATTTATACCCAACAATAAACAATAATCAGTAACGAATGCAATGTCAATCCCCATATCAATAACAACGATCCCATCCTCCCACCGAACCCCCAGACATTGGCCCGCATGTTAACATAAACAAATGAAAAAAAGGAATCAGGAATCACCCACCGTCGCCATTAACACACACAGTCCCCCTCCCCCCAACCCTCCGAGCACCCCCCCTAATGTTCGATGTAATCCAATTCTTGAAAGTGCATAATGAATAACGCCCATGAATTGTAGAACCCCTCCATCCTTCCCCTCAGTTCAAATTTGACCTTTTCAAGCGTCATGAATTCCAGCAGGTCCCCCTGCCACGCCAGAGAGATAGATTTCTGTTAAGCACAGATATTAAGGGGAATGGGTCAAACGCAGGTATATGGAGTTAGGTTACAGATCAGCCATGGTCTCATTGAATGGTGGGACAGGCTTGAGGGGCTGCATAGCCTCCTCCTGTTGCTATATTAGAGGAGACTATTTCCTAACTCGTAAACACTATTTAACCTGAATGGCAGCAGGCTAACTATGTGGATCCTATCATTACTACAAGAGGTCACTGACTGGTAATGATAAGCGTGAATTAATGAGAAGCCTAGCTTTTCTTTTCCTACCTTCGTCTATGGCAAACTAACATCCCAAGTAAGACTCTGACAAGGCCAATTAACATAGCACAGTACTTGGTGTTATCTGGGATCCAATTGGTTCATATGGCTAAATACCATGCTGTTTAGTATTTTACCAACCAAACCACCAAGCAGGAACTAAATGAAAGCTTTCATTTGCATCATTCATTGCAGTTAAGAGGAAACATTTCTGAGTGCAGTTTTAATAAATATTTTGCTTCAGGCTAGGTGCAATACCTAAAAGGCTTGAGAAGTGTACTGTTGTTCTGATAGCAGTTTTTAAAGCCTTTTTTCTTGTGAATTTCCTAGTATTTCAGTATAGGATGTGACATGTCAAGTAAATGTGTGTGGAATTGATGGGAGTTACAGTGGTATTGCAGTCAATTTTACTAAACTGTGATATGGCTTTTTAATTAAATATTTGTTTAAATTAGGTTGTTTTGTGAGCAGCAAAGCAAACAGGTAGATTCTGGGGGGTAGATATACATAAGGATATATGGAGGTAAACTGATTATGTGCAATCATTATTATGACAAACTAGTGTTACTAATAGCATATAACCAATACTTGTAATCCCTACTCCACAGCCAAGTGGTTTTGTTTGGATCGGTAATTTACCATAATCAGAAAACAGCAACTTACATTCATATTTGCCTTTAAAACAGTAAAACATCTCAGAGAGAAAATGGGATGGGTGTCAGTCCTTTTGTGGAGCATTTAGACTGGTGGATGCAAGCCTGGGAAGCTCTGGGGAGATGTTACATCCAGGAAGGGATGTCAGAAAGAGCAGGGGCAAGGCTTTGACAGCAGAAGAAGAGGACATGCAAGGGAGATGAGATGCATTGGACTTGGCGTGACATGGATGGAGACACAAAGCTGGAAAAGGTTACAGAAGTGGCATAAAGCTGTGGTGGAATTTGGACAGCAATTTTAAAATTAAATCTGTTGAAAAATGGGAAATCAATATAAATCATTGAGGCTGAGCAGGTCTTGGAACAGGATGAAGGTGGTGGAAGTAATTCTTTTCTTTTTCAAATTTAAATTTAGAGCACCCAATTCATTTTCTTTGGTCCTATTAAGGGGCAATTTAGTGTGGCCAATCCATCTACCCAGCACATCTTTGGGCTGTGGGGGTGAGACCCATGCAGGCATGGAGAACGTGCAAATTCCACATGGACAGTGACCCGGGCCTGGGAGCGAACCCGGGTCCTCGGCACTATGAGGCAACAGTGCTTACCACTGCACCACCATGCCTCCCAGAAGGTGATAGAAATATGAATGAGCAAAAGGTCATGGAAGGCAGACCTTGAACAAGCGTGGCATGGATGAGTTGATGGGTATGATAGTTTCACTGATGATGGAGATGAGCAGTGTTGTGCAAGTGGAATTTAGCAATCTCCACAAAGGAAAGATGTATAAGAAGCTCACTTCAATGTCAAATAGAATGGTTCAGTCTCAGAAAGAAGTCAAGGAGGGGTACAGAATCAATGCCAAGGCTGCAAAGTCGTTCTGATGTTCAGTTAGGAATTAGGACAGCATGAGGTTAGTTGAAGGAAGTGGTGAAGTAGGGCTGGATGGCATTAGCATTCATGGAAATGGTGGCATGCCTACAGATGTTGGCAGCTGAGGGTATCCTGTAGATGAGGAGCTTATTTAAAAAATTCATTTATAGGATTTGTGCGTCACTGTTTAGGCCAGCAGTTATTGCTCATCCCTAATTGCTCTTGGAAAGATGGAGGTGAGCTGCCTTCCTGAGCCGCAGCAGTCCCTGAGATTTCCGTTAACCCACAGTGCTGTTGGGAAATGAGTTCCAGGGTTTTGACCCAGCAACAGTGAAGGAACAGCGATATATTTCCAAGCCAGTATGGTGAGTGGCTTGGAGGGGAACGTGGTGTTCCCATGTAACTGCTGCCCTTGTCCTTCTGGAGGGTACTAGGCTTGGAAGGTACTATTTGAGGAGCATTGGTGAGTTCCTGCAATTCATCTTGTAGATGGTACACACTGCTGCTACTGTGCGTTGGTGGTGGAGGGAGTGAATGTTTGTAGAAGGGGTAACAATCAAGTGCCTCCTTTATCCTGGATGGTGGCAAACGTTTTGAGTGTTGTTGACGCTACACTCATCCAGCTCTGGAAATGCCCATGAATGAACGAATTTGGAGTGCTGAGCACATAGCCATGTTTTCAAGGACCATAGATAAAAATGGAAGTTTAAAGACTGTACAAGTTCAGAGTGAGCATTTTGCTTTGGGGGTTGGGGTGGTGGTGGTGGTGGTGGGGGGGGGGGGGGGGGGGGGTGGAGTTGAAGGAAGAGATGATGGTAGTTTTGAAAGCACCTGTAAGAAGAGTATATTGCCACGCACTGGAGCGAAAGCATGTGATTAAGTGATCAGATAGCTGGATCTCTGAAGTAAGCTTAAGAGGAAGGTAATGGGAAATGAGCTGCAAAGTAAGGATAAGTAAGGGATTTGAAGATGGACAGTCATGGGCATAAGACAAAGGGTGTGTTAATGGTGCCTGTGACAACTGGAAGAATTTAGGAATATTGGATTCTACACATTGGGCAATTTAATGGTTAACGGCCTGGGGTTCGAATGTGAGGTTTGACTGCAGTGGCCATATTTTTAAAAACATAGTTCTGTTTTCTTAATAAATTTAGCGTTTACAATTTTTTTTTTTCCGATTAAGGGGAAATTTAGCGTAGCCAATCCACCTAAAATGCACATCTTTTGGTTTGTGGGGGCGAGACCCATGCAGACATGGGGAGAATGTACAAACTCCACACGGACAGTGACCTGGGGCCGGGACTGAACCTGGATTCTCGGCGCCATGAGGCAAAATATAATTCTGTTTTGCTTTTAGTAGCCAGAAGGTGAAATTGACAAAGGAATGTGTTTTTAAGTCTGGGCTAATGGACTGTGGTTTGACTGTGAAAGTCTCTGGTGAGTTAATGTGCTTTTCAGTCTGCAGGGATAATTTCTTTTTTTTTGCTTGGGGAGATGAGGTTTTTGCTGGGTGGAGCCAAGGAATGCAGAGAGACATTTTCAAAAGCTTTAGAGAGGCAGATTTTTGGAGAAAGTTTTGGAGAGAGGAGTTGAATTCTGATCTGCCTGATGCGGAGTCCACAATTCTCCCAAAGTAAGGTAGTTTGAGAACTGTATGTTTCCTTTCTTGGTGTTTAATGGGAAATTGAGTATTTGTGTTTAAGGGGGCAATTGTAAGCTGTTTGTTTTGGGTGTGAAGTTTTTTAAAAAGTGAATATTGTATTCATAATAAAGTTTTGTTTTGAAAATACCAAACGCCCTTTTTTCCATGCAGTCACTCCTAGAGCGAATCTTGCTTTCCACATGGTCTTACAAATAAACTAAGATATTGGAGTTTCGGTCCAGTATCCTAGCCACGGTTGGGGTCTGATCTGGGATCGTAATAGTGCCATTGTCATTGACATAAATCAAAGAGGGTGTTAATAGTGCCATTGTCCATTAAATCTTTGTTAATCCCTCTCAGCTGTGACCTATCCCTGACTTTACATTCTGCCCCACCAACTATACAATTCATGACATTTCTATCTCTCTTCAGTTCTGTAGAAGGGTCAAATGGATTTGACGTTAACTCCGTTTCTCTCTCTACAGATGCTGCCACACCTGCTGGGTTTATCCAGCATTTTCTGTTTTTATAATAATAATCTTTATTATTGTCACAAGTAGGCTTACATTAACACTGCAATGAAGTTACTGTGAAAATCTCCGAGTCGCCACACTCCGGCATCTGTTCAGGTACACAGAGGGAGAACTCGGAATGTCCAAACTACCTAACAAGCACGTCTTTCAGCACTTGTGGGAGGAAACCAGAGCACCCGGAGGAAACCCACGCAGGGGAGAACGTGCAGACTACGCACAGACAGTGACCCAAGCCAGGAATGACCTGGCGCTGTGAAGCAACAGTGCTAACCATTGTGCTACACTGCCGCCCATATTTCAGATTTCCAGCATCCAGTGTTTTGCTTTTATTTGAGTGTTTAATCTTGGGATTACTGTTCGTTGAATTTTTTTCACAAAAACGTTTGACACAACTACTGCAGAAGTGCTCCTCCTTTATCAATGCGAATCTTCCATTTTTCACAGAAATATTAGGCAAATGCTGCCTAACCACATTTTACTTGAATATTTTTCAGGGAAAGGCGAACATTTATCCCATTTGGTCTTTCCTGAACTTATTCATTTGATCATAAATCCCAGCGTTAAAATGAATTGGACGGATCTAATCCTCAAAAATGCAACTGATATTAGAATGTTCCTGTCATTATTTTTCTTGCCTTGCTCCAAAATATTCAAACTAACATCTGTCATCTGGCAACCTTTCAAATTTGTCTAGAAAATAAACATTCATTCAAGCTTTATCTTCAGCAGTAGACTGCCTGCACATAGAACAGGTGGCTTTTTATATTTTAAAGTCTGGCAGTTCCAGATGGATAGTTTTCTGTTTAAGGAGGAATGCCACTTTGAGAAAGGCAAGCAAAGAGGGAAAAAGTCTATCTTGTGAAGTATAAGCCCAACTAAATGTAATGCTGGTATATTCAGAGAATCCCTAGAGGGCAGAAGGAGGCCCATCAAGTCTGCAACAACCCTCCCCATATCCCCATAACCCCAAACATTGATCATGGTCACTGGCTGTGCAGAGTCTGCACATTCTCCCCGTGTCTGCGTGGGTTTCCTCCCACAGTCCAAAGACGTGCAGGTTAGGTGGATTGGCCATGGTAAATTGCCCTTAGTGGCCAAAAAGGTTAGGAGGGGCTATTGGGTTACGGGGATTGGTTGAAGTGAGGGCTTAAGTGGGTTGGTGCAGACTCGATGGGCCGAATGGCCTCCTAACAAGGCAGACCAGCAGCACGGTTCAATTCCCGTACCAGCCTCCCCAAACAGGCATCGGAATGTGGCGACTAGGGGCTTTTCACAGTAACTTCATTTCAAGCCTACTTTTGACAATAAGCGATTTTCATTTCATTTCATTTCTGCACTGTATGTTCTATGTTCTACCTAACCTGCACATCCTTGGACTGTGGGGAAAAAAGGAGCATCTTGGGGAAACACAGGCAGACATGGGGAGAGGGTGCAAACTCCACACAGATAATCACCCAGTTAGTCAGTTAATAGAACATAGAACAGTACAGCACAGAACAGGCCCTTTGGCCCTCAAAGTTGTGCCGAGCATTGTCCGAAACCAAGATCAAGCTATCCCACTCCCTGCCATTCTGGTGTGCTCCATGTACCTATCCAATAACCACTTGAAAGTTCCTAAAGTGTCCGACTCCGCTATCACAGCAGGCAGTTCATTCCACACCCTAACCACTCTCTGAGTAAAGAACCTACCTCGGACATCCCTCCTATATCTCCCACCCTGAACCTTATAGTTATGCTCCCTTGTAACAGCTACATCCACCCGAGAAAATATGGGAGCGAGTTGGAGAGAGTTATGGAACAAAGGGACCATGGGGTACAGGTTCATAGGTCCTTGAAAGTGGAGTCATAGGTGGACCGGGTGGTGAAGAATTCATTCGGCATGCTTGGTTTCATTGGTCAGAACATTGTATACAGGAGTTGGGACATCTTGCTGAATTTGTACAAGGCATTGTAAGGCCACACATGGAATACTGTGTCGAGTTATGGTCACCCTATTATGGAAAGGATATTATTAAACTAGAAAGAGTGCAGAAAAGGTTTATTATGATGCTACCGGGACTTGATGGTTTGAGTTATAAAGAGAGTCTGGGTAGACTGGGACTTTTTTCCCTGGAGCATAGGAGGCTGAGGTGTGAAGTTAGAGAGGTCTACAAAGTAAGGAGGGGCATAGATGAGGTAGACAGTCAACAACTTTTCCCAAAGGTTGGTGCAGTGATCTCTGTAGGTGCATGCACACAAGGGGTTAATGGGTAAATAGCAGCACCACATGATCACTAGAGGGCTGGACCAACAGGGGGATAAAAAGCAGCCACACGAGGTCTCTCTCTCTCGTGGGTGTACTGTGAACAGGGTAACATCGGAATCAGCTAGATAGTTAGTGGAGTTACATTTAGTTATTATTGATGAATCTTGTTAACCAATTCATAGTTTCCATGTTAAGGTAAAGAACTCATACATTTATAGTTATAGTTACTCAATAAATCTTTGTTGTTACTGGACGAGTTTGAGTCTTCAACAAGATTCAAAGGACCTCACCATCAACCAAGGATTGAGTAACACATGTTATCAACCACACAGGTAACACCATAGTAGGGGAGTCTAAAACTAGAGGGCATAGGTTGAAGATGAGAGGGGAGAGATACAAAAGGGTCCAGAGGGGAAATTGTTCACACAGAGGGTGGTGAGTATCTGGAACGAGCTGCCAGGGGCAGTATGAGAGGCGGGTACAATTTTGTCTTTTAAAAAGCATTTAGACAGTTATATGGGAAAGAAGGGTATAGAGGGATGTGGGCCAAATGAGGGGAATTGGGTCTAGCTTAGTGGTAAAAACTGGTGGCATGGACAGGTTGGGGCGAAGGGCCTGTTTTCATGCTGTAAACCTCTATGACTCTAGAATTAAATTTGGGTCCCTGGTGCTGTGAGGCAGCAGTGTAGCCACCAGGGCCGGGATTCTCCCTTCTGGGGACTAAGTCCCCACGGCGGCGGGAAAACTGGTGCCAACCACTCCAGCGTCAACAGCCCCCAAAAGTGCGGAATTCTCCTCAGTTTCGGGGGCTAGATGGATGACGGAGAGGTTGGCACCGCTCCAGCCAGCGGCGAAGGGACGGCGCAAGTTCGCGCATGCGCCGTAGGGCAGGCGTGATCTCGCGCATGCGCAGACTGGCCGGTGTATTTTGGCGCATGCGCGGGGGTTCTCTTCGCCGCGCCAGCCATGGTGGAGCCCTACAGGGGCCGACGCGGTGCCACAGGCTGGTGTGCATCACCGCCCCGTTACACTCCCATGTGGGGGGGAGGGGGAGGAGGGGAAGGGGAAGGGGTCGGGAGAGGGAGGGGAGGGGGAGGAGGGGACGGGGGGAGCAGGGGATGGGAGGGGTAGGGAGAGGGGCGGAAGGGGGGAGAGTGGGGGAGAGAGAGGGAGGAGGGGGGAGGGAGAGGGGGGAGAGGGTGGGAGAGAGACAGGGGAGGGAGAGGTGGGAGGGGGGAGGGAGAGGTGGGAGGGGGGAGGGAGAGATGGGAGGGGGATGGAGGGGGCGGGGGAAGGAAGGGGGAGGAAGAGGGGAGGAAGGGGGAGAGGGGTAGAGCGGGGAGGAGGGGGAGGGGTGGAGGGGGTAGCGCAGAGGAAGGGCGGAGAGGGGGAGGGGCGGAGGGGGGGAAGGGGGTAGGGACGGAGGCGGGAGGGGCAGGGTGGATGGGGAGCGGGGGGTGGGGAGGGAGGGGGAGGCGTGAGGGGTGGAGGGGGAGGGAGGGGGAGTGGTGCCCGGGGGGGGGGCGCATGATGGGGGGGGGGGAGGGGGGCGGGGGGCCCACCACCACATTGACAATGGTGGTGAGTTGCAGAGTTAGGAACTATACATTTGTGATGTTTCACTTTGTAAATCAATCTAAAACCAGGTGAAGATTGACTTCTTCTCCTCCTCCACCATTGGGCTACAGGAAGTTAAGAAGGTAGACTGTTGCATGTTCTGATGCTTGCAATAATTTACAAGGACTGCCTGAGTAGCATGGTAGCACAGTGGGTAGCACTGTTCCTTCAGAGCTCCAGGGTGCCAGGTTCGATTCCCGGCTTGGGTCACTGTCTGTGGAGTCTGCACATTCTCTCAGTGTCTACGTGGGTATCCTCCGAGTGCTCCAGTTTCCTCCCACAAGTCCCGAAAGACGTGCTGTTAGGTAATTTGGGCATTCTAAATTCTCTCTCTGTGTACCCGAACAGGCGGCGGAATGTGGCGACTATGGGCTTTTCACAGTAACTTCATTGCAGTGTTAATGTAAGCCTATTTGTGACAATAACGATTATTATTATTAAATGCTAACAACTGACAATTCTGCAATTGGCAAATCTACATTTCAAAGAAAACTTCATACACAGTGAAAACAACTTTGAATGTTTATTGCTATCTTCACCTTCAACAACCTTTTGATGTTTAGTTTTTCCCAAGGATTTCAAACACTCCAGAAACTTTAATCATCTACATTTTCAATATTAATTCATTGCTTCCAATATAGTTATCCCAGGGTATGGCACATTACCTATTAAGTTCGGAAATTAATTCAAATGTGTAGTAATGAAGCATAAAAGGAGCAAGAGCAATACCTGTGTCCTATTAACTAGTTGATTTGATAGTTGGTAAGTGGTCGAGAGCAACTTGAATTGTGTGAATGGGATATAATAGTAATTTATGCCTCCTCATTTACAGTATGATGGGAAGTAACATGAATATTTTAATTAGAAACTCTATTGATAGCTCGACTGTGGATTGATGGTACTATTATGAAATGTTTTTTTGCTCGCAGTGTTCTCAGCTCTTGGTTTTCTCAGCTCTAAGAAACAAACTCGCTGAATTGCGTTATATTTAATTATTGTTCGACATGCATTGGTTTTAAACGCAGCTTATTTACACTATGGGTCCAATTTGTTCATTCATCCTGTAGGCACTTTTAAATAAATAGACCATTGAATTGATAACTATTTCATAAAAGTTGGGTTTTTTTTTCTGATCATTGAATGTTTTCACTTTTTTGTTTAAATATATATATTTTTAAAAATTAATTTATTGTACCCATTTCTTTTTTTTCCAATTAAGGGGCAATTTAACGTGGCCAATCCACGTTACCAATCCACCCTGCACATCTTTTTGAGTTGTGGGGTGAAACCCATGCAGACATGGGGAGAATGTGCAAACTCCACACAGACAGTGACCTGGGGCCGGGATCGAACTCGGGTCCTCAGCGCTGTGAGGCAGCAGTGCTAACCACTATGCCATCGTGCCGCCCTTGTATGAATATATGTAAACAGTCAATCAGGGTTATTCTTGCAATTGAAGGAATGCCTGGATGAATTTGCTTCTGCTCATGAATAGGCATTTCATTTTTCTATTTTTACAAAGCTGTATAAAAAACGATGAAATTGTGACGGTTATCGCTGTGCCTCATTCATTCATGTATACGTTGCCCGAAAGCAGTTACTTGCCTCAAGACTGGGCAACCATGAGGCACTGTGGGCCAGCAGCAACAGTGAATTTGTACTCTACCACCATCTGTAACCTCATGCCCCAATACATCCCCCAATTTACCATTGCCACCAAACTAGGGGATCAACCTTGGTTGAATGAAATGATCAGGAGGGCATTGCAGTAGCACGCCAGGCATACCATAAATGAAGTGTCAACCTGGTGAACCTACAACACCGGACTACTTGTATCCCAACATCAGGCAGAGCTAAGCGACTCTGCAACTAATAGATCTGATCTCAGCTTTTCAGTCCTGCCCCTTCCAGTCATGAATGGTGGTGGACAATTAAACAACTCACTGGAGGAGGAGGCTCCACCAATATCCCCAACCTCAATGATGGGGGAGCCCAGCACATTAGTGCAAAAGATAAAGCTGAAGCATTTGCTGCAATCTTCGGCCAGAAGCGCCGAGTGAATGATCCATCTTGATCTCCTTCAGAGGACCCACCATCATAGATGACAGTCTTCAGCCAATCTGATTCACTCAATGTGATATTAAGAAATGACTGAAGACACTGGATACTGCAAAGGCCATAGGCACTGACAATATTCCAGCAAAAGTAGATACCTTGCCATGCTTCTAGCCAAAGCATTTCAATACAGCTGTAACACTGACATCTACCTGGACATGTGTAAAATTGCCCAGGTATGTCCAAAATGCAGGACAATTCAATCCAGCCCAAGCAAGCAACTCTCGATCATCAGTAAAGTGATGGAAGGACTCATCAACAGGCACTTGCTTAGCAATAACCTGCTCACTGACACTCAGTTTGGGTTCTGCCAGGGCTACTCAGCTCCTGACCTCATTACAGCCTTAGTTTAAACATGGAGCTGAAATTCAGTGGTAAAGTTAGAATGCCCTCGACAAAAATACAGCATTTGATCCAGTGTGGCACCAAAGAGCCAGAGCAAAACTGGTGTCGATGGGAATCAGTGGGTGGGGGGGGGGGGGGGGGGGGGGGGGTGAAAACTCTTTGCTGGTTGGAGTCAAATCTGGCACAAAGGAAGATGTTTGTGGTTGTTGGAGATCAATCATCTCAGCTCCAGTCAGGAGTTTGTCAGGATAGTGTCCTCGGGCCAAACAATTTCAACTGCTTCATCAATGACTTTCCTTCCATCTGAAATGGGGATGTTTGCTCTCTGACCTTCCTTCCATCATAAGGTTAGAAGTGGGATGTTCTCTGATAACTACAAAATGTTCAGCACCGCTCACAACTCCTCAGAAAATAAAACAGTCCATGTGCAAATGCAGCAACATCTGGACAATATCCAGGCCTGGGTTGACAAGTGGAAAGTAACATTTGCACGACATAAGTGCTAGGAAATTATCATCTCCAACAAGATAGAAGCTAAACATTTCCCTTGACGTTCAATTGTGCTACTGTTGCCAAAAGCCCCTCACCATATAAATATTGTGGCTACAAGAGCAGGCCAGATTCTAAGAGTCTGCGGCAAGTAAATAACTTCCTGACTCCGCAAAGCCAGTCCGCCATCTACAAGGCACAAGTCAGGAGTGTGATGGAATACTCCTCACTTCCTGGATGATTGCAGCTTCAACAACATTCAAGAAACTTGACACCATCCAAGTCAAAGCAGGCCGCTTGATTGGTACCTCTTCCACAAACATTTACTCCCCTCACCACCAACGCAAAGTAGCAGCAGGTGTGTACCGTCTACGAGATGCACTACAAGAATTCACCAAGGCTCCTTAGACAGCACTTTCCAAACCCAAGACTGAGACCATCCAGAAGGACAAGGGCAGCAGTCACGTGGGTACACCACCACCTGGAAGTTCGCCTCCAAGCCACTCACCATCCTGACTTGGAAATATGTCACCGTTCACTTTTGCAGGGTCAAAATCCTGGAACTCCCTCAATGGGTGTATCTGCACCACACGGGCTGCAGCGGTTATCTGATGATGCTTTTGAACAGTTTGTTTGGCTGTTTTTTGTCAGTGGTGGTGTGCCATTGACCTCTACTCTCAGGCAGGGCAAGGGTGCAGGTGCCAAGTTGACCTCAGCCAAAACTGGAATCAAGCCCATGCTGTTGCTGTTATTCTGAATCTCACGACAGCCATCTTGCCAACTTGGTCTCTGTGCATATTCCTGAACAATATCTCCGAATGTAAAGGATGATTGATGTGGCCTGTAGCATTTGTTTGAAATTGCATGCCTACATTCATTTTTTGTTCTGAAATCAAGAATTCAATGGATATTTCTGTGGTACCCAGAACAGCAGACAGGGAGAGCAAAACACAGACATTGTTTGTTTACAGACCATTTGGTAATACATTTACCTGCTTTGGAAAATGTCTTAGATAGGGCAGCACGGTGGCGCAGTGGTTAGCACTGCTGTCTCACAGCACCGAGGTCCCAGGTTCTATCCTGGCCCCGGGTCACTGTCCATGGGGAGTTTGCACATTCCCACCGTGTCTGCATAGGTCTAACCTCCACAATGCAAAAGATGTGCAGGATAGGTGGATTGGCCACGCTAAATTGCCCCTTAATTGGGAAAAAAGAATTGGGTACTCTGAAAGAAAATGCCTCTGATTTCGCTGCATTCCACAACAATCCTGGAGACCAAGGAATCATCTGTATCTTTCATTGTCCTTGGAAAGATCTCTTGTGAGTGAAGGGAATAAATTTCTTATTGTTGTATTACAAATCAGTTGCCCCCAGGCCAGTCTGGGTGAATAGGCTTAGTTGATACTTGCTTTACGATATTGTTATAGTGCACATTATAATGGAACAAATTTTTAGAAAAACTGATCCGCAGGTCACATTTTAAAAATCCTTGGACTAAATTTAAAAACTGACCCCAAAATAGCTCCAGGCCACCAGTCAAATGTGGATTTCAATCATATATTTCTCTCCTGAGGAGACCAGGATGCATTCCTCAGATGTATACATTTAAATATGAATATGAATGTTCTGGAAGAGCAAACAGGAACTCATTGACTTGATGGCTTTTCCACCGAAGACAAAGACACTAATAAATCACTGTAAGGTGTTAACAACTTGTAGCGCAACAATTACTCACTCAAGTCGAGAAGAGATGAAATCAATCGAGGCTTTATTAAGCAAGACTTGTTCCCCAGCAGCTCAGTTACAGAATGCGGCTGCTGGGAGAACTCGAGCTCTTATACTCCGCCTTCAGGGCGGAGCCAGCAGGCGACAGATCCAACCAGGGCCCAGGACCTGTCAGCCAATAGCCTCTCGGCTTCACAGGTACCATACTACCCCTAATACATACCACCACACAACTCTTTTAATCAATACAGGGGCGAAGGAGACTTCCGATAACGGTAGTGGAATTATTACTTTCCTTATATGGAAAGTGGCTCTGCATTGTTGTACAGGTCGTATAATAACAGTGGTCCTCTTTTCATGCCTGCAAAAAGCATTGAAAAGGCATGAAAAAAGCAGATCCACAGAGGACCATCTGGAATAGAGCTTCAACCAAGAGAGACATCCAGAAACAGCTAATGGTCTGCTGTGAGTAACTGGGCAGCTAAAATTGCCACGGCCACGCCTGTTGAACTAGAAGCAAGTAACCTTTTAACCTCACTGTGAACCCTGATTCCACCTGCTAAGCTCAGCTGTTAAAGTAACCTCCAGCAATTCGACATTGGAAGCCATCGCAGCTGCAGAGCCAATTATACAACCTCAGGACCATCAGGCCAGACAATGCAACACCTTGGGCGGAATTCTACATAGCCCAGGGTCGAAATCGGGAATGGCAATTGGGCGGAGATTGGCTTTTGCCGCCGGAATCGGGGCAGGCCCTGGTTTGACGCCGGTTCGCGATGCTCCGCCCCCTCCAATTCGGCGTCATCGGGATGCGCGCAGCCACAACGCCGTTGGTGCGTTATCAGCCGGCCCAACCGCGATGTTCTGCCTCTGATGGGCCGACTTCCTGACGGCATGGGCCACATGTGGTCGCAGTGGCCATGACCTGGCGTGTCGGCTGCGGACAGTGTCCAGCGCCGCCACACTCAACCGAGATCCGTGCCGCTGCCTGGGGGGGGGATTCTGCTAGGTCTGAGGAGGGCGGGCTGGAGGGGGGGTGGGGGATGGCCAGAGGGTGGGTTGTGGGTCGGGGTGGGCAGGTACGCGGTCCAGCATGACCAGTGCCATGCTTCCTGGCGCGCCATTCATACCAAACTGCTCCAAATGACCAACTTTCAATCCTCACTCAGGCTGTCTCGAACTTCACATGCGCAAAGCTTACTTTATGTACAGATGGAACTCTACGTGTTCTGTAACCTCACCATTTCAATTCTTCAAAATAAATTCTAAGAAGTTATTTTGAATTGCATCAAATAGTTCTAAGTAAAAGTAAACTAAGAACTTGAATAACCTGCTCCTCTCTGTAGTCAGAGTATTTTAAAGGAATCATAAAACAGCAGATTACAAAAGTAAGACAGCACTTTCCTCCGATTACGTATCAACATTTAACATTTTAAGTTTAGAATTCTTTTACTTTATTATGACCCTCAGAGACTGTGCAAGACTATTAACTTTTAAAAAGAGATATACATTTCCCAGTCATCAGTGCAAAGAATTGCACAAGATTTCACATTTTAAGACTTTTAACATTTTCTTTTAATTTAGAGTATCCAGTTCTTCTTTTCCAATTAAGGGACAATTTAGCGTGGCCAATTCACCTACCCTTCACATCTTTTTGGGTTGTGGGGGTGAGACCCATGCAGACACGGGGAGATTGTACAAACTCCACACGGACCGGGATCGTACTCGGATCCTCAGCACCGTGAGGCAGCAGTGCTAACCACTGCACCATGGTGACGCCCTTTAGACTTTTACCATAACAAACAAACTAAAATCAACATTGAATAAACATGACTTAGTTGGTAACACATACACTATGTCATAATATACACCAGTATATCATGGTGCAGACACACACTGATGGACACACAGTGGGACCAATCAACATACACAACACCGCGGCCAATCACCAGTGAGAGCACACGCACTATAAAGACAGGGAGCATCAGAGTTCCCGCTCATTCGAGTTGCAGCTAGCTAGGAGGACAGAGCTCACAGCCTGCAACACAGATATTCACCATGTGCTAAGTGCATCGACTGGGTAGGACAAGGCAGAGGTCTTTAGTTAAGGCTAGTACCGTATTAACCCACAGTCTCAGTATGTTTAAACAGTTAATGATTCAATAAAATAGTGTTGCACAATTTCAAGTGTTGGTGACCTTATTGTGATCCAGAACACCCAACACATCACACTAAACTTCAGAAAAGGTTTTTATTTACTTCCAAACACAACTGAAAACCTCACACTATGTTTATACATTACACCACATCCCCAGGAGAAATGTAATCTTGTTTTTAAATCCCAAGCTCCTCCTGGCTTTGACAGGATCACTTCTCCCTACTCCACCATGGTTAATCTGCTAATGTCTTTTTAAGCAAAGCCCCCTTCACTCAACCTTTAATAGTAAGGTACCCACTGGTGATTCTATGGTCTTGAACCCTTAACAGGCCTTGATTCTTTGAACCGGAAATCGTCTTCACCAAGAACATAGAACAATAAAGCACAGGAACAGGCCCATCGGCCCGCCAAGACTGTAATGGTCATGATACCAACCTTTGCCAAAACCCTCAGCACTTCTTGTGCCGTATCCCTCTTTACCCATCCTATCCATGTGTTTGTCAAGATGCCTTTTGAACAATGTTAATGCATCTGCTTCCACAACCTCCCCTGGCAATGCGTTCGAGGCACTCACCACCCTCTGCGTAAAAAACCTGCCTTGCACATCTCCTCTAAACTTTGCCCCACGGACCTTAAACCTATGCCCCCTGGTGACTGACCCCTCCACCCTGGGAAAGAGTGCCTGCCCATCCACTCTATCCATGCCCCTCATAATCTTGTACACCTCTATCAGGTCACCCCTCAACCTTTGTCTTTCTAATGAAAACAGTCTGAGTCTATTCAGCCTCTCCACATAGCTAACACCCTCCAGACCAGGCAACATCCTGGTAAACCTTCTCTGCACTCTCTCCAAAGCCTCCACATCCTTCTGATAGTGTGGCAACCAGAATTATGCACAATATTCCAAGCGCGGCCGTACCCAGGTTCTGTACAACTGTAGCATGACTTGCCAGTTTTTATACTCGATGCCTCGTCCAATGAAGGCAAGCATTCTGTATGCTTTCTTGACTACCTTGTCCACTTGTGTTGCCACCTTCAAAGATCTGTGGACATGCACACCCAGATTTCTCTCATTTTCTATATTCCTAAGAGTTTTGCCATTGATTGTATATTTCCCCTCTATGTCAGACCTACTTTCTTTATACTCCTCAAGGGCTTCGACTGTGCCCACCTTTCTAGACCGTACAAAAGTCTCCTTTTCCTTTTTGACGGGGTTCACAATATCCCTCATTATCCAAGACTCCCTAAACTTCCTATACTTATCCTTCGTTCTCTCAGGAACGTGACTTTTCTGAATCCTAATCAACTGTCGCTTGAAAGACTCCCACATGTCCGATGTTGATTTACTATCCAACAGCCGCATCCAATCCAAATTCTTCAATTCCTGTCTAATGTTATTGTAATTTGCCTTTCCCCAGTTTGGCACCTTAACGCGAGGGTTACCCTCATCTCTGTCCAAACGTACCCGAAAACGTACGGAATTGTGGTCACTACTCCCAAAATATTCCCCAACTGAAATCTCAACCACCTGTCCAGGCGCATTCCCCAATACCAGGTCCAGTACTGCCCCTTCGCTTGTTGGTCTATCTACATTTTGCATCAAGAAGGCTTCCTGGATACACCTTACAAACTCTGCCCCATCCAAACCTTTGCACTAATGGGTCCCAGTCAATATAGGGGAAATTAAAATCCCCTACCATAACAACCCTGTTACTTTTGCACCAACCAAAATCTCTCTACCTATCTGCTCCTCTATCTCTCACTGGCAGTTGGTTGGCCTGCAATAAACGGTCAACATCGTGATTGCCCCCTTCCTGTTCCTGAGCTCTACTCAGATTGCCTCATTGTATGAGCCCTCCACGGTGTCCTCACACAGTACGGCTATAACGTTCTCCTTAACCAGTAATGCCCACCCCTTTTACATCCCCCTCTATCTCTCCTGAAGCATCTATATCCTCCAACGTTCAGCTGCCAATCCTGCCCTACCTTTAACCATGTTACTGTGATAGCCGCAACATTGTAATTCCAAGTACTAGTAAGTGCTATAAGTTCATCTGCTTTACCCGCTATACTTCTGGCGTTGAAACAAATACACTTCAAACCACTGCGTTTGAGCAGACAGGGTGATGTAGTTCATCATTGGGTATCTTTAAGGCTGCAATCGACAGATTTTTGGACACTCCATAATCGAGGGATATGGGTAGCAGGTGGGAAAATGGAGTTGAAGCCAATCAGCAGTGATCGTATTGAACTGCGGAGCAGGCTTGATGGGCCATATGGTCGACTACCTTCTTCTTGTGTAAAAACTTGTACCCGACTTTGAATTGGTTTCAAATTGAGTCTCTGTCTCCATAACAAGCAGGTTGCATGGGTTTGGCCCTAGGCCAACTCAGTATGAGATCAGATGGCCCCCAAGCAGATCCCATAGGAGATCTCATCACTCTCTCCAAGCTACCCTATTTTACCTTGAATTAAAGGAGACATTTTAAAACATAACCATCTTATAAAGCTTAGCATATGTAACCACTCTTCTTGCAGTTCCATTACACTTGGCTGCTAATGTGTGATTTCTCAACATATCTTCCTTCTGTAGATTTTTTTTCTAATTTCTTAAGATCCTAAAAGGAACATGTCATTATTTAAAATAAGTTGCTGGGTACTTCTACTTTGTTGAATGAATTTGACGAAGCTTGTTTAGAAGCGGAGAGTTTGAAGTATGCAAGCAGAATAGTATGGTTGAAATTACAGGACAATAATTCGATAACTA
Source organism: Scyliorhinus torazame (assembly GCF_047496885.1). Lineage (NCBI taxonomy): Eukaryota > Metazoa > Chordata > Chondrichthyes > Carcharhiniformes > Scyliorhinidae > Scyliorhinus > Scyliorhinus torazame. The sequence continues at coordinate 93,591,845 of NC_092712.1, forward strand.
CCCGAGTTCAGTTTTAAAAGTAAACTACTACAGTCTTTATGGCAAACTGTTACCTGACTGAACAAGTAGAAGTTTCGCACTTCATTTATAGTTTATTGCACAGGAAATTTGCTAAACAGAACATGGGGCAAAATGGCAGGAATCCATCGAAAATTAGTAAAATGTACATTTACATGAAATACTTGTATTTTCTAACACCAGTTGGACATCGACAAATTCAGTGTAAGAATTAGGGTGCAAGAAAAATGTTTCTTGGCCAAACTCCGCTCTCAGCTGCACCTCCTCCCCACACCCCATCTGGCACTCCGCTCGCCCCCAACTGCAACTTCCTCCACTTTGTCTACTATCTCCTATCATGCTTTCTCCAATCTCAACCTGTCCGTGAGATCCACCTCCGCTCCTACTAAACTGCTGACCACTCAAACTTCCCTTCCTGGCTTCGATGTTAGGTGATTTTGTTAATGGTTGGGTACAGTTCCCCCTCCTTCTCAAACCCACTGTCATCATATCTCTGCTCCAAACCAACACTTGACCTCTCCATCCTTGCAAACCTACTGGCCTAATTCCAACCACCTTATCCTCCACAAATTATTGTCTTGTTGCCTCCCGAATCACAGAAGGAGCTGATTTGGTCCATCCAATCCTTCCAGCTTTTCAGAACCCAATCCAGTCAGGACATTTCTCCATTGTGTGGTAGTATGTATTGGGGGTCATGTGGTACTGGAAGCCCTAATGTCATTGGCTGACAGATCCCGGGTCCTGGTTGGCCGTCGACCTCAAGCTCCGCCCTGAAAGCGGAGTATAAGAAGCCGGAGTCTTCCCCCGCAGGCCAGTTTACTATCGAGCTGCGGGGGAACAGACACGCTTAATAAAGCCTCATCGACTTCACTCTATTCGTCTCATGGAGTCTTTGTGCGCTACAATTTATTAAGCGTGCCTAAAAAGGACTATGGAGCTCAGGATCATTCCAGAATGCCTGAGGATCAGCCCCCACGCAGTGAACGCGGCAGCAGCCTTCAAACACTGGCAGACTTGCTTCAAGGCCTACATCAGAACAACCATCGGCCGAGTCTCAGACGAACAAAAACTGCAGGTCCTGCACTCGAGGGTGAGCACGGAGATTTTCACCCTCATTGAAGACACCGACGATTTCCAGACGGCGATCACAGCACTCAGAAGTCTCTACGTTCGCCCAGTTAACCAAATCTATGCTCGCTACCAGCTTGCGACGAGACGGCAAGCTCCCGGAGAATCGATGGACGAGTTCTACGCCGCGCTGCTGATTTTGGGACGAGCCTGCAGCTGCCCGCCGGTGAACGCAAACGAACACACGGACATGTTAATGCGCGATGCTTTTGTGGCAGGTATGCAATCCTCCCAAATCCGCCAAAGACTTCTAGAAAAAGAGTCGCTAGGACTCTCAGAGGCCCGGGCCCTAGCAGCCTCCCTAGACGTGGCCGCGCGTAATAACCGCGCCTACGGCCCCGACCACGCGGCAGGCCATTGGGCCCCGTACGTACCCGTCGCGGCAAACCCCCTACCCCCCCCCCCCCGGACACCCCACAGGCTTGCGCAGTCCAAACGCCGAGTCGCACCGGGGGCGCCCGCTGTTATTTCTGCGGCCAGGCGAAACACCCCCGACAGCGCTGCCCGGCCCGCGCAGCCATCTGCAAAAGCTGCGGGAAAAAGGGCCATTATGCGGTTGTGTGCCGGTCCCGCGAGGTCGCCGCCGCCCCGGGAGCACAGGGAGCCCTGCAAGCAGTCTATGCGCCCCAACCCCCCCAGCACGCCTTGTACGACCCGCAGGCGCAGCCGCTCTGGGTCCCGACCACCGCGGTCCCGGGAGAACTGGGAGCCCTGCACGCCGCCTACGCTCCCCAACCCCCCTCCCCGCAGCCCATGTATGACCCGCCGCCGGCGCTACCGCTTTGGGTCCCGGCCAACACTCCACGGAGAGGAGGGAGTTTTTCGCGTCCCTAACGCCACCCTAACCCCCGTCCCGCGCGCCACGCCTGACCCGCCGGCGCCACCTACTTGGACCCCGACCACCGCTGTCCCCGGTGAGGGAGCTCCTCGCGGTCCTTGCGCTCGCAGCCCCACGCCTGACCCGCCGGCACCGCCGACTTGGGCCCCGACCACCGCTGTCCCCGGTGATGGAGCTCCGCACGGTCCTAGCGCTCGCGGTCCTAGCGCTCGCGGTGAGGGAGCTCCGCGCGGTCCTAGCGCCCGCGGTCCTAGCGCTCCCCAGCCCCCCCCCCCCAGCACACCATGTGCGACCCGCAGACGCCGCCATTTTGGGTCCCGACCACCACGAGGGGAGGAGGGGCGCCGATGTGCGACCCGCAGACGCCGCCATTTTGGGTCCTGACCACCACGAGGGGAGGAGGGGCGCCGCCATCTTGGACCGCCCCAGACCTGTACGATGCATGGGGGCGGCCATTTTGTCCACCCCCGCCGCCATCTTGTGAACCCCCAGCCACGTGCGATGTATGGGGGCGGCCATTTTGTCCATCCCCGACGCCATCTTGGACGGCAACAACCGACCCCACTCCACCACTACAACCACGGCTCGCTTCGATTACGCTCGATCAGGCTCGGCCCCGGACACTCCAGACGACGACGACAACGGTCCTAATTAACGGCCACGAGACGCCATGCCTAGTCGACTCCGGGAGCACGGAAAGCTTTATACACCCCGACACGGTAAGACGCTGTTCCTTGACCACCTATCCCAGCGCACAAAAGATTTGCCTAGCTGCAGGATCCCACTCCGTACAGATCCAGGGATTCTGCATAGTTACCCTTACGGTGCAGGGGAGGGAGTTCAAAAACTACAAACTTAACGTCCTTCCCCAACTCTGTGCCCCCACCTTGCTGGGATTAGATTTCCAATGTAATCTACAGAGCCTTACGTTCAAATTCGGCGGCCCCATACCCCCACTCACTATCTGCGGCCTCGCAACCCTCAAAGTGCAACCCCCGTCCTTGTTTGCGAACCTCACCCCGGATTGCAAACCCGTCGCCACTAGGAGCAGACGGTACAGCGCCCAGGACCGGACCTTCATTCGGTCCGAAGTCCAGCGGCTACTAAAGGAGGGCATAATCCAGGCCAGCAATAGTCCCTGGAGAGCGCAGGTGGTAGTACTGAAGACAGGGGAGAAACAAAGGATGGTCATTGACTATAGCCAGACCATCAACAGGTACACACAACTAGACGCGTACCCTCTCCCCCGCATATCCGACATGGTCAATTGGATTGCCCAATATAAAGTCTTCTCCACCGTGGACCTCAAGTCCGCCTACCATCAGCTCCCCATCCGCCCAAGTGACCGCAAGTACACAGCCTTCGAGGCAGACGGGCGATTATACCATTTCCTACGGGTCCCTTTTGGCGTCACAAACGGGGTCTCGGTCTTCCAACGGGAGATGGACCGAATGGTTGATCAACATGGGTTGCGGGCCACGTTCCCGTATCTCGACAATGTAACCATCTGTGGCCACGATCAGCAGGACCACGACGCCAACCTCCAAAAATTCCTCCAGACCGCCAAAGCCTTGAACCTCACGTACAACGAGGACAAGTGCGTTTTTAGCACCGACCGGCTAGCCATTCTGGGCTACATAGTACGCAATGGGATAATAGGCCCCGACCCCGAACGTATGCGCGCACTCATGGAATTTCCCCTCCCGCACTGCCCAAAAGCCCTGAAACGCTGCTTGGGGTTCTTTTCGTACTACGCCCAGTGGGTCCCCCAGTACGCAGACAAGGCCCGCCCCCTAATACAGACCACGACCTTCCCTCTGTCGACAGAGGCTTGCCAGGCCTTCAGCCGCATCAAAGCGGATATCGCAAAGGCCACGATGCGCGCCATCGACGAGTCCCTCCCCTTCTAGGTCGAGAGCGACGCCTCCGACGTAGCTCTAGCGGCCACCCTTAACCAAGCGAGCAGACCCGTGGCCTTTTTCTCCCGAACCCTCCACGCCTCAGAAATCCGCCACTCCTCAGTGGAAAAGGAAGCCCAAGCCATAGTGGAAGCTGTGCGACATTGGAGGCATTACCTGGCCGGCAGGAGATTCACTCTCCTCACTGACCAACGGTCGGTAGCTTTCATGTTCGATAATGCACAGCGGGGCAAAATTAAAAATGACAAGATCTTAAGGTGGAGGATCGAGCTCTCCACCTTCAACTATGAGATCTTGTACCGTCCCGGAAAGCTGAACGAGCCGTCCGATGCCCTATCCCGCGGCACATGTGCCAACGCACAAATTAACCGCCTCCAAACCCTCCACGAGGACCTCTGCCACCCGGGGGTCACTCGGTTTTACCACTTCATCAAGTCCCGCAATCTCCCATACTCTTTCGAGGAGGTCCGTACAGTCACAAGGGACTGCCACATCTGCGCGGAATGCAAGCCGCATTTTTTCAGGCCAGATGGAGCGCACCTGATTAAGGCTTCCCGCCCCTTTGAACGCCTCAGTCTCGATTTCAAAGGGCCCCTCCCCTCCACCGACCGCAACGCATATTTTCTTAATGTAGTGGACGAATACTCCCGCTTCCCTTTTGCCATTCCCTGCTCTGACATGACCGCGGCCACAGTCATTAAAGCCCTGAACAGCATCTTGACACTGTTCGGTTACCCCGCATACGTCCACAGCGACAGGGGGTCCTCTTTCATGAGTGACGAGCTGTGCCAGTTCCTGCTCAGCAAGGGCATAGCCTCAAGCAGGATGACCAGCTACAACCCCCGGGGGAACGGGCAAGTAGAAAGGGAGAACGGCACGGTCTGGAAGGCCGTCCTACTGGCCCTACGGTCCAGGGATCTCCCAGTTTCACGGTGGCAGGAGGTCCTCCCGGACGCTCTCCATTCCATCCGGTCATTATTATGTACGAGCACTAATCAAACGCCTCACGAGCGTCTCCTTGTCTTCCCTAGGAGGTCCTCCTCTGGAACGTCGCTGCCGACCTGGCTGGCGGCCCCAGGACCCATCCTGCTCCGAAAGCACATGCGGGCACATAAGGCGGACCCGTTGGTCGAAAGGGTTCACCTCCTCCACGCAAACCCCCAGTACGCCTACGTGGAGTACCCCGACGGCCGACAGGACACGGTCTCCCTGTGGGATCTGGCACCCGCCGGCAACACGCACACCCCCCCGACACCATCAACCCAACCCCCCCCTTCCTGCCACCGCCGCACCCCGCGACCGCCCCCTTCCCAGGAGGATCGGTCCCCCTCCCCTTTGCACCGACAGCTGAAACCGTACGGCTCCTGGAGGCGACAACACTGGTACAAGCACCACCACCACCGCCGGGGCCGAGGCGATCGACACGGACGACCAGACCGCCCGACCGACTCGTGGCGTTGATGTAAAACAAAGATGGACTGTTCAAAGAACATTTTGCTCTTCTTTCCTATACCCTCTGTAAATAGTTGCAACAGGACAAAATTGTCCAATACTGTATTGCCATGTGAATGTTTTATCCTCCCAGGACCAGCCCTGTAAACCCTTACCACCATACGAAGCATCACCCCGCCGGGTTCATTTTTGACAAGGGGTGAATGTGGTAGTATGTATTGGGGGTCATGTGGGACTGGAAGCCCTAATGTCATTGGCTGACAGATCCCGGGTCCTGGTTGGCCGTTGACCTCAAGCTCCGCCCTGAAGGCGGCGTATAAGAAGCCGGAGTCTTCCCCCGCAGGCCAGTTTACTATCGAGCTGCGGGGGAACAGACACGCTTAATAAAGCCTCATCGACTTCACTCTATTCGTCTCATGGAGTCTTTGTGCGCTACACATTGCCTTGTAAGTTTATTTCCCTCTCTAATTTCCTTTTGAAATCATTCATTGGCTCTGCTGCCACTGCTCTCACCTGATGAAGGAGCTACGCTCCAAAAGCTAGTAATTCCAAACAAACCTGTTGGACTTTAACCTGGTGTTGTAAGACTTCTTACTGTGCTCACCCCAGTCCAATGCCGGCATCTCCACATCACTGCTCTCACAGGCAGCAAGTTTCAGATTATTACCATTCATTGTGTTTTGAAAAACTCTCTTCCTCACATTTTGTCACATCTGTTTCCTAGAATCTTAAATCCTTGTCCCCCTACTGGTTGTTCCATCAGCTAATGGAAATAACCTTTCTTTTTCTACCTTATCCATGTCAATCTTGTACATTTCTATCAAATCTCTTCACCATTGTACTTGCTTCCCCAACCTAAACCTATAGCTAAAATCCCTCATCCCTAAAGCCATTCTGGTAAATCTCCTCTGCATCCTCTCAAGGACTCTCACATCCTTCCTAACGTGTGGTGACATGAACTGGATGCACTGGTTGGAACCTGACCAGAGCTTTATGAAGGGTCAGCATAACTTTCCTACTTTTGAACTCAACACCAATATACTCACTATTTATGAAGCTCAGGAATCATATGCTTTGCTAACTAGTCTCTGGATATCTGCCACCTTCAAAGATGAATCATGGATCCAGCTCCACCCACCCCACTCCCCTCCCACGCATCCTAGATCCTTCTGTCCCTGTGGACTCTTAGAACCATTTAGTCTATATTGCCTCTTCCTATCCCTTCTGCCACTACTCTTGTGTTAAATTCCATCTGTCATGTTGTCTGCCGCTCTACAGCCTATCTATGTCCTGTTACAGCCAGTTGGTATCATTTTCAATCTCAGGCACACCTCCAATTTTGATGTAATTGGCAAATTTTGAAATTTTACTCGATGCATTCCAGTATCCAAGTATTTTATATATATATCAGAAAAGGCAGTAATCCCAGCACTGAACTGTGGAACATCACTGTCTCGCATCCTCCATCTGAAAAACAACTATTTACCACAGCTTGCTATTTTCTGAGCTTAATCCAATTCTTTTTTGTCCAATCTGACAGCGATTCTTATTCCATGAGCCTCGATTTTGTTAACCAGTCTTTTATGTGGTGGCTTGTCAAAGATTTTATTAAAACCAATTTGGACAACATCCATTACATTCCCATGTAGAATCACAGAATCCCTATAGTGCAGAAGGAGGCCATTCAGCCCATCAAGTCTGCATTGACTCTTTGAACGACCACACTACCTAGTCCCAATCTCTCATCCTATTCCTGCAACCCCACCCTAAGGTGTCCATTACCTCATCAAAAAATTCAATTAGATTAGTCAAGCATGATCCTACCTTGTACAAATCGGTGCTCATGCTCCTTAATTAATTCAAACTTTTCCAAGTACCTGTTGATTTTTTCCCCCTCATTATTGTTTCTAGAACCATAGCCACCACTAATGTTAAACTGACCAGCCTGACATCACTAAGAATGCACTCTCTTGAACAAGTGTCACATTTGCCACTCTCCAATCCTCTGCCACCTCTTCTGTAGCAAGGAAAGATTGGAAGATTATGGCAATGCCTGCCACCATTTCCACTCCCAAGGATGGCACAGTAGCACAGTGGTTAGCACGGTTGCTTCACAGCACAAAGGTCCCAGGTTCAAATCCCAGCTTGGGTCACTGTCTGTGCGGAGTCTGCACGTTCTCCGTGTGTCTGCGTGGATTTCCTCCGGGTGCTCCGGTTTCCTCCCACAAGTCCCGAAAGATGTTCTGTTAGGTAATTTAGACATTCTGAATTCTCCCTCCGTGGAACCGAACAGGTGTCGGAATGTGGTGACTAGGGGCTTTTCACAGTAACTTCATTACAGTGTTGATGTAAGCCTACTTGGACAATAAAGATTATTATTATGTCCCTTAGAAACTAAGTTGGGAAGCCATCTGGACCAGGTGACTTACCCACTCTAAGCATGACCTGCCTCTCCAGAACATCCTACCTGCAATTTGCATTCTATCTATTACCTCTACAATCCCTGCACCTTAGATATTTTGTCAGCAACCTCTTAGTAAACACCATACAAAGTATTCTAGCCTTGTCATGTGACTGTAAGCAAACATGTATTATTTTATTCTTCTATTCTCTCTTTACCAGTCATATTTTGTTCATCACCTCCCCTTTCTACTTAATGCATTTGGTCTGGTTCTTGCTTTACGAATTCACCTGACATTGGGGATGTGGTGGCATAGTGGTATTGTTGCAAGTCTCGGTTTTGAATCCCTCCACAACAAGTGGTGGAATTTGATTTTTTTTTTAAAAATCAAGATGTAAGAGTCTAATGATGCACATGAAACCATTATTGGCTATCATTAAAAACCTACCTGGTTCACTAATGTCGTTTAGGGAAAGACCTGGGTTATTCTCTCTTCCAACGTCTTCCATCAGGCAGGAGATACAAAAGTCTGAGAACACGCACTAACAGATTCAAAAACAGCTTCTTCCCCGCTGTTACCAGACTCCTGAATGACCCTCATATGGACTGAACTGATCTCTCCATGCGTCTTCTCTACTGAGTAGTACTACACTCCGTATGCTTCACCTGATGTCTATGTATTTACATTGTGTATCTATTGTATGCCCAATGTTTTTTCACGTGTGAAACGATCTGTCTGGACTGTACGCAGAACAATAGTTTTCACTGTATCTCGGTACACGTGACAATAAATCCAAATTCATATCTGCCATCCTTAGCTAAACTCCAGACCCATAATAATGTGGTTGCCTCTTAAATGCCCTCTGAGTAGTTTACTAGGCCTTTCCGTAATGTCAAACCGCTATGTAAGGGCCCTTTCTGTTGATTCCCTTATTTGACCATTCTTTATTTTCGCTGTTATCATTTTGATCCCTGGATGCTGAATGGACATACATCTTTAAGTCAAGCAGGGGAAAATAAGAAGTTTTATTCAAAAGTTACAATAAAGAACACTGTGGTAACTTTTGAACAGCAGAACCCAGACTTTTCTGCACCCAAGATCAGTGGGACTTGGTTCGATTTGTTGACTGGTGGCCAATGAATTGGCCAAAAGACTATATTCTGCCCGATAACAGGTGACGATTGGGTCCTGCCTGAATGGGCTGATTTTCAGAGAGCCAGGGGACGTTCAGTTGCAGTCTTGGATGCTCAGAGAAAAGAAGCTGCTCTCTCTCTCCCTCGTGTTTCTCCAGAAAAGCCACATGGCTGTACACTGAATCTGCATGAATCTACAGTGAAAACCTTGAACTGAAAGCCCAAATTGAAAGAAGGTGTGCTATAAGACAACCATCTGAAACATAGACTTTTATCCCTTTTACTTATTATTTTACTCCCTCTTCTTCTCCCCTCTCTGTTTGTTTGTCTTGTGTGAGTGTGTGTCTGTGTGTGTATAGAGGGTGGGAGGAGTTCAAGTGGAGGTGGGTTTGGGATTGGATAATAGTTCATCTGTTGCATTTACTGCATATTTGATCATAATTATTGTTACTAATAAACTAGTTCTTGGGCAACTAAGGGCCAAAGGCTTTGGGTGTTTTCTAAGAAATATTTCTGAATTTCAATTGTGTTGCGACTCCGGGTCAATTGGGGCTAGAAGTGAAATGAAAACTGAAATTCGCTTATTGTCACAAGTAGGCTTCAAGTGAAGTTACTGTGAAAAGCCGCTAGTCGCCACATTCCGGCGCCTGTTCGGGGAGGCTGGTACGGGAATTGAACCCACGCTGCTGACCTTGATCTGCTTTACAAGCCAGCTATTTAGCCCACTGTGCTAAACCAGCCCCTGACTGTGCTAAACCAGCCCCTACCGCAGTAAACCAGTACTACCGCATGGGGTCGTAACAGCTAAAAGGACGCAAACCTGGCATCGACCTAGGCACTGGAAATGGCAATGGTAAACTCAGTCCTGGCAACCCTGTTGTCAACCTTACTGACAACTTCTCATGACAAAATTGGGAGAGCTGTCCCACAGAGTGGTCAAGCAACAGCCTGACGTGGTCATCCTCACTGAATCATACCTTATAGATAATGTCCTAGACACCACTATCACCATCCCTGGGTATGTCCTATCCCAGCAACAGGAGACCCGGAAAAGATGGTGGCACAGTGATATACAGTCAGGATGGAGTTGCTCTGGGAATCCTCAACATCAACTCTGGACCCCATAAAGTCTCAAGGAATCAGGTCAAACATGGGCAAGCGATTACCACACACTGTTTTCTCCCCTGCTGAATCAGTACTTGAACAAAACACTGAGGGTGGCAAGGATGCAGAATTTTCTCTGGCTTTGGGACTTGAGTGGCTCGGTAACACCACCACAGACTCAGCTGACCAAGTCCTTAAGGATATAACTGCTGGATTGGGTCTGCGTCAGGTGGTGAGGGAACAAACAACAAGGGGGAAAAACAAACTTGACCTCATCGTCACCAACCTGCCTGCTGCAGATGCATCTGTCCATGAAAACAGCGGTAGGGGTGACCACCACACAGTCCTTGTGGATACAAAGTCCTGATTTCACATTGAGGATATCCTCCAATGTGTTGTGTTGCACTTCCACCGTGCTGAATGTGATAGACTTTGAAGAGGACTAGTAACTCAAAACTAGACACTCATGAGACACTGTGGGCTATCAACAGCAGCAGAATTGTACACAACTACAATCTGTAACCTCATGGCCCAGGACATCCTCCCAGGACATTCTACTACTACCTCCAAGCCAGGGAACCAACACTGGTTAAATGCCAGGAGCAGCATCAGGCATACCAAAAAATGAGGTGGCAGCCAGGTGAAGCTATAACGCAGGACTACTTGCCTACCAAACAGCCTAAGCAGAAAGTGATAGACAAAGCTAAGTGATCCCACAACCAAGCTCTGCAGTCTAGCCACATCCACTCATGAATGCTGCTGACAATTAAACTCACTGGAGGAGGGGGGTCCATGAATGTCCCTATGCTCAATGATGGAGAAGCCCAGCATGTTAGTAAAATAGATACCGCTGGAGCATTCGCAACAATCTTCAGCTTGTAGACCTGAATAGATGATCCATCTTGGCCTCCTCTGGAGGCCCCCAACGTAACTGATGCCAGGTTTCAGCCTATTTGATTCACTCCATGTGATAGCAAGAAATGGCTGAAGGCACAGGATGCTGCAAACACTATGGGCCTTGACAGTATTCCGGTATTGTGCTCCAAAATTTGTTGTGCCCCTGGACAAGTGGTTCCAGTACAGCTGCAACACTGGCATCTATCGAATGTGGAAAATTGCCCAGGTACGTCCCGTACACAAAAAGCAGGACAAATCCAACCCAGCCAATTATCGCCCCATCAGTCTACTCTCAATCATTAATGATGGAAGAGGTCATCAACAGTGGCATCAAAAGGCATGCAGGAGGTTTGGGTCTTCTGAACCTAATGTATTATTACTGGGCGGCGAATGTGGAGAAGGTACGGAGCTGGGTCACAGGGGTTGAGTCCAATGGGTCAGAATGGAGGAGAGTTTGGGTAGGGGGTCAGGATTGAAGGCGCGAGCGACAGTGCCGTTCTCGACGGCCCCGGGGAGATACTCAGGGAGTCGGTAGTAATAGCTTTGTTGAGAATTTGGAGACAGTTTCAACAGCACTTCGGGTTGGGGGCAGGGTCAAGGGAAATGCCGATTCGGAGGAACCATAGATTTGAGCCAGGGAAGTGGGATGGAAATTTTTGGAGATGGGCGGAGAAAGGAATTTGGACACTAAAAGATTTGTTTCTTGGGGGTCGTTTTGCGGGATTGAAGGAGCTGGGAGCGAAGTATGGGCTGGAGCAGGGGGAAATATTTAGATACATGCAGGTTCGAGGCTTTGCCAGAAAGGAGATACCGAGCTTCCCAGTAGAGCCGGCTTCCACATTTCTGAAGGAGGTGCTGACCACAAGGGGACTGGAGAAGGGTGTGGTGTCGCCGGTTTACGGGGCTATTTTGGAGGAGGAGAAGGCGCCGCTAGAAGGGATCAAGGCAAAATGGGAGGAAGAGTTGGGAGAGGGTATGGAGGAGGGGTTCTGTTGTGAGGTGCTCCGGAAGATGAATGCCTCCACCTCGTGTGCGAGGTTGGGGCTGATAAAGCTGAAAGTGGTGTATAGAGCGCACCTTACAAGGGCGAGGATGAGCTGGCTCTTTGAGGGGGTAGAAGATGTGTGTGAACGTTGCGGGCGGGAGGGGGGGGGCGCGCCGCAAACCATGTTCATATGTTTTGGTCCTGTCCAAAGCTGGAGAATTACTGGAAGGAGGTGTTTAGGGTAATCTCTAAAGTGGTGCACGTGAAACTGGACCCGGGCCCTCGGGAGGCCATATTCGGGGTGTCGGACAAGCCGGAGTTGGAAACGGGTGCGAGGGCAGATGTTGTAGCCTTCGCTTCGTTGATCACCCGAAGGCGGATCCTGTTAGGATGGAGAGCAACCTCTCCACCCTGTGCCTGGCGTGGCGGGGGGACCTGCTGGAATTCTTGACGCTTGAAAAGGTCAAATTTGAACTGAGGGGAAGGATGGAGAGGTTCTACAATTCATGGGCCTTTTTCATTATGCACTTTCGAGAATTGGATCACATCGAACATTAGGTGGGTTGGGGGCTGGGAGGGTTGGGGGGAGAGGGACTGGATGTGTTAATGGTGACTATGGGTGATTCCTGATTCCTTTTTGTCATTTGTTTGTGTTAACATGCGGGCTAATGTCTGGGGTTGGGTGGGAGGATGGGATCGATGTTATTGATATGGGGATTGATATTACATTCGTTGCTGATTATTGTTTATTGTTGGGTGCAAATTTGGGAGAAAATGTGAAAAAGGAGGAGAATAAAAAATATTTTTTTAAAACAGTGGCATCAAGAAGCACGTGCTTATTGATGTTCAGTTTGGGTTCTGTCAGGGTCACTCGACTCTTCATTACAGCATTGATTCCAGTAAGAAGTTTTACAACACCAGGTTAAAGTCCAACAGGTTTGACCTCTTCATTCACCTGAGGAAGGAGCAGCGCTCCGAAAGCTAGTGAGATCGAAACAAACCTGTTGGACTTTAACCTGGTGTTGTAAAACTTCTTACAGTACTCACCCCAGTCCAACGCCGGCATCTCCACATCATGGCATTGATTCAAACATGCACAAAAGAGTTGAATTCCAGAGGTGAGGTAATAGTGGCTGCCGTTGACAAACAGGCAGCATTTGACCGAGCATGACATCAAGGAGCCCTTGCAAAATTGGAGTCAATGGGAATCAGGGGAAAACTCCCTGCTGGTTAAAGTCATACGTGGCAGGGCAGCACGGTGGCACAGTGATTAGCATTGCTGCCTACGGCGCCGAGGTCCCAGGTTCGAATCCCGGCCCTGGGTCACTGTCCGTGTGGAGTTTGCACATTCTCCCCGTTTCTGCGTGGGTTTCGCCCCCACAAACCCAAAGATGTGCAGGGTAGGTGGATTGGCCATGCTAAATTGCCCCTTAATTGGAAAAAAACAATTGGGTACTTTAAAAAGTCATACCTGGCACAAAGGAAGATGCTTGTGGTGGTTGGAGGTCAATCATCTCAGATTCTGGATATCACTTCAGGAGTTCCTCAGGGTCGTGTCCTAGGCCCAACCATAGAATCATGGAAAGGTTACAGCTCAGAAGGAAGCCATTTGGCCCATCTTTTTCATGCCAGCCTGCAGCCACCCTGGTGCCTTTCTAATCCCACCTTCCTGAACCCAGTCCATAGCCTTGATCTTATAGCACTCAAGGTGCAGATCCAGGTACTTTAAAAATAATTAAGGGTCTTTACCTCCACCACCAACTTGGGCAGCAAATTCAAGACTCCCACTACCCTCTGCTCAAAATAGTTCTTCCTCATCTCTCCTCCATACCTTCTGCCACTTATCTTGAATCTATGTCTCCTGGTTCTAGAATTCGCCACCAAAGGAAACAAAATTTATCCTGTCCACTCTATCTCTTCCCCTCGTAATATTGTACACCTCAATTAAATCATCCTTCAGCCTTCTTTGTTCCAAGGAAAATAACCCAAACCTATCCAATCTCTCCTCGTAGCTACAATCATCAACTGCTTCATCAATAATCTTCCTTCCATCATGAGGTCAGAAATGGGAATGTTCGCTGATGATTGAACAATATTCAGCTCCATTCAGGACACCTCAAATACATATTTATTAAAGTTTTTTAACACAATTTTTCTCCCTTACAAACAATAACCCCCCACCCCGTAACAAAATAACAAGAAATCGCACTGAGCAAGATATATACATGGCAAAATGGTATATTTACATAGCTTTGTACACTGGCTCTCTCCCGCACGTGCCAGTTTCCCCAACCCTTCATGTTATCTCTTGCTCATCCACGCCCCCCAAGCAATCCCCCATTCCCCCCCTCCCTACCCACCCAGGAAGTGTCCTCTCCCCCCCCCCCCCCCCATCCCGGGTTGCTGCTGCTGCTGACCGACCTTCCTCTAACGCTCCGCGAGATAGTCTAGGAACGGTTGCCACCGCCTGTAGAACCCCTGCGCAGACCCTCTCAAGGCAAACTTAATCCTCTCCAGCTTTATGAACCCAGCCATATCATTTATCCAGGCCTCCAGGCTGGGGGGCTTCGCCTCCTTCCACATTAGCAAGATCTTTCGCCGGGCTACTAGGGACGCAAAGGCCAGAATGCCAGCCTCTTTCGCCTCCTGCACTCCCGGCTCGTCCACTACTCCAAATATTGCTAGCCCCCAGCTTGGCTTGACCCGGACTTTCACCACCTGAGATATTGCTCCCGCCACTCCTCTCCAGAACCCCTCCAGTTCCCCTCCATATGACCAAAACATATGGACATGGTTCGCCGGGCTCCCTGAGCACCTTCCACATCTGTTCTCTACCCCAAAGAACCTACTCAACCTCGCCCCGTCAAGTGCGCTCTGTGGACCACCTTAAATTGTATCAGGCTGAGCCTGGCACACGAGGAGGAGGAATTAACCCTACCTAGGGCATCAGCTCACAGACCTTCCTCAATCTCCTCCCCCAGCTCCTCCTCCCATTTACCCTACAGCTCCTCTACCAGTGCTTCCCCCTCTTCTTTCATCTCCTGGTATATTGCCGACACCTTGCCCTTCCTGACCCATACACCCGAGATCACCCTATCTTGAATTTATTGTACTGGGAGCAACGGGATTTCCCTCACCTGTCGCCTCACAAACGCCCTCACCTGCATATATCTAAATGCATTTCCCGGGGGTATCTCAAACTTCTCCTCCAGTGCCACTAGGCTCGCAAACGTCCCGTCCATGAACAGGTCCCCCATTCTTCTAATCCCCGCCCGATGCCAGCTCTGGAACCCACCTCCATCCTCCCCGGGACAAACCAGTGGTTTCCCCTGATCGGGGACCACACCGAGGCTCCCATTGCACCCCTGTGCCGTCTCCACTGACCCCAGATCCTTAGCGTTGCCGCCACCACCGGGCTTGTGGTGTACCTTGTCGGCGAGAGCGGCAGCGGTGCCATCACCAACGCCCCCAGGCTCGTTCCTTTACAGGACGCCATCTCCATCCTCTTCCATGCCACCCCCTCTTCCTCCATAACCCACTTGCGGATCATCGCCACATTTGCTGCCCAGTAGTAGCTCCCTAGGTTTGGCAGCGCCAACCCTCCTCGGTCCCTACTTCGTTCCAGGAACCCTCTCCTTACCCTCGGGGCCCTATTCGCCCACACAAACCCCATTATACTCCTACCTACTCTCTTGAAAAAGGCCTCGGTGATCACGATGGGAAGGCACTGAAACACAAACAGAAACCTCGGGAGGACCACCATTCTGACCGACTGCACTCTACCCGCCAGCGAGAGTGGTAACATGTCCCATCTTTTGAAGTCCTCCTCCATTTGCTCCACCAACATCGTCAGATTCAGTTTATGTAGGGCCCCCCAACTCCTGGCTATCTGGATCCCCAGATACCGAAAGCTCCCCTCCGCCCTCCTCAGCGGTAGATCCCCTATCCCTCTTTCTTGGTCCCCTGCCTGTAATACAAAGAGCTCACTCTTCCCTACATTGAGCTTATAGCCCGAAAACTCCCCAAACTCCCTCAGAGTCTGCATGACCTCCACCATCCCCACCATTGGATCCGTCACGTACAACAGGTCATCCGCATATAGTGACACCCAATGCTCTCCTCTCCCTCGGACCACCCCGCTCCATTTATTAGACACCCTCAATGACATGGCCAAGGGTTCGATTGCCAATGCAAACAACAGGGGGGACAGAGGGCACCCCTGCCTCGTCCCTCGGTACAGCCGAAAGTACTCCGACCTCTGCCGGTTCATCACTACACTCGGCACCGGGGCTCTGTAAAGGAGCTTAACCCAATTGATAAACCCTCCCCCGAACCCAAACCTACGCAGCACCTCCCAGAGGTACTCCCACTCTACTCGGTCAAAGGCCTTCTCCGCGTCAATAGCTGCCACTATCTCCGCCTCTCGCTCCTCCGATGGCATCATTATCACGTTTAAGAGCCGCCGCACATCAGTGTTTAATTGCCTGCCCTTTACGAATCCCGTCTGGTCCTCGTGGATCACCCCCGGGACACAGTCCTCGATCCTCGTGGCCAGCACTTTTGCCAACAACTTAGCATCCACATTGAGGAGCGAGATCGGCCTGTACGATCCACATTGCAGTGGGACCTTGTCCCGCTTTAGGATCAAAGAAATTGTCGCTTCCGACATTGTCCGGGGCAGGGTCCCCTCCTCTCTTGCCTCATTAAAGGTCCTCACTGGTAGCGGGGCCAACAGGTCTACGTACTTCCTGTAGAACTCCACCGGGAACCCGTCCGGTCCCTGGGCCTTCCCCACCTGCATACTCCCCAAACTCTTGCTCAGCTCCTCCAACCCAATTGGTGCCCCCAAACCAGCCACCTCTTGCTCCTCCACCCTCAGGAATCTCAGTTGGTCTAGGAATCGTTTCATCCCCTCTTCCCCCGCTGGGGGCTGGGATCTGTACAGCTCTTCATAGAAGGCCTTGAATACCTCGTTTATTTTCGTCGCACTCCGAATCTTTGACTCCCCCTATTTCCCTCGCTGCCGCCCTCTTACGGAGCTGGTGTGCCAGCATCCGACTAGCCTTTTCCCCATACTCATAGGTCGCCCCCTGCGCCTTCCTCCACTGTGCCTCCGCCTTCCCTGTGGTCAACAGGTCAAACACCGTCTGGAGCCGTCGTCTTTCCCCAAGTAATCTCTCCTCCGGGGCCTCTGCGTATCTCCTGTCCGCTCTCAAAATCTCCCCCACTAACCTCTCCCTTTCCATGCCCTCTGTCTTCTCCCTATGAGCCCTGATGGAGATTAGCTCCCCCCTGATCACCGCCTTCAACGCCTCCCATACTACCCCCACCCGCACCTCCCCGTTGTCGTTGGCCTTCAAGTACCTTTCGATACACCCCCTCACCTTCCCACACACCACCTCATCTGCCAGCAGTCCCACATCCAGCCGCCACATCGGGCATTGGTCCCTCTCCTCTCCCAGCCCCAGTTTCACCCAGTGCGGGGCGTGATCCGAGACGACTATGGCCGAATACTCCGTCCCCTCCACCCTCGGGATGAGCGCCCTGCCCAGAACAAAAAAATCTATCCGGGAGTAGGCTTTGTGCACATGGGAGAAGAAAGAAAATTCCCTGGCCTGCGGTCTTGCAAACCTCCATGGGTCCACTTCCCCCATCTGATCCATAAACCCCCTAAGCACCTTGGCCGCCACCGGCCTCTTTCCAGTCCTTGATCTGGAGCGGTCCAGTGCTGGGTCCACCACTGTATTGAAGTCTCCTTCCATTATCAGGCCTCCTACCTCCAGGTCCGGAATGCTCCCCAACATGCGCTTCATGAATCCAGCATCATCCCAGTTCGTGGCGTATACATTTACCAACACCACCCACGTCCCTTGCAACCTACCACTCACCACCACATATCTCCCTCCATTATCCACTACGAGAGTCTTGGCCTCAAATGACACACGCTTTCCCACCAATATTGCCACCCCTCTATTCTTCGCGTCCAGTCCCGAGTGAAATACCTGTCCTACCCATCCCTTTCTTAACCTGACCTGGTCCGCCACCTTCAGGTGTGTCTCTTGGAGCATAGCCACATCTGCCTTCAGTCCCTTTAACTGCGCGAACACTCGAGCCCTCTTCACTGGCCCATTCAGGCCTCCAGTTCTGGGCTAGTCCCGTGTCCGAGACTCCCTCATCCTCCAGTCCCCCAGCCGGGGGACCCCCGTCCCGACCACCTCTTCTGTGTCCCATTCCCTTTCGGCCAGTGCAGCAGCAACCCTTTCCCCCCCCCCAACCCTTCCCCCCCTCCCCTCCCCCCCGCTAGACCCCTGTCTAGCTTTTTTGTTCCCCCCAATCACTCCTGTAAGTCAGCTGACACCTGCTGACCCCGGCTTCCCCCGCCGTCCCTTTGACCTCCCCGTGTGGGAGTCTCCCAATCAATATGTGTTCCTACGTACCCCTTCCCGTCTTTCATCCAGCGCGCGGGAAAAAAACCTGCGCTTTCCAAAGCCTGCCCCGCCCCCTCTGGCGCAGCTCCT
Source organism: Scyliorhinus torazame (assembly GCF_047496885.1). Lineage (NCBI taxonomy): Eukaryota > Metazoa > Chordata > Chondrichthyes > Carcharhiniformes > Scyliorhinidae > Scyliorhinus > Scyliorhinus torazame. Next base: position 93,610,239 of record NC_092712.1, read on the forward strand.
TGTCTCTCTCCCCCAGCCCGTGTAACATTTCCTGCGCGTGATTGACCCCCTATATACAACAACCATCACACATCAAACCTCAAACATCCCCCCCACCCTCACAAACCCTCAGTTAGAGTCCAACTTTTTGGTTTGTATCAAGGTCCACGCCTCTTCAGCCGTTTCAAAGTAATAGTGTTGGCCCTTGTATGTGACCCACAGTCGCGCTGGCTGCAGCATTCCGAATTTCACTCCTTTCCAGTGCAACACCGCTTTGGCCCGGTTGAAACCCGCTCTCCGCTTTGCAACCTCCGTGCTCCAGTCCGGGTATATTCGGATCTCTGCATTGTCCCATTTACTGCTCCGCTCCTTCTTGGCCCATCTCAGGACCCTCTCTCTGTCCGTGAACCGGTGAAACCTCACCACCATCGTCCTTGGCGGCTCATTTGCCTTGGGCTTCCTCGCCAGCACCCGGTGTGCCCCGTCCAGCTCCAGCGACCTCGAAGGGGCCTCCGCGCCCATCATCACCCCGATCATCATGCCTGCGTATGCCACGGCATCGGCCCCCTCCACTCCTTCTGGGAGACCCAGGATCCGTAGATTCTTTCTCCTCGACCTGTTCTCCACGTCTTCAAGTCTTCCCGCCCACCTCTTGTGTAGCGCCTCGCGCTGCTCCACTCTCATCGCCAGGCCCAAGAGCTCGTCCTCATTCTCACTGACTCTTTTCTGTACCTCCTGGATCTTTACCTCGTGGGCCTTCTGGGTTATCCCTAGTCCTTCAATTACTGCCAGCATAGGCGCCAGCATCTCCTTGCGCAGCTCCTCGAAGCAGCGCTTGATGAACTCCTGCAGCTCCGGCCCGCACTCCGCTTTGTCCCCGGTCGCCGCCATTTTGATTTTTTTTCCCTCGCTTCACCCGCTGCTCCAATGCCGCTTTTTTGGCCGTTGCACTTCTGGTCCGGTCCATAAAGGTTGGAGGGGGACCTCTCTCTTCCCTTCCTCATGGGTTGTCTTCAAAAAAATTCCGTTCGGGCTCCTCCAATGAGCCCGAAAGTTTGTAATAGCAGGAGCTGCCGAATCGTGCGGCTTAGCTCCGCATAGCCGCAACCGGAAGTCCACCTCAAATACAAAGCAGTCCATGACCTAATGCAGCAAGGCCCGGAAAATATCCAGGCTTTGGCTGACAACTAAGCAACATTCATGTCAGCCCAAGTGCCAGGCAATGACCATCTCCAACAAGAGAGAATCTAACCATTGCCTTGACATTCAATGGCATTAGCATCGCTGAATTCCCCCACTAGCAGCAAGGCTAGTGATGGAGTACTTTTCACTTGCCTGGATGAGTGCAGCTTCAACAACACTTAAGAAGCTTGTGTTGCCATGTAAAATGGCCACCTGCAAAGGACCATGGGAATTGTGGTCAATTTGGGACACAGACAGGTACACAGCCTCTTTGTATTGCGCAAAGAAACCAGACTTGGCTGAAACTTGTATCCATTAAGAGTCGATCACCATTTCCCCCAGGACAATAGAGTTTGAATGAAGGAGTTACAACAGTAGCAGATTAACCGGCTCCAGCCCCCCCCCACCCCTTATTTGGAAAGGTCTACGTGCCTGGGACAATGATAGCTGAGACCCGCCCAGCTATCGAGGTATTCGCCCCCTAATTGGCTGAGATCGATGAGGGTGATCGGAAACCCTATCGATCCATTGGACCCGGAGTAAGGACCGCCCAAAAGGGCACGAAAGAGACAAAGGATAAAAAGCCCTGCGCACTAGGTCTCTTTTGGGACCGGCCTGTGTGCGACCAACTGCAGCAGAACAACCAAGTTCAAGGACCCGCCACCATTCCTGAAGGACGAGCCCATGCGAGATGAACCCAACAACTTCCAAACCGACCACGTGGACCCGGATAAAGGCCTTCTCGCACAGTGCCGGTCACTCGAAGTTAAGTAAAGGTCGTTAGGTGTAGTTTAGTACGGAGCCGTGTGTGTTATTGCATAGAGATACAAGTCTTGTGCTATTAATAAATTGTGTTTTTGAGCTAACATATTGGTTGTGTGGTCATTTGGTCGATATAAGAAACAGCTTGTGGTTCACCCCAAAGTAAAGAAGGCAACACTTGCCACCATCCAGGACAAAACAGCAGGCTTGCTTGGCACCCCTTCCACAAGCATTCACTCCCTCCACCACCGACGCAATGTAGCAGCCGTGGGTACCAGCAATAAGATGTACTGCAGGAACTCACCAAGGCTCCTTAGACAGCACCTTCCAAAGTCGTTACCATCTAGAAGGACAGGGGCACCAGACACAAAGGAACACCACCACCGAGAAGTTCACATGTGTATAATTCCAGGAGGTGCAGACAGAAAGGCCAAACTGGTTTATTTTAAACTGAAAATGAAGCCGCTACCGTGGCACATAAAACAAACATCCCAGCCCAGGACTGTCAGGAACTCCTGGTCCACGTCTGGGAGCTACATTTAAAGGTCCTGCTAATGAGCCCAGCCGGGCTGGCCTCTGCCCAGTCAGCACGGGAACTCGGATTCTATGAAGCCCACGGGGAGATCAATTGGCGATTTCCCCCGTGTTCCAGGTGAGAGTTGTCACATGTCGCATCCCTCCCCCTCAAGTCGGAATAGTCCACCTCACTACAAAGCTGATGAGGCATATTTCGTCACCTGGCATAAGGCCTCAAGTCAGTGGTAGATGGAGCCGGATTGGGGGACGTGAAGGAGATTGGGAATCATTGCTTCCATGTCGGGCGCCGAACGGCAAAGAACAAAGGCATGTCTTCGGTGCTGACCTCCAGCGCATGAAGAATCTCCTCAGTCTTCATTACAGACTCCGAATCTTCATCATTGGGGGGGGGGGAACGCTTCTTCGGTCCCCCTATAGTCTGAGTATACTTGCCGGAGTTGGTCGCAATGGTTATTGAGGACTTAGTCTCTGCTGAAATTGTCTCCGCTGGAGTGAGATTCCTACTTCTCAGGTGGTCCAGGTGTTTTGATGTGGAGATGCCGGCATTGGACTGGGGTGCACACAGTAAGAAGTCTTACGGGGACTTCCGGTTGCGGCTATGCCTAGGTAGGTCGCACGTTCGGCAGCTCCCGCCGGGAACGGACTTTTGGGCTCTCTAGAGGGGCAATTGATCGACGGCTTCCAGTGTGGGAAGGTGACAGCAAGGTCCCCCCGACATTATATGGATTGGACCAGGAGTGGAGCGGTGAAAAAAGTGATCTTGGAGCAGCGAAAAGTGAGAGGGAGAAGAAACAAGATGGCGGCGGGTGGAGACCAAGCAGCGTGGGCGCAGTGGTCGCAGGAGCAGCAGGGGTTTCTTAAACGCTGCTTTGAGGAGCTGAAAACCGAAATGCTGGCACCAATGAAGGCGGCGATTGAGAAGCTAGTGGAGACCCCGAAGGCCCAAGGAGCGGCGATCCGGGAGGTGCGGCAAAAAGCCTCGGAGAACGAGGACGAGATCTTGGGCCAGGCGGTGAAGACGGAGGTGCACGAGGCGCTGCACAAGAGGTGGGCGGAAATATTTGAGGACCTGGAGAATAGGTCGAGGAGGAAGAATCTTTGGATTCTGGGTCTCCCCGAAGGAGTGGAGGGGCCCGATGCTGGGGCATATGTGAGCACGATGCTCAATTCGCTGATGGGCGCGGGAGCCTTCCCGGGGCCTCTGGAGCTAGATGGGGCTCACCGGGTCCTAGCAAGGAGACCCAAGGCCAACGAGCCGCCAAGGGCTGTAGTGGTGAGGTTTCACCGCTTTATGGACAGAGAGTGTGTCCTGAGATGGGCCAAGAAGGAGCGGAGCAGCAGGTGGGAGAACACGGAGATCCGAGTTTACCAGGATTGGAGTGCAGAGGTGGCTAAGAAGAGAGCTGGTTTCAATCGGGCTAAGGCGGTGCTCCATCAAAAGGGGGTGAAGTTCGGGATCCTGCAGCCAGCGCGATTGTGGGTCACGTTCCAGGATCGGCACCACTATTTCTAAACGCCTGATGAGGCATGGAGCTTTATACGGACTGAAAAGTTGGACTCAAATTTAGAGTTTGTTGTGGGGGGATGTTTACTATGTATATGGTGTTTATTACGTTTAGGGAATGTTCCTTTGGTTTGTGTGCTGGATGGGGATGGGTGAAGGGATTTGATGGGGAGACTGTGGGAGAGTATGGGCGTCGGTGTTGGAGGGGCAGACCCCCACAAAGGAAGAGGGAGAGTGGAGGCCCGGGGATGGGGAATTGGGGTAAGGTCGCAAAAGGAGCGGCGCCAGAGGGGGCGGGCCGGCTCAGGCCGGGGGGGGGGGGTGCTGGAGAAGAGCGCACACTGACTGCCAGGGAGGGGGGATTCTCACACTGGGGGGGGGTCGATGGAATGGCGGGAGAGGCCGGGGTTAACAGGAGTCAGCTGACTTACGGGAGTGTTAAGGGGGGAGCAAAAGGGCTAGATGTGGATCTAGCGGGGAAAGGGGGAGGGGGGTGGAGAGGGGAGGTAGAGGGTTGCTGCTGCATTGGCCAAAGGGGAGCTGGAAGTTGGAGAGGTGGTCGGGGCGGGGGTCCGCCGTCTGGGGGACTGGAGGGTGCGGGAGGCGTGGGCACGTGGCTGGCCTAGAAAAGGAGATGGCTAGTCGGCGGGGGAGGGGGAGGGGGGGTGGGTGGGGGGGAGTGATCAGCCCCCAATCAACTGATAGCTTGCAATGTGAGGAGCCTGAACGGGCCGGTCAAGAGGGCCCGGGTGTTCGCGCACATAAAGGGACCGAAGGCAGACATGGGTGTGCTCCAGGAGACACATTTGAAGGTGGCAGATCAGGTTAGGCTGCGAAAGGGATGGGTAGGACAGGTATTATTCAGGGTTGGATGCGAAGAACAAGGGGATTGCAATACTGGTGGGGAAGTGGGTGTCGTTTGAGGCAATGAAGTTTGTAGTGGATAATGGAGGTCGATATGTGATGGTGAGCGGTAGGTTGCAGGGGATGGGGGTGGTACTGGTAAACGTTTCTGCCCCAAACTGGGATGATGCCGGATTTATGAAACGCATGCTGGGTCGGATTCCGGACCTGGAGGTAGGAAGCTTGATAATGGGGGGGGATTTCAACACGGTGCTGGACCCAGCACTGGACCATTCTAGGTCCAGGACGGGTAAGAGGCCGGCTGCGGCCAAGGTGCTTAGGGGGTTTATGGACCAGATGGTGGAAGTGGATCCATGGAGATTTGGCAGGCCCCTGGCCAGGGAATTTTCATTCTTTTCCCACGTCCATAGAGCCTACTCCCGGATAGATTTTTAAATTTTGAGTAGGGCGCTAATCCCGAAAGTGGAGGGAACGGAGTATTCGGCCATAGCCACCTCAGACCACGCCCCGCACTGGGTGGAGCTCGAGTTAGGAGAGGAGAGGGACCAGCGCACGCTGTGGCGTCTTGATGTGGGATTATTGGCGGATGAGGAGGTGTGCGGGCGGGGTGCATTGAAAGATATTTGGAGGCCAATGACAACGGGGAGGTGCAGGTGGGGGTAGTCTGGGAGGCGCTGAAGGCGGTCGTCAGGGGAGAGTTAATCTCCATCAGGGCTCACAGGGAGAAGAGAGAGGGCAGGGAGAGGGAGAGGTTGGTGGGGGTGATCTTAAGGGTGGACAGGAGATATGTAGAGGCCCCCGAGGAGGGACTACTCAGGGAGCGGCGGAACCTCCAGACGGAGTTCGACCTGTTGACCACAGGGAAAACAGAGGCACAGTGGAGGAAAGCGCAGGGGGCGATGTATGAGTATGGGGAGAAGGCGAGTCGGATGCTGGCACACCAGCTTCGTAGGAGGGAGGCAGCAAGGGAGATCGGTGGAGTTAAGGACAGAGGGGGAATACGGTGCGGTGTGCGGTGAGAATAAACGAGGTATTTAGGGACTTCTATGGGGATCTGTACAGATCTGAGCCCCCAGCGGGGGAAGAGGGGATGCGACGATTTTTGGATCAGCTGAGGTTCCCGAGGGTGGAGGAGCAGGAGGTGGCTGGTTTAGGGGCGCCAATTGGGCTGGAGGAGCTGGTTAAAGGATTGGGGAGCATGCAGGCGGGGAAGGCCCCGGGGCCAGATGGGTTCCCAGGCGGGTTTTACAGGAAATACGTGGACCTGCTAGGCCCGTTGCCAGTGAGGACTTTCAATAAGGCAAGGGAGGGGGGACCTTGCCCCCGACAATGTCCGGGGCGCTGATCTCTCTGATCCTGAAGCGGGACAACGACCCACTGCAATGTGGGTCGTATGGACCGATCTCGCTCCTCAATGTGGATGCTAAGTTGCTGGCAAAAGTGCTGGCTACGAGAATTGAGGACTGTGTCCCGGGGGTGATTCATGAGGACCAGACGGGATTTGTAAAGGGCAGGCAGCTAAACACTAATGTGTGGAGGCTCCTCAATGTGATTATGATGCCCTCGGTGGAGGGAGAAGCGGAGGTAGTGGCAGCTACGGATGGGGAGAAGGCCTTTGACCGGGTGGAGTGGGAGTATCTTTGGGAAGTGCTGCGGAGGTTTGGGTTCGGGGAGGGGCTCATCAGCTGGGTCAGGTTGCTATATAGAGCCCCGGTGGCGAGTGTGGCTACGAACCAGCAGAGGTCGGAGTACTTTCGGCTGTACCGGGGGACGAGGCAGGGTTGCCCCCTGTCCCCCTTGTTGTTTACATTGGCAATTGAGCCTCTGGCCATGGCACTAAGGGAGTCCAGGAAATGGAGGGGACTGGTCCAAGGGCGAGAGGAACATCGGGTGTCGCTGTATGCGGACGACCTGTTGCTGTATGGGGCAGATCCAGTGGAGGGGATGGTGGAGGTCATGCGGATCCTAAGGGAGTTTGGGGACTTCTCGGGCTATAAGCTCAATGTAGGGAAAAGTGAGCTCTTTGTGGTGCACCCAGGGGACCAGGGAAGGGGGATAGACGACCTGCCATTGAAGAGGGCGGAAAGGAGCTTTCGGTACTTCGGGATCCAGGTGGCTGGGAGTTGGGGGGCCCTGCACAAGCTCAATGTGACGCGGTTGGTGGAGCAGATGGAGGAGGATTTCAAAAGATGGGATGTGCTGCCACTCTCGCTAGCGGGCAGGGTGCAGTCGGTTAAAATGACGGTCCTCCCGAGGTTTCTCTTTGTGTTCCAGTGCCTTCCCATTATGATTCCCAAGGCCTTTTTCAAATGGGTAGGTAGGAGCATCATGGGTTTTGTGTGGGCAAATAAGATCCCGAGGGTAAAGAGGGTGTTTCTGGAGCGTAGTAGGGACAGGGGAGGGCTGGCTCTGCCGAATTTGTGCGGCTATTATTGGGCAGCCAATGTGGCGATGATCTGTAAGTGGGTAATGGAGGGAGAGGGGGTGGCGTGGAAGAGGTTGGAGATGGCATCCTGTGTAGGCACGAGCCTGAGGGCCCTGCGACGGCACCGCTGCCGCTCTCGCCGACAAGATACACCACGAGTCCGGTGGTGGCGGCAACGTTGAAGATCTGGGGGTAGTGGAGGCGACACAGGGGCGAGGTGGGAGCCTCGGTTTGGTCCCCGATTCGGGAGAACCATCGGTTCATCCCGGGAATGATGGATGGGGGGGTTTCGAAGCTGGCATCGGGCAGGGATTAGAAGAATGGGGGACCTGTTTATAGATGGGACGTTTGCGAGCCTAGGGGCGCTGGAGGAGAAGTTTGGGTTACCCCCGGGAAATGCTTTCAGGTATATGCAAGTGAGAGCGTTTGTGAGGCGGCAGCTGAGGGAATTCCCGCTGCTCCCGGCACAGGGGACTCAGGACAGACTGGGTGATTCCAGGTGTATGGGTTGAAGAAGGCAGGGTCTCGGCAATCTACCAGGAGCTGAAAGAAGAGGAGGAGGCCTCGGTAGAGGAGTTAAAGGGCAAGTGGGAGGAGGAGCTTGGGGAGGAGATAGATGAGGGTCTGTGGGCTGATGCCCTGAGTAGGGTTAATTCTTCCTCCTCTTGCGCCAGGCTCAGCCTAATACAATTCAAGGTTATTCACAGAGTGCATATGACAGGGGCGAGGTTGAGTAGGTTCTTTGGGGTGGAGGATAGTTGTGGGAGGTGCTCGGGAAGCCCGGCGAATCACGTCCACATGTTCTGGTCGTGCCCGGCACTGGATGGGTTTTGGAGGCGCTTCGCGAGGACTATGTCCAAGGTGGTGAAAGTCCAGGTCAAGCCCAGTTGGGTGTTGGCACTATTTGAGGTAACGGACGAGCCGGGAGTGCAGGAGGCGAAAGAGGCCGGTATCCTGACCTTTGTGTCCCTGGTAGCCCGGCGGAGGATCTTGCTATTATGGAAGGACGCAAAGCCCCCCAGTGTGGAAGCCTGGATAAATGACATGGCAGGGTTCATCAAGCTGGAGAGGATAAAGTTTGCCTTACGAGGGTCTGTGCAGGGGTTCTTCAGGCGGTGGCAACCGTTCCTAGACTATCTCGCGGAGCGTTAGGAGGAGGTCAGCAGCAGCAGCAACCCAAGGGTGGGGGGGAGGGGGGTCTCTTTCGGGGGGGGAATTCGGGTGGGTGGGGGGGGCTTCCCTATGGGTACCTTTGAATGTCATATGGGGGGGTTACTGTATATGGGGAAACCCAATGTATAAGTTTTGTATAATTTTTGACTGTTGTGATTGTGTTTCTTTCTTTTTGCTATGGGGGGGGGTTTGTTAAAAATGTTGTTGGAAAATTTGAATAAACATATATTTTTTTAAAAAGTAAGAAGTCTTACAACACCAGGTTAAACTCCAAAAGGTTTTATTTCGATTCTCCAGCTTTTGGAGCGCAGTTCCTTCCTCATGTGTTTTATCACAGCCTTGCTTTGGACTTTGACTTTGTATGAAATTGGACCACACATAAACAGCACCTGCTGTTCTGAATGTCCTTTCGGGTCTTCTGGTGATTTAGTTCCTTTTTTTGTGTCTCCTGCTTTGACTCTACCTTCCCCCGCCCCCTCACCAAGTTGGGAAACAGCAGGGTGAGCCTGGTGGACAGTCGTCATCCCATTAATAATTCCGCTGGTGTGACACCCATCGTCGTGTGTGGCATTGTTCTATTAACAAAGAGGAACCGGGCCAATTTTGGATCCAGGGAACCAGCAGACTGTTTCATCATTCCGGTTTTGAATGTCTGAACTGCCCATTCAGCCAGGCCATTAGATGATGGATGGTACAGCACCATTCGGATGTGTTTAATGCCTTTCGACTTCAAGAATGCCTGAAATTCTCCACTGGTAAAGGGGATACCATTAACAGATACGAAGACCTCTGGTATGTCATGGATACAGAAACATTGATGGAGTTTTTCTATTTCTGCATGAGAAATCGTTGAGGACAAATGAGGTACTTTTAACTATTTCAAATGAGCATAAGTTAGAATAAGGAACACCGATTCCTAGAACGAGCCAGGGAAGTCTACGTGCACCTGTATCCATGGTCTTCCTGCCGATTCCCATGGGAGAAAGGAGGCCAAAGGTGGGAGCTACTGGGCCTCCTGGCACAAGGAACACTGCTTCACCAGATTCTCAATGCCTGTATCGAGCCCTGGCTACCAGATGTAGCTCCTTGTGAGCATTTTCATCATGGATACTCCAGGGTGTTCATTGTGTAATTCCATCAAGATTTGACACTGACCTGGGCAGGGGATGACTACTTGGGCTCCCCACAGGAATATGTCATCTTCTACACTCAGCTTTTGTTATTTATTGAAGAAGGGCTTCATGTCATCTGTGGGGTGCCCTCGGATTTTTGTATGTGTGGTACGGATCTAAATGTGAAGCTTTATTAACAGTTAGCTTATAGTCCTCGCAAAGGTGGACCGATTTTTCGGAAGGACGGGGCCTACTGATGCAGTCCACTCTGCAAACTACTCTTGTCATATTATCCCGAGGCTCTCTTTTATTTTTTTAATTTAGAGTACCCAATTCTTTTTTTCCCAATTAAGGGGCAATTTAACAATTTAGCATGGCCAATCCACCTGCACAAAGTTTGGGTTGTGGGGGTGAGACCTTCGCAAACACGGGGAGAATGTGTAAACTCCACATGGATAAGTGCAGCACGTTGGCGCAGTGGTTAACACTGTTGCCTCACGGTGCCAAGGACCTGGGTTCGATCCCGGCCCAGGGTCGCTGTCTGTGTGGAGTTCTATCTCTACTTTGGTACATAAAGTGTATGGGACTGGCCGACTGAAATATTTGGGTAGGGTGTCGGGGTCCATATAAATCTTTGCCCATGCTCCCTTTATTCAATCATGGCCTTCTTGGAATATCTTGGAATGTTTACCAATGATCTCGTACAGTCACCGTTTCTAGTTTAAAAATTTGTCATCAGTCCAGACGGATTCTCTGGAGTCAGTCAGTGCCCAAGAGGCTGGGTCCTGGTTCTCGTACAACTATGAATAGCAGTCAGGCAATCTGCTGCCCATAGGTAACCAGGGTCATAGTGGTCCCTATAATCTTCAAAGTTCCTCCTGTATATGTGGCCAACCAGGTTCTGGTGTCTTTCAATTCTAGCGGCTATATATACATCTGGAGATGACAAAAGGTCTGTTCCCCGACCATGGAGTATCCACCTCCATTTCTAGGGAATGACTGTTGACCAAGAGTTTTATCTTTATCTGTGCAATCTTAGAAATGATGATACAGTTTAGTTGCATCGTTTTGTCTTCTACGGGCTGATAGACTGGCAAGGCCTGGGCCTGAGGTGGCTTTGGCCTCCAGCCTGGCCAGCATGTGTACTGTTGATTCCGGAAGTCTTGCCTGGTCGTATTCTTTGGCCACACTTCAAACAGCCTTGCGGCTGACATGTGTAGTCCTCCGGTGAGGCTTCCCTAGCATGTCTAGGGTTATCCGCCATTCTTTTGTGATGCCAGAATGTCCTGGCTTGAACGTTGAGGTGGTGTGGGTGAGACACCTGGGATCCTTCACTGAGAACACTGGGAATGCTGGCTTTTCTGTATGAGGGTCTTCGCTAACCCCCTCCCCACCCCCACAGCCTGAGAATGCTACTGTCCATCATCCCTTGGCGTTCTTGGGCCCCTTTCTCAGTGTTCTCCAAGGATAGTGCTAATTCTATAGCCCACTGAGGTCTAGGGTGGGTTCTGCCAATAATTGTTTTTGTGGCGCAACATTTTTGATCCCACACGAGTTCAGTCTCGGTCAGGGATGGGCCAAACTCGCAGTATCCGGCCAGCTTCCTTAATCTGGCTAGGAATTCTGTCACGGGTCCCCCAGGGTCCTCGTAGTTGTGTTGAATCGGTAACGCTGGAGGATTACAGATGGAGTTGGGTCGTAATGATTCTTTACTAGATCCTCAAGCTTGTTGATCGGTTTAGTGTCAAGGGCTGCAGGATAAGTTAAACTCTTAATAATGCTGAATGTCGGGGCCGGGCATGCTGTCAAAAGGATTACTTTATGTCTGTCATCCCCTTCTATGCTATTGGCGTGGAAGAAGTAGCACATGCGTTCGGCAAACTGGGGCCAGTCCTCCATGTCCGGAATATAAGGCTCGATCTTCCCAAACAGGGGTATATCCGGGTTTTTCTTTTTGCTTTGTTGCTTACTAGAGTTGTTGGCGGGATGTTATGAAAAGGCTGCTCAGAATCCCATGTTTGAACCTCGTCGCCTATGTAATAATTTCAGGAGGTATGGAGTGAAATGCCAAACTGGTTTATATTAAACTGAAAATAAAGCCGCTACTGTGGGTTGGATTGGTTGGTTTATTGTCACGTGTACCGAGGTGCAGTGAAAAGTATTTTTCTGCGAGCAGCTCAATAGATCATTAAGTACATTAAAATAAAATAAAACCAAACAAACGTTCCAGCTCAGGAATATCAGCTTTCAGGATCTCCTAGAAGGGTTTGGCAGCTACATTTAAAGGTCCTGCTAACGGGCCCCATCTGCGTGGGCCTGCATCTGCTCACCAAGGGGGACTCCTATTCAACAAAGCCCATGAGGAGATCAATCAGTGATTTCCGCCCCCCATCTGCATGGTCCTCATGAGGGTTACCATCCTGCAAGCTACACAACATTTTGACTTGGAATTACATTGCTGGGGGGCAAGTTTAGCTCACTTGGCTAGACAGCTGGTTTGTGATGCAAAGCGAGGCCAGCAGTGCGGGTTCAATTCCCGTATTGGCTGAGGTCATTCATTAAGGCCGTGCCTTCTCAACCTTGCCCCTTATCTAAGGTGTGGTGATCCTCAGGTTAAATCACCACCAGTCAGCTCTTCCACTCAAGGGGGAAAGCAGCCTATGGTCACCTGGGTCTTTGGCGACTTTACCTTACTCCCTCCCAAACAGCACTGTGGGTGTCCCTACACCACAGCGGTTTAAAATGGTGGCTCACCACCACCTTCTCGAGGATAATTAGGGATGGGCAATAAACGCTAGGCTAGTTCTCTTCACAACAATAAACACTGGGCTAGCCTTCTTCACAACAACTTTGACAAATACAAATGAAGATACCAAATGTACCAGGCTCCAAATTCACCACTTGTTTCATAACAGAGTTTATATCACATTCTTCTGCTTTCTGTCTTATTGGTTCATTTAGCACAAGGGTCTTAGATCAGCTTGGGTAATAAAAGGTTTATTGAGACTTCATGCACACAAAACACTAATCCTGTTGACATTTATGTTCTTCTGAAAGAACGTCTGCAGAGATGTATTCTACTGTCTGCATCTGTGTCATGGAGCTGCACAATTATCTTTCTACAGGTTTACTGAACAAACTGGTAAAACAAAAGCACACAATACTGGAACCACTCCTCAGAACTTAGGAACATTGATATTCGCACTTTCCAAATGCAATCTTGAACATGCAAGTACTTTTCTCCCAGGTCTCGAGCATCAAATATCCATGAAGTTATTTGTCCATTCTCCGAAAACCACCGAGCAACCCAGGAGAATTGGCGACTCTAGTTAATGAGTAGGCATGTCATCATTGTTCCTTGCTTTGTGCTTCACGTTTATTAGCATTAAATTTAATCTATCATTATTTTGCTCACTCCCAAATTGGAGCGCGGGTCATGTGGGCAGAATGGCCAGACGGCAGTAGAATGTGTATGCAGGACAGTGAAAGAATGTTCAGCAAGCAAGATGAAAAATGTGAAAGCAAAGTTCTGCAGATTATGCTGCATGCAACAAAAGCTGTCTGACCTTTTGAGCGTTTCAAGCATCTTCTGTTTTGAGTTTCAGATTTCCGGCATGCACGGCATCTTGCTTTTGTGATACTAAAAGCCATATTCATTAGTTGCTCACATGGTCCTCCTGCCTGTCTTCCTTAATCATAAATAAACTTCTCTCTCCTGCAAGTTAGCAACATTGAGATTTTGTTGCACAGCTCATCGAAGGAAATCCCAAGTGACTAGTTTATCTCAAATGTTAGCATGGTAACTGTTCTCCATTGCTTGGGAACAATTGAGTGAGGTGTGTTTAATATAATAAATCACACGCATCACTCGCTATTAAGATGACTCTAGCTATGTGGCCTTTCTTCTAAATAAAACAAAACAATCTCCTTTCAAATGACTGCTTTTGAATCAGAAAATGTATTTAAATGTTAGTGTTGAGCACAATGCGATTCAGTTGTGAAGTTCAAAATTCTGAACTTAGTTTAAAAATCCAAAAAATAAAAATCATTTAAAATATATACGATGAAATGAGGAAATGACAACACCTCTGGGCACCATTTCTAAATTGCTTTCAAGGTAATCAAGTGTGACGTGTGGAAGAATGTAGCTGTCATGGTGACTTTAGTAAGATTTAACTCAAATAAGTTTGATACATCCATAACTTCGGAAACCTCAAAAGAATATTCAGGATTGAGAGGGAGGGGTGATGGGCGGAACAAACCTCTTCTGCTAATAAAAAGTCCTCTTTCCTCTTTGGAGTGTGCTGCTGGGATATTGTTCTATAGGCACTAATTGCCCATTGATATCTCAACCCTCACAGAAGCACTTCTTAGTGGGAAGATAGTCAGCACATATTTGTTAATTGGCAATCATGTCTGACTAATAGTGGCATTTTTGAAGAGATAGTATTGGCGGTTGCGATGGGGGGTGGTGGTGGGTTGATGAATGTAGTGCATTTGATATAGTCCATTTATATCTTACAAAGGCTTTTGATGAGGGCCCATATAGCAGACCGGTCATGAATGTAAAAGTCTATGGGATCCAAACAAGGGTGCAAAATTAACTCAGAGACAGGAAGCAAAGGTCAACGGACATTTTTGCAAGCAGAAAGCTGTTTCCTGTGGGTGTCCACAGGGCTCAGTACAAGGCTCCTTGTTTTTGTGGAATACATTGGTGATTTAGACTTGAAAATGAAGAATAAAAAATGAAATGAAAATCACTTATTGCAGCACGGTTCAATTCCCGTACCAGCCTCCCCGAACAGGCGCCGGAATGTGGCGACTAGGGGCTTTTCACAGTAACTTCATTTGAAGCCTACTTGTGACAATAAGTGATTTTCATTTCATTTCACAGTGGGTGGTGGGAATCTGGAAATCACTGCCTGAAAGGATGTTTTCGTCAGAAAGGTACCAACTTGCAGGGCTACAGGGATAGAGCGAGGAAATGCGACTGACTGGATTGCTCTACAGAGAACAGTCATAGATTTGATGGGCTGAAAGACCTCTTTCTGTGCCATAATTAGTAAAGTAAGTAAAGTTGCATAGTCCCAGATAACCATCGGCTGCTTTCCTCTTTTGAGGGGAAGAGCTGACTGGTGATAATGTAACCTGTGGGTCACCAAATGAATAACTTCAGCTGGTATGGGAATTGAATCCACGCTGTTGGCCTTGCATCACAAATTGCCCAGCCAACTGAGCTAAACCAGCCCACTAAACTTGGGATTAAATTCTCCAGTCTCACAATTCTGTGTACACATGTCCTTATTGCCACGTATCCTAAATTACTCACACATAACATCACTGGCCTCTCATTTGTGATCCTCGAAGGAGAATACACTACTGCCCATGCCACCCAATCATAGATGCGTCACCAGTTAATCTGAATAATAATAATAATCTTTATTGTCGCAAGTAGGCTTACATTAACACTGCAATGAAGTTACTGTGAGAAGCCCCTAGTCACCATATTATGGCACCTGTTCGGGTACACAGAGGGAGAATTTAGAATATCCAATTCACCTAACAAGCATGTCTTTGGGACTTGTGGGAAGAAACCGGAACACCCGGAGGAAACCCACGTAGACACAGGGAGAACGTGCAGACTCCGCACAGACAGTGACCCAAGCCGGGAATTGAACCTGGGTCCTTGGCGATGTGAAGCAACCGTGACCACTGTGCTAATTAGTCACAACAGTTAGTTCATCCACAATATAACTATAACAAAGATAATAGCCAGGAGAAACCAAGGAGCATGTTCATGAGCTTCGATACAAAACCTGAACTGACGTTGGCATAGCAACCAATATTAGACAGTTTAAAGGCCTAAAAAGTGGATGAAAAGTAACAGCGGCTGTGATTTAACCAGAAAAAAAAACCATGTCACTTATGAGCGCTCGCCAGCAGGAAATGCTCCTCGCAGATCCTGGCGCCATTTTGTGTGGCTACCCCGATCCCCCAAACTTTCAGGCCCCCAACCCTGTTTCCAGCCCCTGTTTCCCCCAACCTCAGGGAGGTCCCCAGAACATCCCCTCAACCCCCTCCACCTGGTAAGGACCCCAGGGTCAGTGCCAATCTGGCTCCTGGGCACCCTGGCAATGCGAAGGTGCTCAGGTGCCAGAGAGAGTGAAAGGGTGTCACCCTGCCCTGTCCACAAACACCTGGGGGTCTCCAATGGCCTGGGATACCCCCCATGTACCATTACAAATGGCACCCTGGCAATGTCTCCCTGGCATGGCCGTTTGGTGCTGGGAGCCCGGAGAATCTCGCAAACGCAAATTTAAATGAACCTTTTTTCTTAATTTAGAGTGCCCAATTATTTTTTCCCATTAACGGGTAATTTAGCATGGCCAATTCACCTACCCTGCACATATTTAAATGGACCTAATTGTCATTTAAATATGCGGGTCTGGATCATGCCCACTGAAGATGAGGTCCAGATCACGACATCTCACGAGACTCCGTTAAATCTGGCGAGGCATTGAGTGTCGCAAATCCCACGAGAGGCCTCTCACGAGATTGAACGGGGTTGTCCTGACACCAAGTCAGGTAATTCAATCACGCCAGTGACTTTTCTTTCAAGAACAAAATCTAAGACTACAATGCAGCTCAGCACTGACGTCCATTTCAAAGCTAACCGCCTGCTGCATCATGAAATCAGATTCCCAACAAAGCAGATGATCATGACTTGCAGTTAGATAGCATCTTCACAACCTCAGGCCATCCCAAAGTGATTTACAGCTAATGAAGTACTTTTGAAGTGTAGTCACCAGTGTAATGTAAGAAACACAGCAGCCAGTTGGCACATAGCATAGTTTCACAACGAGTGACACAATACTGACCAGGTTCTTTGGTTGGTTGAGGGTAAATGTTGGACAGGACACCAGGGTGATACCCCATGCTCTTTTTTTGAACAATGCCATAGGGTTCTTTTATTGCCTGCCTACCAAAAGAAGGATATCTCATTGGAATGATGGCAACTTTGACAATACAGCACTCCTGCCGTAATGCATTGGAGTGCCAGCCTAGATTTTGTGCTCTGTACTCTGGAGTGGGACTTGAACCCACAACCTTCAAAGTCTTACATCAGAGCTGAACCACAGCTGGCACATACATGAAGCAGAGAACTGATGCTAAGGAATATAAATGTCATGATATTCTCATCTTCAAAAAAATGAAACAACATTGCCTTTCAAAGATCAAAATCCATAGAATCCCTACAGTGCAGAAGGAGGCCATTCAGCCCATCGGGTCTGCACTGACCCCCCAAAAGAGCACCCTACTCGGTCCACTGCCCCGTCCTATCCCCGTAACTCTAGCTAACCTGAACACCTTTGGACGTGTGGGAGGAAACAGGAGGAAACCCAGGCAGACGTGGGAAGAATGTCCAAACGCCACTGGGTCACCTAAGGCCAGAATCAAACCCAGGTCCCAGGTGCTGTGAGGCAGCAGTGCTAACCACTGCACAAAGAACAAAGAACAAAGAAAAGTACAGCACAGGAACAGGCACTTCGGCCCTCCAAGCCCGTGCCGACTATGCTGCCCGACACAAGTGCTTCCTAAAATGGTAGCAAGAAATGTATAAAAATCTTAGCTTTGTTTTCATTTCTGTATGTGGTGAATGTATTCACCATAATGCATGCATGATACCATAACCTGTGACCTATGACCTGGAAGTGGTGATATGAACTGCTTCCAGGTACTGTATTGTAACCCCGGTATGGCTCCGCCTCAGGTTCCTCCCACACCGGGGCATACATAGGCCGACCTCTTGTGGGCGGCATTCATCTGTACTACTGACTCTGGCTAGGCAAGTTCATGACTAATAAAGCCTTATGTTCACTCGCTCTCGCTGCCTCTCTGTGGATTGAAGGTACATCAATTTATGAGTCAGAGACAGCACCATGGAAGCTGACCTAAAGCCAGACAGGCTCGAACTCGACGCCCGCGCGTCCGAAGCCAAGCAAATATTTGAACATTGACTTCGATGCTTCGAGGCCTACATCGACTCCTCAGCAACGGCTCCCTCGGAAACCCTCAAACTGCGATTCCTCCACGCTCGGGTGAGCCATCGAATCTTGGTAATGATTGAAAAAGCGGCTACATATGAGGAAGCGGTCGCAACCCTCAAGGCGCACTTCGCGAAACCCGTGAACGAGGTGTTCACTAGGCACCTCCTCACTACTTGCCGTCAATGCGCCGGAGAATCGTTAGACGAGTATCTGGAAACCCTGACCCTACTCGCAAGAAACTGCAGCTACCGAGATGTGACCGCGGAGGAGCATATGAACTCACAGGTCCAGGACACTTAGCTGGTGGGGGTCCGCTCAAACTATATCAGGCAGTGCCTGCTGTAATACGGGACCTCCGATCTGTGGGACACGGTAAAGCTAGCTACCTCGCTCGAGGTGGCCTACCAGAACTTCAGCGCGTTCCCCGTGGACCCGGGCCCGACGACCCCCTCCTGGACACTTATCGTCATTGCCCCCATCGGACCTGCCTACGCCGCAGGCCTGCGCCGCGCGTCAGCCAGCCCAGCCCCGGGAACCGCAGTGCTACTTCTGCGGCCAGGGCCAACACCCCCGGCAGCACTGCCCAGCCAGCACAGCGGCGTGCAGCGACTGCGGGAAAAAGGGGCACTACGATCGGCCCAGAAATTGAAAACGCACCAGGCCCGACCCATGGACTCACAGCCCCACAATGTGGCTGCGTGCCTGCCCGGAACGCCCTCCCCTGACGCATCACTGGCATCATGCAAATCGTGGGGGCCGCCATCTTGGCCGTCGGCCCCAACACCGACCGACACGTGCAACTCATGGGGGCCGCCATCTTGGCCGCCGGCCCCAGCACCGACCAACATGTGCGACCGATGGGGGCGGCCTCTTGGTCACCATCTTCGACTCCGTCCGACACGTGTGACACATGGGGGCCGCCATCTTGCGACTCCACCGACCACGAGGGCTACCCACAGCTGGGTGCTGTGACCCTCGACCAGTCGCAGCCAAAACCACTGAGGAACTCCATGATGGTCGTCCGGGTCAACGGGCACAAGACCCCCTGCCTCTTCGACTCCGGGAGCACGGAGAGCTTTGTCCACCCCGACACAGTAAGGTGCTGCTCCCTCCACACCTACCCCGCCTCACAAACAATCTCCCTTGCCTCCGGGTCTCATTCGGTCCAGATCCGGGGGTGCTGTATCGCCAACCTCGCGATACAGGGTGCAGAGTATACCCGTTTCAAGCTCTACCGCCTCCCCCACCTCTGTGCCCCCCTACTGCTCGGCTTGGATTTTCAGTGTAATCACCGAAGCCTGACTTTACAGTTCGGCAGACCCTTGCCCCCCCCCTCACTGTATGCAGACTCGCGACCCTCAAGGTCTCCCCCCCTTCACTCTTTGCGAACCTTACTCCTGACTGTAAGCCCATCGCCACCAGGAGCAGGCGGTACAGTTCGCTAGACATGGTATTTATCAAGTCAGATGTCCAGCGACTGTTGAGTGAAGGGATCATCGAGGCCAGTAACAGCCCCTGGAGAGCGCAAGTGGTGGTCGTCCGGACCGGGGAAAAGAACCGGATGGTTGTGGACTACAGCCAGACAATTAACCGGTTCACGCAACTGGATGCGTATCCCCTCCCCCGCATAGCGGAGATGGCCAACCAGATCGCGCAGTACCGTGTGTTCTCAACGGTCGATCTGAAGTCGGCCTTCCACCAGCTCCCAATCCGCCCGGAAGAGCACCACTACACTGCCTTTGAAGCAGCCGGCCGACTCTTCCACTTCCTCATAGTCCCTTTCGGCGTCACTAATGGGGTCTCGGTCTTTCTGAGAACGATGGACCGAATGGTGGACCAGTACGGTTTGCAGGCGACATACCCGTAGTTGGACAACATGACCATCTGTGGCCATGACCAGCAGGACCATGACGCCAACCTTCAGAGGTTCCTCCAAGCCGCCCAATCCCTCAACCTCACGTACAACAAAGAAAAGTGTGTCTTCCGTACTACCCGACTGGCCATCCTCGGCTACATCGTGGAGAACGGAGTCCTAGAGCCCGACCCCGACCGCATGCGCCCCCTCACGGAACTCCCCCCTCCCCACAGCCTCAAGGCCCTAAAACGATGCCTGGGGCTGTTCTCATACTACGCCCAGTGGGTCCCCAACTATGCGGACAAAGCCCGCCCACTGATTCAAACCACCACTTTTCCCCGACGGATGAGGTCCGCTCGGCCTTCAGCCGGATCAAGGCCGACATCACCAAGGCTGCAATGCACGCGGTGCATGAGTCCATCCCTTTTCAGGTAGAGAGCAATGCGTCGAGAAGGCGCACTGGCTGCCACACTCAACCAGGCGGGCAGGCCAGTAGCATTTTTCCCTAGGACCATCCACGCTTCCGAAATTCGACACCCCTTGGTCGAGAAGGAAGCACAAGCCATAGTGGAAGCTGTGCGGCACTGGAGGCACTACCTAGCCGGTAGGAGGTTCACCCTCGTCACCGACCAGCGGTCGGTCGCCTTCATGTTTGACAATGCACAATGGGGCAAAATAAAAAATGATAAAATCTTGAGGTGGAGGATCGAACTCTCCACCTACAACTACAATATCAAGTATCGTCCTGGGAAGCTTAACGAGCCCCCAGATGCCCTGTCCCGTGGCACATGCGCCAGCGTGCAAGATGACCGACTTCGGGCTATCCACAACGACCTCTGCCACCCGGGGGTCACCCGGCTTACCCACTTCATTAAGGCCCGCAATCTGTCCTTCTTCGCCGAGGAGATCAAGGCCATGACCAGGGACTGCCAAGTCTGCGCGGAGTACAAACCGCACTTCTACCGACCAGACAAGGCCCACCTGGAAAAGGCCTCCCAGCCCTTTGAGCGCCTAAACATCGACTTCAAAGGGCCCCTTCCCTCCACCAACCGGAATATATACTTTCTCACAGTCATCGATGAGTACTCCCGCTTCCCCTTCGCCGTCCCCTGCCCCGACATGACCTCAGCCACCGTCATAAAGGCACTGCACAGCATCTTCATGCTGTTCGGTTTCCCTGCCTACGTCCACAGTGACCGGGGCACATCGTTCATGAACGATGAACTGCGTCAGTACCTGCTCAACAAAGGCATCGCCTCGAGCTGGACTACGAGCTATAACCCGCAGGGAAATGGGCAGGTGGAGAGGGAGAACGCGACGGTATGGAAGGCCATTCTTCTGGCCCTTAGGCCTAGAAGTCTCCAAATTCCCCACTGGCAGGAGGTCCTCCCTGACGCCCTCCACTTCATCAGATCACTCCTCTGCATTGCTACGAACGAGACTCCTCACGATCGTTTGTTTATCTTCCCCAGGAAGTCCATCTCCGGGGTCTCGCTTCCATCTTGGCTGAAAACTCCGGGACCAGTCCTTCTCCGGAGGCTCATGAGGAGCCATAAGACTGACCCCCTGATTGAGAGGGTCCAATTGCTCCACGCTAACCCCCAGTACGCTTACATCGTGCACCAGGATGGACGGCAAGATACGGTTTCCCTACGGGACCTGGAGGCAGCTGGTTCCCCCGCCAACGTGCCCCCCCCTGCCTACATCCCCACCCTCCCCGCTGCCCGCCGCCACTCACAGCGCCACATACGCCCCCCCTGGGTCTCCTGTATTGTCCCGTGCCGACACTGCTGCCACCCCATCACCCCCCACCCTACCCCCGCACCTCAACCATCTCCGACACCCCGGACTGAGGCTCAAGCTCTAGACACAACGCCCCTGGAGTCACCACCTGCGACAACTGTGCCCACCGCACCGTCAGAGCTGCGGAGATCGAAGAGAACGATCCGGCCTCCAGATAGACCGAATATGTAATGACCCCGCGTCACCCCGCTGGACTTGATTTTTTTAACAGGGGGTGAATGTGGTGAATGTATTCACCATAATGCATGCATGATACCATAACCTGTGACCTATGACTTGGAAGTGGTGATATGAACTGCTTCCAGGTACTGTACTGTAACCCTGGTATGGCTTCGCCTCTGGCTCCACCCACACCGGGGCATATATAGGCCGGCCTCTTGTGGGCGGCATTCATCTGTACTACTGACTCTGGCTAGGCAAGTTCATGACTAATAAAGCCTTATGTTCACTCGCTCTCACTGCGTCTCTGTGGATTGAAGATACATCACTGTAATTACTTCTTAGTCTCCTTTAGCATGTGGAACATTGAACTAATCCCATAGGTGATAGAGTTGAATCCACAATCAGATCAGTTATGATCTAATTGAATGGCAGAGCAGCCTCGAGGGTCGAAGTGGACTATTCCTGCTCCTAATTCATTTGTTTGTATGTTAAACCTAGTGCAAAAGGGAATGAATTGGGAATATAGGGGAGTGGCACAATCTACAATGGCTCCTGCCCCCGACCCTAACCTTTAAAACTCAAATTGATGGTTAGCACCTTAGATCCAGCAATAAATCACTGGCAAAACAACTTGTGTTAAGGGAAGGCAGAAAAAGTCTGACGTTTTAATTCTTTAAAAGATTAGGCACACCAAGAAACAGTGAGTCAGCAAGAATGATAAAATGTTGAAACTAAATCTCAACTAAGCAGATTTGTGTTTTGATTTTTAAGAGCTAGAATTTATCTCTGACAAATTGGCAATTTAAATTTTCCAGCAAAGAGATGCACATTCATGATGTGTATGTGCAGGGATGTGACAACAATGTTAATCGCTTGTTGGTAAGGATTGAGAGGCTACGCAAAGAACAGAAAATAAGGTCCACAAAGATTTGTGATATTGAAAAACAAGTTGATTAACAGCAAAGAGTCATAGATTAGTAGAAATTCCACAGAAGCTTACTTCTTCCCTCGACGTTAATTATACAAAACATCCAAGTCTCATTAAAGCTAATGTGCAAAAACAATACAATTTTTGCTCTGCAATCACTAGAGAAAATGGACCAATAGTTGGATTACTGTTGAGATGTATCGCTATAGATTTATGTTGCAGTTTTAAATAAGATCTACTGTACCCCGCGACATTGAAAATAAACAGAACCACATTTTTATGGTAAAAACTGTGTTGGATTTTAATATGCAATGGCTATACTCATTTCCATCTCTGAACAAGCCTGTTCAGCAAACCAACATTGAAGTCAACAGCAGGGGAGGACAATTTCCTGGTAACGTTCATTTGTTGGACCAATGTTTTTCTTTTTCTTTTACAAATTTGTGCTCAAGGGTGCAACAGAAATGAATTTTACACTTTTGACATCCAGGGCGGGATTCTCTAATCCCGCGGCAGAGTGTCCATGCCGTCGTAAACGCCGTCGCGTTTTACGACAGCGTGAACGGGCCGACACGGCGACTAATTCTGGCCCACAAAAGAGGCCAGCACGGCACTGGAGCGGTTCACGCCACTCCAGCTGCTGATCCTGGCGCGAACTGAGCACCGCGGGATCCGCGCACGCGCAGTCGCACTGGCGCCAACACGTACATGCGCAGTGGCTTCCTTCAACGCGCCGGCCCCGACGCAACATGGCGCAGGGCTACAGGGGCCAGCGCGGAGGAAAGGAAGCCCCCAGCCAGAGAGGCCGGCCCGCCGATCGGTGAGCCCCGATCACAGGCCAGGCCACATCGGAGGCCCCCCCAATACAGGCCGCCCCCCGACCCTTCTACGCCGAGTTCCCGCCAGCTGAGAGCAGGTGTGGACGGCGCCGGTGGGACCCGGGTTCTTTACGACGACCGCTCGGCCCATCCCGGGCCGAGAATCGACTGGCTGGCCACGTAGAGCGGCCCTGACCGGCGTCGCGCCGACCATGCCAGCGCCAATGGCGGTGATTCTTCGCTCTGCAGAGAATCGCGTGCAGGCGTCGGGGCGGTGTGGCGCGATTCGCGCTGGTAAGGGGGATTCTCCCAGCCTGGCCCCGGGCTGAGTGAATCCTGCCCACAGTGTCTGCATCAAGTCCTGTTTATGTACAGCTTTGTTAGGATATATGTGCATATCCTTTGCCCAGGTATGTTAGCAAGAGAATTCATTATACAAATACATCATTTGCATTTTTAATTTCCTTGTAAGTCTTCTTTTAATAAGGATCGTCTAATTATGGCCACTAATGTGCTGTGAACTAGGATACCCAATGGAAAATATTGATGCAACTACCTTCCAGTAAACAAGAGGAGGATAGTTTACTTTCACTTATCTAGGCTGAATAATAATGACAGTAAACATTTAAAAATGAGAGATTTCAGTTCTTACCACTAGGTAAAGTCATCATAATCCCAGATCAGTGTTTTTCAAACTTTTTTTCCGGGGACCCATTTTTACCAACCGGCCAACCTTCGGGACCCTTGGCAGCCGACCACCATGACCCACGCCGGCCGACATTCACGACGCATGCTGGTCAACTTTCGCAACCCACGCCGCCCAAACGTTG
The DNA here is from genome assembly GCF_047496885.1 of Scyliorhinus torazame. Taxonomy (NCBI): domain Eukaryota; kingdom Metazoa; phylum Chordata; class Chondrichthyes; order Carcharhiniformes; family Scyliorhinidae; genus Scyliorhinus; species Scyliorhinus torazame. Next base: position 93,634,221 of record NC_092712.1, read on the forward strand.
CGACCCACCATTTTCACTTACCTTTAATGCGACAGGTGAGCCTGCGTGGTCCTCACGGTCTCATTTGTTTTGTCATTCAATGTTACATTTCTGTATGGGTTGTTCATCAGAGGCCCTGGAGCACAGGGGCGGGATTCTCCGACCTCCCGCCGGGTCGGAGAATCGCCGGGGGCTGGCGTGAATCCCGCCCCCGCCGGTTGCCGAATTCTCCGGCACCGGATATTCGGCACGGGGGTGGGAATCGCGCTGCGCTGGTTGGCGGGCCCCCCCCCCGGCGATTCTACAGCCCGCGATGGGCCGAAGTCCCGCTGCTGGAATGCCTGTCCTGCCGGCGAGAATCAAACCACCTCTCTTACCGGCGGGACAAGGCGGCGCGGGCGGGCTCTGGGGTCCTGGGGGGGTGGGGCGATCTGGCCCCGGGGGGGTGCCCCCACGGTGGCCTGGCCCGCGATCGGGGCCCACCGATCCGCGGGCAGGCCTGTGCCGTGGGGGCACTCTTTTCCTTCCGCCTTCGCCATGGTTTCCACTATTGCGGAGGCGGAAGAGACCCCCTCCACTGCGCATGCGCGGGGATGCAGTGAGTGGCTGCTGACGCTCCCGCGCATGCGCCGCACGGCAAAGTCAGTTTTGCGCCAGCTGGCGGGGCACCAAAGGCCTTTTCCGCCAGCTGGCGGGGCGGAAATCAGTCCGGCGTGGGCCTAGCCCCCAAGGTGAGGGCTCAGCCCCTCAAGATGCGGAGGATTCCGCACTTTTGGGGCGGCGCGATGCCGGACTGATTCGCGCCGTTTTTGGCGCCGGTCGGCGGACTTCGCGCCGATTGCGGAGAATCCCGCCCCCTATCAGCACTGCTCTGTCCTGCTGTGGATCCTCCAGAGCCACTCTCTCCAGCAGATTTAGTTGTGAGATCCTGGCCTGTTTGTGTCTCTGGCCCTCTCTTCCTTATTACAATATGATCCATTTTAAATTTTACAGTCCTGTTGCTTGTTTGCTGCTGACAAAATGGAGGGATTGCACTCGGGTCCGGAGCACGTGACGCCAGTGTTCGAGGCAGTGACCTGTTCTCCACCTCCTTCAGGCAGGAAGACTGATTGAATTATTTTAAAAATCTTCTCCTGAGTCATGGCGTGACGCCAGGAGGAGGCGGTGCTTCTCGCTGGACTCCAGGCATGCGCTTGATCAGCAGGCATGCATACGACCGCATTTTTAAAGTCGGTCGCAGCCGCCATTTTGAAAGCCGCTCGCAGCCAGCATTTTTAAAAGCCTGCGATCGGGAACGCCGTGATGGATGGCTCCGCGACCCTCCCGACATCCACCCACAACCCACCTGTGGTAATACCAGGTATTGCGGTACCTGAGAGGTGGATGACCATTGGTTAGACCCAGGAGTCTACCAGTGGCTGATGTGCATAGCTCCGCCCTGAGAGGCGGAGTATAAGAACCAATGCCGTCCCAGCAGCCTTCACTTTCTGTATCGAAGCTGCTGGGGAAGAGTTCTAGCAGATTAAAGCCGATTAGTTATGCCTCACCTTGTCTTGAGAATAATTGATTGCGCATCACCATTCGCATTTCCCGACTCCGACTTTGAAAATGACTGTCCCAGATGACCAGAGGCTGCTTTCCCCTTTGAGGGGGGGTGGGGGAGTTGACTGGTGGTGCTTTAACCTGAGGATCACAGCACCTCAGGCAAGGGGAAAGGTTGAGAGGCAGGGCCTTCATGAACCTCTTGCCTCTACACCACACCACACCTACACCTACACCTGCACTTACACTACAGTCCCCAGGTCAAATTTCCAATTGCTTAAATTGGCCACAAAGCACCAACAATTTTCTATTATTCAATTGTAAAGTTGCTGCTTACAAGGTTTTAAGTGGGCCAAGTAATTTGGGTGGGGAACAATTATTTACTTAACAGTTCATCTGTCATTAGGGGAACAGTTCCCAACTGTGGGTTACAACTGCAATTGGGGCACAGGAACAGCAAGTGCGATTGCAAGCTCCACCTCTACCCAGACAGCTTGCCACATCGGCACAGTGGCCCAGGCTGCAGCCGGTCCTGCTATTGTCCGTCCCGTCTCTCTGTCTCTCCCTCTCTCTTGGAGACAAGTGCAGAAATAAAAATAAATGCATGGATGAGAGTTTTAACAGCAGATGAGCTGAGACAGGTTGAAGTCAAGTGATGTTACAAAGGTGGAAATGGGTCTTCGTGTTGCCGCTGGTATGTAGGGCGGAATTTAATGGAAAAATGTCCAAGTTCATTTGTGGCGCGTTTTTGAGGGAGTTTCTCTGCCGGTGACTTTCCCACTGCTATCAAACGACACTTAGGGAAGGATTCTCCGGCCGCGTCTGTCTGGCGACTGGAAATTCCCCCGAGGTCAACGGGGAAATATGGTGCTTCTCACCTTCCAAACTTGCTCCACCATCATCTACCCACCACCTGCTCTCTGTCACCCACCAACATCCTCCCCCCATCATCCTTGACCCACTGGATATCACCATCCTTCTCCCCTCTGTAACCCTTGAACCTCTTTCCCATTACCCTGCCCCCTGTCACAATCCATCTCCACCTGTTTTCCCGCCTCTCAGAGCTAACACCTGTTACTATCTCCGGGCCCATCCTGACCTCTCTCTAAACCCAAGTTACTTGACTAATCACCCTCCATGACACCCACTTTGTCCCCCAAAAATCAGACTTTCACTTACCAAGCGGTCACCATTGACCTGCCACTTTACTACATCCAACTCCCCCCGCCCCCCTCTGACTGTGATAATTCTTATTACCAGCTGTGGTAGTATGCATTAGGGGTCATGTGGGACTGTGAAGCCATGATGTCATTGGCTGACAGATCCCGGGTCCTGGTTGGACGTTGACCTCTAGCTCCACCCTGAAGGCGGAGTATAAGTACCTGGAGCCCTCCCCCGCAGGTAGTCTACTACTGAACTGCGGGGGAAACAGTCACGCTTAATAAAGCCTCATCGACTTCACTCTATTCGTCTCTCGGAGTCTTTGTGCGCTACACCAGCACCCTGAGTTTACCCCCAGTCCCCCATCACCGACACCACCAACTTCACTCTCTCAGAAAGTTTATCCCCAGTGATCCGTGAGTCTTCGCTCCACCCTTCCAATCTAACTTTCACACATTTGGAGTAGCATTTACTAGCCGCACTCAAGTGATGAGAAAGAAGCATATGCTGACCTCAAAGTTATGGAGGATGTAAAGCTTGCCAGGTGCACGCCACTGAAATAAATTGTAAAACTGAATGTTCTAAATTCTCACTGGCAAGGAACTTAATTTGGAGGACAAATTTAATTCCAGCGAGGTTATCTTTTGATCAACATGCACAAGGTGCTGGTGATTGCAAATGGGGTTCCCAACATTGCTCATTGGGAAACCTGACCTGCCTCCAACCTGCCGTGAAAGTCGGGAAAGAAAAATTTACAGTTTATCCTGACATTGGCAAACAGATTTTTTGCATCCCATCTGATTAAGTATGCCCACAAATCACGTTTCCTCGCTGCGGGTGGGAAAAGAAAATCTTACCCATCGTATACATGCAATTTCTATGTTTTTTACTCTTTTGTGTTCGAAATGAGGGGCAATTTATCATGGTCAATCTACCTACCCTGCACATCTTTGGGTTGTGGGGGGGTGAGAATCAGTTTTTAAACTCTTTTTAAAAAAAATATATTTATTAATAGTTTTTTTCACTCTTTAATGGTATGTGGGCATACTGGCTAGATCATCATTAATAATAATATAATCTTTCTTATTGTCACAAGTATGTTTACATTAATGCTGCAATGAAGTTACTGTGAAAAGCCCCTAGTCGCCACACTACCCTTGAGTCGCATTCTTGAACCACTGCAGTCCATGTAGTGCAGGTACACCCACACTGCTGTTAGGGAGGAAGGTCCAGGATTTTGACCCAGCGACAATGATATCATTCCAAGTCAGGATGGTGTGCGGCTTGAAGGGAAACTTCCATGTGATGAGGTCCGAGACAAGGAGGAATTTCTTCTCTCAGAGGGTTGTGAGTCTTTGGAACTTCTCACCACAGAGAGCTTGGGGGCGTAGTCCCTGGGCGGCACGGTAGCACAGTGGTTAGCACTGTTGGTTCACAGCACCAGGGTTCCAGGTTCGATTGCCGGTTTGGGTCACTGTCTGTTCTCCCTGTGTCTGCATGGGTTTCCCCCTAGTGCTCCGGTTTCCTCCCACAGTCCCGAAAGATGTGCTTGTTAGGTGAATTGGACATTCCGAGTTCTCCCTCTGTGTACCCAAACAAGCGCCGGAATGTGGCGACTAGGTGATTTTCACAGTAACTTCTTTGCAGTGTTAATATAAGCCTGCTTGTGACAATAATAAAGATTATTATTATAAATAGATAGATAGATCCTTGAGCAGTAAGGGAATCAAGGGTTATGGGGAAAGGGCAGGAAAGTGTACATGAGGAATGTCGGATCAGCCATGATCCTATTGAATGTCGGATGAGGCTTGAGGGGCTGAACGGCCCACTCCTGTTCCTACTTCTTATGGTGTTCCCATGTGTCTTCTGTTCTTGTCCTTCCAGGTGGTAGACGTCACAGATTTGGAAGGTGCCATCGAAATTATGTTTCCAGCACCTTCTCTGCATGTTCATATTGTGTGTTTTGCAGCACATTATAGAGTTTATTGGAGCAGACTGATGACGGAGAGTCAATTTGAAGAATTCTGACCAGGTAAAGAGACAATGAGACTTTCTCTGGAACTGATTGGGATTTCTCTGAATTATATTGTCCAACAAAATCTATGGTAGTGCAATTGTTAAAATTCCAAATTGAGGGCACAAAAAATACTTCATTTAAAAAAATTATTTTAGAGTATTCAATTCTTTTTTCCAATTAAGGGGCAATTTAGCGTGGCCAATTCACTTATTCCACACATCTTTGGATTGTGGGGGTGAAACCCACGCAGACACGGGGAGAATCTGCAAACTCCACACGGACAGTGACCCAGGGCCGGGATCGAACCCGGGTCCTCGGCGCCATGAGGCAGCAGGGCTAGCCACTGTGCCACCTTGCCGCAGAAAAAATGCTTCTTTCTAAAGATCAATAATGTTTATCATTCCTGTAATGTCCTATTTTTGCTGTGGCTGCATTTTTGCTTGTGTCTGCTTGAGTATCCGGCTCTGCTCAGTGCTGATGCCACTATCTGCCCAATTCTAGTCTCTTTCTCTTTGTTTAATGGTCTGTGGTATAGGCCCATTGTGATATCTGTTACTCCTCATTAGAGCAGATAACTGAACTGTACTGTGGCCAGATTTTGATAATCTGGACATCCGCTTAGTCAGCTGTGCCTGTCCCGGGCCCACAACTACAACTTCATGGTTTTCTTAAATGTATGGTACAAATGCAGTAATATTGCTGTCAGATCTGCTGCACTCCATGATCCTGGACCTCTATGAATTCTAATTGGCTTGGTCATAATTAGACAATCCTATACTAAGGGACAAACTAAATTTTAAGTGACTGTAGAAATATGTGTATTTTTAAACAGATCCTTAGTGGAGCATAACAGTCTGACTCAGGCGGCATGGTGGTGCAGTGGTTAGCACCGCTGCCTCATGGCGTCGAGGACCCGGGTTAGATCCCAGCCCTGGGTCACTGCCCGTGTGGAGTTTGCACATTCTCTCCGTGTCTGCGTGGGTCTCACCCCCACAACCCAAAAAAAGATGTGCAGGATAGGTGGATTGGCCACTTAATTGGAAAAATTAAAAAGAAACAGCCTGACTCAAAGTTTTATGTAGTTTCATATCAAATGTATATACTTAATGCAATGTGCATTCTGTATACATATACACTTCTATGCTATTACACAATAATAATAATAATAATCGCTTATTGTCACAAGTAGGCTTCAAAGAAGTTACTGTGAAAAGCCCCTAGTCACCACATTCCGGCGCCTGTTCGGGGAGGCTGGTACGGGAATTGAAATGAAAAACCGCTTATTGTCATAAGTAGGCTTCAAATGAAGTTACTGTGAAAAGCCCCTAGTCGCCACATTCCGGCGCCTGTTCAGGGAGGCTGGTACGGGAATTGAACCCGTGCTGCTGCCTTGATCTGCATTATCAGCCAGCTGTTTAGCCCACTGTGCTAAACCAGCCCCTACAAGCCATGAGATATGGGGGTTTATGGAAAGAAGTCAATTAATTACATGATAAAAGTTGAAAGAGAGTGCATCCAATTAATACTGGGATGTTTGTCTTAAAAATACTTGATAGATGCTTTTCAAACGCCAACCACTGAACCTTTTATTTTAAGTATTATAAATTTAGATATTAACATTACCTCTTAATTTTCTCACCTGGAATCATGGAATCAAGGAGTAGAAATCTTGTTAATTTTCCCTCTGTTTCACTAACCCCGCCCCCCTGGCCCTAACACCTTTCTAGCCCATGGATAGGCTAGAATCAGAAAACCTTGCACCAACTGAGACCTGAACGTGATGCATTTCAGCTCATTGGGTCAGCCGACATTAGGGTAATAAATGGATAACAGCTCTTTTTTCCCCTATCAAGACATATTCCATACTTTCTTGGAAAAAAGTAGAGAGAAAGTGAAAGAGTGGCTGACAAATGTTGCTTTAAAAGATTGAATTCACTTTATTTAATGATTTATTTTGACTCTGAGACAGTGAAGAAATGGTGATATATTTCCAAGTCAGGGTGATGTGTGAATTGGAGGGGAATTTGCTGGTGGTTCCCATGCATCAGCTGCCCTTGTCCTTCAAGGTGGTAGAGGTCACAGGTTTGGATGTGCTGCCAATGAGCCTTGGTGAGTTTGATATTCAGCAGAATTTGGGTAACTCCTTTCCTCCCCCTCCAGTCACCCACCCTCAAACAATGAGTGTCAAAGTCCATTATTGAGTTGGGCCGTCAAAGTCATTGGATGCTGCTTCGCTGGTGGCAATGAATTCATGCCCAAAGACCGAGGTGTATCACAAATTGTCAAAGGATAGTGGGCGGCATGGTGGCATTGTGATTAGCACTGCTGCCTCACAGCATCAGGGACCTGGGTTCAATTCCGACCTTGGGTAACTGTGTGGAGTTTGTACATTCTCCCCATGTCTGTATGGGTTTCCTCCGGGTGCTCCGGTTTCTTCCCACAGTCAAAGATGTGCAGATATTACTACTGCCCCTTGACAGTCAATGGCATTACCATCACTGAATCTCCCACAATCAACATCCTGGGTGTTACCATTGATCAGAAACTGAACTGGACTAGTCACATTAATACTGTGGCTACCAGGGCAGTTCAAAGGCTAGGAATCCTATAGCGTGTAACTCACCTCCTGACCCTCCAAAGCCTTTCCACCATCTACAAGACACAAGTCAGGAGTGTAATGTAATACTCGCCACTTGCCTGGATGAGTGCAGCTCCAGCAACACTCAAGAAGCTCAGCACCATCCAGGACAATGCAGCCCGCTTGATTGTTCCCTTTCTACAAACATTCAAACTCTCCACCATCGACCAACAGTGACAGCCGTGTGTACCATCTACAAGATGCACAGCAGTAACTCACCAAGGTTCCTTAGACAACACCTTCAAAATCCACACCCACTACCATCTAGAAGGACAAGAGCAGCAAATACCTGGGAACCCCACCACCTGGAGGTTTCCCTCTAAGTCACTCACCACCCTGAAATATATGAATATTTGAAATATATCACCGCTCCTTCACTGTCGCTGGGGCAACATCTAAGAACTCCCTCCATAATAGCACAGTGGGAGTACCTACCCCTCAAGGACTGCAGCGGTTCAAGAAGGCAGCTCATCACCACCTTCTGAGGGGCAACTAGAATGGATAACAAACGCTGGCCTAACCAGCGACACCCATAAAACGTAAATGAATAAAAAAACAAGGTTAGGTGGATTGGCCATGCTAAATTGCCCCTTAGTGTCTGAAGGTTAGGTGGGGTTAGTGGGTTACGGGGATAGGGTGGGGGCCTAGGTAGGGTACTCTTGGAGAAGACTCAATGGGCTGAATGGCCTCTTTCTGCACTGGTGAGATTCTATGATTCTATGACATGTCAATGTTTCCAATAAGAGTGTGATGTTACGACCAGTCCCCAGATGAGGTTTCCCAAATTTGTTAAACTGGACGTGAACCCTCAAATTGATATGCCCAGGTGAGGAGGGATGAACTGGCTCCCTTTCTCCATGTAACCCCCTCTGCTAGTCACAACAAGGTAATCCCTTTTCCCAGTCCCAATATTTATGTTTTAAAAGGAGCAAATTTAACCAAGTTTTTTGGGTTAAGGATAGTTTTTATTAACTACTAAAGGCAAAAAAATGGTAAAACACATTCATATACACTCATACAAATTAGAGATTTGAGCCCAGTGTAAGTAAGTGAAAAAAATATGCAAAACAGTCCTTGACTCACAAGGAGTAGCTGATTGATCCAATACATTGCAACTGTTGAAGTTCAAGATTCCAGTAGTGCTGATTTCGGGAGCCGGATAGTCGGTTTTGAGATTCCAGCATTGCTGACTTCAGCAGGTGAGTAGTCGGTTTTGAGATTCAGGTAGTGCTGACTTTAGCAGATAAATAGTCAGTTTTGAGATTCCAGTAGCACTAACTTCAGCAGGTGAATAGTCGGATATGAGATTCTATTGTTCTGCAATGTGGTGGAGAAGTTTCCCTGTTTCCATTTCCGCTGTACTCTTTGCTCCAGGGTCCCATGTTCGATTCCCGGCTTGGGTCACTGTCTGTGCAAAGTCTGCACGTCCTCCCCGTGTGTGCGTGGGTTTCCTCCGGGTGCTCCAGTTTCCTCCCACAGTCCAAAGATGTGCAGGTTAGGTGGATTGGCCATGCTAAATTGCCCTTAGTGTCCAAAATTGCCCTTAGTTGGGTGGGGTTACTGGGTTATGAGGATAGGGTGGAGGTGTGCTGTTGTGTAGGGTGCTCTTTCCAAGAGCCGGTGCAGACTCGATGGACCGAATGGCCTCCTTCTGCACTGTAAATTCTATGAAATCTATCTATGAACCAAGGAGAGATATGTACCTGAAAAAAGCTTTTGCAGGGGAGCTGCTGCAGGCTGGCTTGTTCTTCTGTGTCACTCGTTCTGACACCCCACCACTGGTTCACACGCACATGCACACACACATTTGGGGAAGCTGGCTTTTATCCCAGTCTTTGCATATTCCTGGAAGATGGAATCCAGAAATCTACCTGGGACATTACACACAGGATTTGTCTTGTGTCCATTATATCCCATTGTCTCCACCGGAGATTGGCAATTAGTTTCTGGATGTATTAGAATTATCCTTGTTTGGAAACAGGGTGGGATTCCATTGCCTCTCCCAGATTATCACCCACGAACTATTCATCCAGTGACTGATTTTACGGGCAGAATTTTCCATTTTCTGCACAGGTTGCTGGCTGAGGCGACAAACCAGCATGCAGCTCGCAGGCTGCTCAGTCGGCTTGTCTCTCCAGATAATCCAGCACTCTGTGCAGAAAATATCTGGAGGCATGGCCCACGCCATCGTGCTGGCAGGGCCGGAAAAAGCTGGCTGACAGGAATCCCGAGCTCAGGGCGGCATTTAAAAAGGTCGCCCCGATCGCCGATAGGCAACACAGGAATCTCCCCCATGGACACGTGGAACATCCACTCGTCCCCACCTCCACCCGCACCCCCCACACGCTCAAGGGAAACCCCCCCCCCCAAATGTGGGAACCTTGTTATGTCAGGGGCAGAGGTGATGGGTGGAGAGAATCTGAAAATGAGACCTTGCTGACGAGATTCTTGTTTTCTGAATCCCGTGATATTTTGCGCCCATGTCACCTCTCGCGCTCCTGGTGAACACGGTTGCAAAATCATGGCATACATCATCCTCAGCTATCCTTGGGCTTGTGTATTTATTTTAAAAAGCATTATAGGTCTCATTTAAAGTTCAATATTTCTGGATGTAATTTGGTGCTTTCCTCCGTTATTATGACACATCTGGCCGACAATCATTTTTACCTCTTCTCCCAACGGTGTGACTGAACTTCTTGGGTAATAATCAACCCCCTCTAACATTATTACTTCACCTTTTAAAGCCTTCAAAGGAACCTATGTAGGTTTTCCAGGGCACTAATCCTGTCTACGAAAAGCAGGACAAATCCAGCTGCATCAGCCCACTCTTAATCATCAGCAAAGTGAAGGAAGATGTTATCAACCTATCACGCAGCACTTGCTCAGCAACAGTCTGCACATTGCTCAGTTTGGGATCTGCTAGGGGTACTCGGTTCATTACAACCTTGGTCCAAACTTTGGCAGAAGAGCTGAATTCCAGAGATAAGGCGAGAGTGATTGCTTTTATCATCAAGGTAGCTTTTCACAGAATGCAGCACCAAGGAGCTCGAGCAAAATTGAAGTGAATGGAAATCAGAGAGAAAACTCTCCACTGGTTGGAGTCATACCCAGCACTAAGGAAGATGGTTATAGTTGTTAGAGGTCAATCATCTCAACCCCAGGACATCATTGTAGGAGTTCCTCCGGGTGTGCCCAAATCCAAACATTTTGGGGGCTTTATCAATGATCTTTCCTTCCAGCATTACACGAAAAGTGTAAATTTTTGGTAATGATTGCATTATGACCAGTACCATTTGTGACTCTTCAGATACTGAAATGATTGTGCCCACTTACAACACGTCCAAAAGGGTCTGTTAGAGTAGGCATTGTCAAACTCAGGGGCGTGACCCACGGGAGGGTCGCGGGCGGGTGTCGGGAGGGTCGCGGAGCCGTCTGTCGCGGTGCTCCCGATCGCGCAAATCTGTGTGCAACAGCCGCAGCAGCCGGCTGTTAATAACGCCGGCTGCTCCAGCTGCCTTCAAAATGGCCTCGAACATGTAAAAAAATTGCGGCCGCACTGCGCATACGTGCCAGATCATCTGCATGCATGCGCATAGTTTTGCGCATGTGCGCAGATGATCTGGCACGCATGCGCAGTGTGGCCGCTTATATTTTTAACAGTCGCAGCTTTTTGTTTACAAGTTTGGGGGGATTTTATTTGATAAAGTTTTACTGGAAAAAAATGCAGAACTTTGGACAGATGGAGACTCCATACTTTCCGACACCGGAAGGCTTCACCTTCATCCAACAGGTTCCATTGGAGGAGCGTGTACGAGGGCCAAAGGTACCCAAAACCATTTCCGCCATTTTTGTCAGCAGCAAACGAGGTAAGAGAAAATGGTGGATCACGCAGATCGGCCGGTGTGGGTCGCGAAGGTCGGCCGGCGTGGGTCGCGAAGGTCGGCTGGGTTGGGTCCCGAAGGTTGGCCGGTTGGTAAAAATGGGTCCCCGGAAAAAAAGTTTGAAGAACACTGATTTAGAGTGTCATGAGTCTTTGGAATTCTTTTTCTGAAAAAGTGGTGAAAGCAGAGCCTTTGAATATTTTTAAAGCAGAGATGGATAGATTTGTGGTAAGCAAAAGGGGTGGTAGATTTATGGGGGTAGGCCGGATGCAGATTTGAGATTACTGTCAGATCACCCATGATCTTATTAAATGGCAGAGAAGGAGTGAGGAGCTGAAAGGCCTACTCCTGCTCCATGTTTGTATGTTATTGTTTACAAGGAAATATGCGCAGTGCGGTGGCATAGTGGTTAGCACTGCAGCTTCATGGCGCCGAGGACCCAGGATCGATCCCAGCCCCGGGTCACTGTCCATGTGGAGTTTGCACATTCTCCCCATGTCTGCATGGGTCTCACCCCCATAACCCAAAAAGATGTGGAGGGTAGGTGGATTGGCCACGCTAATTTGCCCCTTAATTGGAAAAAAAGTTGGATATTCTAAATTTCTTTAAAAAAAATAATTTGTAAGGAAATTGACAAAACCACGCACAAGCTGAATTTTATTTATGTTTTTCATCTCTGAGAAGCCAAAGATTTGAGTTAATTGAACTTGCTCAAGCTCTCACAGGCTCTCTTATGAGGGAAACAACAAGGTCACCAACTACAGCTTTCAGAATGCATCTATGTCTACCATTCCCTTAATTTATTTTGAAATGATTAACAGCAAGTTTAGCTGTTCACTGAACATGCAAGGACCTGTTGTACATTTGCAGCAATGGAGAAGCACTGACTACATAAACAACCAGAGCAAATAGTTTAAGAAATTAAGTGCATTCTCCACATCTTAGTTTTGTAGATGTGGCAAGCCTACACTTACTGCAAGTACAGGTCCAATTCTGGCCCCTCGGGAAAAGCCCCTGAAATCCCAGGCAATATAAAAGGGACACAGATCTGGAAAAACAAGTCCAAAGCCCTTTTACTTGGCTCCACCTCCCTCTGACATCCCCTAGGGACAACAGCCCAGAAAATTGGCTTTTATATCTTTCAGCATGGTTACGTTGCCTTGTGTCATTCATGAGTGACGTGGCTTCCAATAACTTTTCTCTTACAGAAATGAGCAACCTATAATTATATCGAAGCTAATTCATGATCGTGGCAAAAACCTGAAATTGCGCTCCAGGTTGGAAATACCATGAACATCACCAACGGTGGTCTACTTGTTAGTACATAATGCTATTGCAGGAAGCTAATTCTTATGTTGAATGTTCTAAATGAAGATCCCCACAGATGACAGATGGTTATTGACATGGATAAGTATGTGGTGATTCATAATACTAAAGGAGACATGAAACATGTGCACACGATGCGGTGTCCATTAGTAAATGTGGAAAAATAAAAGGATTAGATGATTAATGTTGACAATTCACTTAAAGTTTCCAGTCAATATGATGCTCTTATTAAAAGACAATGTTCAGGCCAAATTTGGCAAATGAAATATAAATTGTTCAGAAACAAGCTGCATATGCCAACGTGGAAATGTAAGATAGTCGAAAATAAGGACCTTGTCCCAGAAGGATGACACTAATTGCACACCTGCGCTTCCACAGTTCTCCGGTGAAGTGTAGTTTAGTGGGCTTCTCCACAAAGAAACGAAACAAGCATCTAGAATGCCACATGTGTTACGGAAAGGTGAACTGAGATAGTCCAATAAACTTGGATTGATCTGAAAAAGGCCGTGTTATCTGAGACCCATCTTCATCCCCAAAACGTTGTTTAATTGGATAACCGTTTCGTGCCAAGTATTCTTCATTATTTACACATTTTCACGATGAAAAATAATTTGTCTTGTCGTATGAATATCACATATTGTCATTGAGCAGTTGAGAGTGTTCCAGAATTAATTTAATTGAAATTACAGCCTGGAAGAAAGTAATTTGGCTTTCAACAAGAATCATCCATTCTCATCCCACGTCAATGCCGCTCTCTGTTATATTCTTTCTCCATAAATACTTACCCAGTTCTCTTTTATATGATGACACAGCCTGTGATTCAATAGCTACTCAGGTTAAAACATTCTATGTTCTAATAACATTTGTGATTTCTTGTAACTGCTGTCTTTTTTCTTGTCATGGCAATCAAGATTTACGCTGCCTTGTTAGTTATTTGCCAACCACTGTAAAGAATGTTTCATTATTTCCCTTCTCAGTACAACACTTAATTTTGAAAATTGTAAGTAGATTCCACCCCCAACTTAACGTCCTCTGGCTCAGCAGTAAAAACTCAGACTGCTCGCACCTCCCAAAATCAATCTTCATTTTAGTAAAATGGTTCACTGCACACTTTAATATTTTAGAACTATTTAACCATCGCCAATGTATTGGTTTGGCTTTTATTTCATTTTTATAAATTTAGAGTACCCAATTATTTTTTTCCCAATTAAGGGCAATTTAACATGGCCAACCCACCTAACCTGCTTTGGGTTGTGGGGGTGAAACCCACACAGACACGGGGAGAATGTGCAAACTCCACTCACACAGTGATCCGGGGCCAGGATCAAACCCGGGTCCTCAGCACCTTACTGTGCTGCCCTTGTTTTGGCTTTTCTAAACACTGATTATTTATTTTCAGGAAAAAAGAAACTGAAAAGGGAAACTAATACTTTTGTTTCTAGGGAAAGAAAGACCAAAATAGAGTTTGGAAACCAAAACTTCCGGGTTGGAATCAAATAAAAGAACACAGCCATCCAAGCTCTGATAATGATTTCAGCGGTGCAGTACAGGCATGCTGAAGAAGGCAGAGGCTGGATTCAGGAGCTGGAGATAGTCAACTGCACAGCTGTTTCTGTTACTTGAAGTAACATTGGTGAATCCACACCGCAAGACTATTGTAAGCAAAGATGAAGACTTCTGCAGACATGTACCATTTTGAAAAAGACCATCGAACTCAGCTTGGCTGCTTGACTTTAAAAATTCCTTCATGAGAATGGGCTTTGCTGGCTGGGCCAGCATTAATAGCCCATCCCTAATTGCCCTTGAACAGCGGCATGGTGGCACAGTGGGTATCACTGCTGCCTCACAGCGCCAGGGACCTGATTCAATTCGGGCCTGGGTGATATCTGTTGGAGTTTGCATCTTCTCCCCATGTCTGCGTGGGTTTCCTCCGGATGCTCCGGTTTCCCCCCACTGTCCAAAGATGTGCAAGTTAGGTGGATTGGCCATGCTAAATTTCACATTAGTGTCCAAAGGTTAGGTCGGGTTATGGGAATGGGGTGGAGGATTGGGCCTGGGTAGGGTGCTCTTTCTTCAGGTTGGCACAGACTTGACCAAATGGCCTCCTTCTGCACAGTAGGGATTCTATGAACTGAGTGCATTTCACGAGTCAACCACGTTGTTGTAGATCTGAAGTCCATGTAGGCCAATCAGTTAAGCAAGGCAGGTTTCCTTCCCTGAGGGATATTAGTGAACTGGAAGGGTTTTTATGACAATCAGCAATGGTTTTATGGTCATCATTAAACATTTAATTCCAGATTTTTATTGAACTCAAATTTCACAATCTGCCCTGGTGGGATTTGAACCCGGGTCCCTAGAGCCTAACCCTGGGTCTCTGGATTACTAGTCCAATTGCAGTACCACTACGCCACTGTCTCCCCTGTCAGCTGAGGATCAGGCTAAATACTGGAAGAAGCTGAGCTGGTATTCTTCATGAGAAATGCACGAGTTTGAAGGATTTGTGTCTCTGATTGATGGCATACAGGTTGAGTGGACTGCTGAGTAAATTTGTAAGACCTGTCTTAGTTTCATCTGCCATCTCGTGTGTAATTACATTTTATAATCAACGACAATTTGTCTGATAATTCATATTTAATTTATGTTGATTTGGGTTTTGATTGTTACAGTGAAGATTTAAAAAATTGAAATCTCATCCATGGAGTTTTTTGATTCTTTCACATTATTGGTTTCCACTGGGATCATAACAGTTCCCGACAAACAAGTGGGGCATTCACAACTTGGTTTTCCTTCCAACATAAATTTCCTAATTCCCCTTCTAGTGCCTGGATAGATACACGACAGATAGAGTGATTGCAGTTCGTTTTTGAATGTCAGATTTTCTACAATTTGGCAATTTGGCAAACTGGTAAGTCTTCCATTCGGTTCAGCATTAAAGGCAGAATTTGCATGCACAGTGCTTGATTCTGGATATTAATGGTTGCAATATCTGGGGAAATTCAATAACCTGATTATTGATGATGTGGAGATGCCGGCATTGGACTGGGGTGAGCACAGTACGAAGTCTTGTTAAAATCCAACAGGTTTGTTTCGATGTCACTAGCTTTCGCACCTGAGGAAGGAGCTGCGCTCCGAAAGCTAGTGACATCGAAACAAACCTGTTGGACTTTAACCTGGTGTTGTAAGACTTCGTACTGATTATTGATGCTCAGTTTAATTTCTGTCAGGACCACTCTCTGCTCCAGCCCTCATTACAATCCTGGTCCAACCAAAGGTAAAAGAGGTGAATTCGAGAGATGAGGTACAATTGACAGTCTTTCACATCAACTCAGCATTTGACTGAGTCTGGTGTCAAGAAACACAAGTAAAATTGAAGTCATTGGGAATCAGGGGAAAGCTCTCATGGCTACACTTTTTTAAGTAAGAAATCTTACAACACGAGGTTAAAGTCCAACAGGTTTGTTTCGAATCACTAGCTTTCGGAGCGCTGCTCCTTCCTCAGGTGAATGAAGAGGTATGTTCCAGAAACATATGTATAGACAAATTCAAAGATGCCAGACAATGCTTGGAATGCGAGCATTAGCAGGTGATTAAATCTTTACAGATCCAGAGATGGGGTAGCCCCAGGTTAAAGAGGTGTGAATTGTGTCAAGCCAGGACAGTTGGTAGGATTTCGCAGGCCGGATGATGGGGGATGAATGTAATGCGACATGAATCCCAGGTCCCGGTTGAGGCCGCACTCATGTGTGCGGAACTTTATAGCCAGATTCCGCACACATGAGTGCGGCCTCAACCGGGACCTGGGATTCATGTTGCATTACATTCATCCCCCACCACCTGGCCTGGGCTTGCAAAATCCTACCAACTGTCCTGGCTTGACACAATTCACACCTCTTTAACCTGGGGTTACCCCATCTCTGGATCTGTAAAGATTTAATCACCTGCTAATGCTCGCATTCCAAGCATTGTCTGGCATCTTTGAATCTGTCTATATATATGTTTCTGGAACATACCTCTTCATTCAGCTGAGGAAGGAGCAGCGCTCCGAAAGCTAGTGACATCGAAACTAACCTGTTGGACTTTAACCTGGTGTTGTAAAACTTCTTACTGTAAAAAAACAAAGGCAGTAGGTTCATAGGAAGACCACCACATGGCCATTCCCCTCCAAGCAACCCACTGTCCTGATTTGGAAATATATCACTTTGATTGTCACTGGATCAGATGCTTGGAATTCCCTTCCTAACTGCAATGTGGGTGTACCTACACCACATGGACTGCAACGGTTCAAGAAGGCAACTCACCATCATCTTCGCAAGGACAATTAGGGATGAACAATAAATAATAATAATCTTTATTGTCACAAGTAGGCTTACATTAACACTGCAATGAAGTTACTGTGAAAAGCCCCTAGTCGCCATATTCTGGCCCCTGTTTGGGTACACAGGGAGAATTCAGAATGTCCAAATTACCTAACAAGCACGTCTTTCGGGATTTGTGGGAGGAAACCGGAGCACCCGGAGGAATCCCACATAGACACAGGGAGAACGTTCAGACTCTGCACAGACAGTGACCCAGTCAGGAATCGAACCTGGGACCCTGGAGTTGTGAAGCAACAGTGCTAACCACTGTGCTATCGTGCTGCCCCTCACTAGCGATGTTCACATCTCTAAAGGAATAAGTAAAAATGAATGGAGCAGAAAGAGGTTGCATCAAATAATACAGTTCTGTGGATAAATAGAGGGGTTAAAATTTAAATGAAAATTGAAGGAGAAATATGATAAAGCTAGGTTTGCAAAGAAAATTGAAAAGTACATCAAGTGTAATAAGATGAAAACAGTGGTGTGAAAAGCTAACAAGAAATAAGAAAAAATGGCAGATTTTATTCAAGAATTTTAAACATGATTGAATTAAAATAGTTAAAAGGAATGCAGGACGGCACATGGATAACGGGGTTGAATCTGATAAAATGGGATGAAGGTATGACAATGGGATTAAATATTTTGCATCTGTAGCTTCAAATGACGGTGGAACTGGTGAGCATGGGGTTTGCAGTGGAGACAAATACAGAACAATGCTACAGATACTTGTGGAAAATAATTATTTCAGAAAAGATTAGCGAAAATCAACGTGGATATGCCACTTGGCCCTGATGGCATGTATTCTTGGCTGTTGAAGGGAATTAGAATGGTGATAACAGAGAATGGCCCATAAATTCCTCAGAGTGGAAATTGCCAGCGGTTTGCCACTCTCGATGCACTTACCTACGCTGGGCTTCCAAAGTCCCCATCTCACCCAACCTTCCTCACTCAGGCTAGGTGAGACAGGAGCTGCAAAGCTCCTGGCTGCATCAGCGTGGGATAATTGGGGCACGGAGTGGTAAATCACTCTCCCCTTTTTTAAAGGGGAGGATTAAGGGGACAATTGCAGGTAAGTTTTAACGTTGGGGGGGGGGGGGGAGGGGGGGGGGGAAAAGCTCGGAGTCAGACTCGGAGGTGGGGGGGTTGTACCCGCGGGGACAGGGGGATCGGATTCGGACCACCGGTTCCGGGGAGGTTGGTGTGGTGTGGTGGGTTCACTGGAGGGGGTGTAGGGTGCAGCATTCCTTGTGCGAGGCTGGATCTAGGTGTTTACATAGTTACTCTGGAGCTAGAAGATTTTTTCTCTTCTAAATGTTTCAGAGTAACTATCGGGTAAACAGCAGAACATCTGAAATTGGCAATTTAAATCACTTCTGACAGATGATCCCCAACCTACTGCAATTGCCCAGAGGAAGGCTGTCGGCACGGTGCCACAGTGGTTAGTACTGCTGCCTCATGATGCTGAGGCCATGGGTTCGATCCCTGTCCCGGGTCACTGTCCATGTGGAGTTTGCACATTCTCCCCATATCTGCATGGGATTCACCCCCACAACCCAAAGATGTGCAGGTTAGGTGGATTGGCCGCTAAATTGTCCCTTAATTCGAAGAAAATAATTGGGTATTCTAAATTTATATTTAAAAAATTGTCCAGAGGAAGTTAGCACTTCTGGGCAATTTCCAGGTAAACCTTTACTTGGATACTACCGAGAGGGAGTCCCAACGCATCACAGGGGTACCCCTTAAATGTGACGCTGAGGAACCCGGGTGTTAGGAAAATTATAACGGGTGCGATCCACCGACCGCATTGTGCTCTCCCTTGAGCGCAGTGCAGCTGGTGAATGCTGGGAGATCCCTCTCACAGGCTTCCCGACAATTTTCATGCCTTGCAGAATTCACTCAAGTTCCGCGAGGCATCGGAGTCTGAATCCCACCCACAGGGATTGGACCAAACGGCGCATGTCAAAGCCGGTTTTAAACCACCTTCGGCAAACTTACCCATCATCCACCCGCCTCCCTCGATTCTCAGGCCTCCCAAGTGAGGTTACAGCCGGGCGCTGTTCAGTACTGGTCCACACAAACGTGGACCAGGCAGAACGGCACCTAGGAGGTTCTCCAGGGCCAACGGAGACTCCTGGGTGGTCAGGGTCAGTGCAGGGTGGCCTACTGGCCCTCCCCCTGGAATGTGGGCAAGTTGACACTGGGACAGTGCCCAAGTGTGTGGGGGGTGACATTGCCCATGGTTGGAGGGTTGCAGAGGACCCACAAGCTCATTTAGAGATCAGGGTACCCTTGGGGGGCATGGTGGCGCAGTGGTTAGCACTGCTGCCTCACTTCGCTGAGGACCCAGGTTCAATCCTGGCCCCAGGTCACTGCCCATATGGAGTTTGCACATTTTTCCTGTCTCTGCATTGGTCTCACCCCAATAACCCAAGGATGTGTAGCGTAGGTGGATTGGGCAAACTAAATTGCCCCTTAATTGAAAAAAAAAGAATTGGGTACTCTAAATTTATTTTTAAAAAAGAGATCGAAGCACCCTTTCAAAATGGCGTCTTGATCTCTGAGTCCAGCTCCCCAGTGCTAAAAAAAATTCTAAGGACGTGATCCCACAGCCAAGCTGCGGCGGAGAAGCAGCTCGCCGCAGCGCAGCATGGCTGGTGAAAGCCGGGAGATCCTGCTCCCTGGATCTACCCGGCTCGCATTTCCTCGCGGGATTCAATGCAATCTCGTGAGACATTGCCAGAGGAATCCCACCCACAATGTGCGGGATCGTTTTTTTTAGCAAATCTGCATATTAGAATGAGGCAGTGAGCCTTACTCTCATATGCTAATTCCCGAGGTACCTGAAGATTTGGGATTCAATTCCTTTGCTTCGGGGACCTCGGGCGAACGCCATTTGCTACTGATCTCCACAAATGGGGATCAGATGGAACAGCACTCGTGGGGGTCTCCAGGGGGATTGGAGGCCCCCAGCTGCATGCCAATTGGGCATGGTGGTGCCCTGGCATTGCTGGTACCAGCTGGGTATCCAGGCAGTGCCAGTCTGCCACCCTGGCAGTGCCACCTGAGTGCTATCCTGGCAATGGCAATGTGCCCAGGTGGCACTACAGGGTGCCAAGCTGGCATTTCTCTGCCCGTGCGTTCGGGCCAGGGTTGCCTGGTGTGGGTGTTGGGGATTGGCGGGGCGGGGGTCCCTCCCATGTTGAGTTTGGACTGGGGGGGTTAAGGGATTTTGTTTCTGGTCTCTGGAGATCGGGACTGCATTTAAAAACGGCACCCAAATCTCTCACTACAATGGGGAGGTCCAGCGAGCAGAGCTCCAAATTGCCTCGGCCACGCATTCCCCGTTCAGGCCCTTTATTCAAAGTGAGTCGCGTTGAAAAGCCTTGTGTTTTTTGGCACTTGGAGTGCTGGGATACACGCGGCTAAACACGCTCGCTCGTGGTCTTTGTTCCCTTTTGGGAAGATCGCTCCCTAAGTATGGGCTAAATCAGTGAGAAACTCCCCAGGGCCCCAAAATATGACTAAGTATCATTGAATAGTGGTGGGGAACTAGCCAGCAGAGCTGCCGAGGAACTCCCTGAAAAACCCGCCACAAATGAACTGAGAAATCTTTCCGGACATGTCTTTGCTCAGGTAACCACAACCGTTACGTCTAATGTCAGTTGCAGGCAGACCCTTAGAATTTATAATTTAGTGTTAAATTAACAAACATCTGAGAATGTGAATGACAATCAGAATTGCTAACATGGATTTGTTAAGGGAAACGGTTTTTAACAAACTTAATGAAGTATTTTTTGAAGAAATGGCGAAATGGTTGATAAAGGGAGAACTGTAACTATATGAACCTTCAGAAGACTTTTGAAAAATTATTTCCCAAGAAGCTCATTAGACAAATTGAACTGGGGATTTAACAGCATGGATCGAAAGTCAGTTGAAAGACTGGAAACAGCAAGTTTGGGCAAATGGGTATAAGATATTAGAATAGGTCTGTGCTGATTCCTTTGTATGTATAATTGATTTTAAATTGCACAGAGGGAAAACGATCCGAACCTGCATGAAGCAGTGGCGGGGGACGCAGTGGGAGCAATCAATTCTATCATAATTGCTGCTTTTTTGGGGTGAGGCAGTTGGTGCAGAGATGGAATGCTCGGGTTTAATGACTCAATTTTCTGCTGACTACTTGTTTTGAGAAAAATTAATTCAAGGGATGTGGGCTTTGCTGACTTGTTCGCCCAAGCCTGGATATTGTCCAGGTCTTGCTGCATTTGGGCATGGATTGTTTTTGCATCTGAGGAGTCGTGAATGGTGAACATTGTGTAATCATCAATGAACATGCTCACTTCTGACCGCATAAGAACATTACAACATAAGAACTCGGAGCAGAAGTAGGCCATCTGGCCCCTCGAGCCTGCTCCGCCATTCAATGAGATCATGGCTGATCTTTTGTGGACTCAGCTCCAATTTCCGGCCTGAACACCATAACCCTTAATCCCTTTATTCTTCAAAAAACTATCTATCGTTATCTTAAAAACATTTAATGAAGGAGCCTCAACTGCTTCACTGGGCAAGGAATTCCATGATGGAAGGGAGGTCATTGATGAAGCAGCTGAAGATTGGCATCGGTGATACTGGGGACCTCCAGAGGAGACTGAGATGGATCATACACTCTGCTCTTCTGGCTGAAGATTGTTGCATATGTCTTTTGCACTGATGTGCTGGACTCCCCCATCATTGAGGATGGAGATATTTGTGGAGCCTCCTCCTCCAGAGAGTTGTTTAATTGTCTGCCACCATTCACAGCTGGATGTGACAGGTCTGCAAAGTTAGATCTGATCCCTTTGTGTTGGTACTTTAGCTACTTTTGTTTATTTCATTAACTGGATACTTGAAATAATCTCTAATTTGCTTGAAGTCATCGCTTATGGATCCACTGAGACGTGAACAAAGAACAAAGAAAGGTACAGCACAGGAACAGGCCCTTCGGCCCTCCAAGCCTGTGCCGACCATGCTGCCTGTCGAAACTAAAATCTTCTACACTTCCGTGGTCCGTATCCCTCTATTCCCACCGTGGCAATGATCTTTTCGTCCTCACTGTCAACAGGGGTGGTACCAGGGGATTGGAGAGTGGCGAATGTCGTGCCCCTGTTCAAAAAAGGGAATAGGGATAACCCTGGGAATTACAGGCCAGTTAGTCTTACTTCGGTGGTAGGCAAAGTAATGGAAAGGGTACTGAGGGATAGGATTTCTGAGCATCTGGAAAGACACTGCTTGATTAGGGATAGTCATCACGGATTTGTGAGGGGTAGGTCTTACCTTACAAGTCTTGTTGAATTCTTTGAGGAGGTGACCAAGCATGTGGATGAAGGTAAAGATTGGATGTAGTGCACATGGATTTTAGTAAGGCATTTGATAAGGTTCTCCATGGTAAGCTTATGCAGAAAGTAAGGAGGCATGGGATAGTGGGAAATTTGGTCAGTTGGATAACGAACTGGCTAACCGATAGAAGTCAGAGAGTGGTGGTGGATGGCAAATATTCAGCCTGGATCCCAGTTACCAGTGGTGTACCGCAGGGATCAGTTCTGGGTCCTCTGCTGTTTGTGATTTTCATTAATGACTTAGATGAGAGAGTTGAAGGGTGGGTCAGTAAATTTGCAGACGATACGAAGATTGGTGGAGTTGTGGATAGTGAGGAGGGCTGTTGTCGGCTGCAAAGAGACATAGATAGGATGCAGAGCTGGGCTGAGAAATGGCAGATGGAGTTTAACCCTGAAAAGTGTGAGATTGTCCATTTTGGAAGGACAAATATGAATGAGGAATACAGGGTTAACGGTAGGGTTCTTGGCAACGTGGAGGAGCAGAGAGATCTTGGGGTCTATGTTCATACATCTTTGAAAGTTGCCACTCAAGTGGATAGAGCTGTGAAGAAGGCCTATGGTGTGCTCGCGTTCATTAGCAGAGGGATTGAATTTAAGAGCCGTGAGGTGATGATGCAGCTGTACAAAACCTTGGTAAGGCCACATTTGGAGTACTGTGTACAGTTCTGGTCACCTCATTTTAGGAAGGATGTGGAAGCTTTGGAAAAGGTGCAAAGGAGGTTTACCAGGATGTTGCCTGGAATGGAGAGTAGGTCTTATGAGGAAAGGTTGATGGTGCTAGGCCTTTTCTCATTAGAACGGAGAAGGATGAGGGGCGACTTGATAGAGGTTTATAAGATGATCAGGGGAATAGATAGAGTAGACAGTCAGAGACTTTATCCCCGGGTGGAACAAACCATTGCAAGGGGACATAAATTTAAGGTGAATGGTGGAAGATATAGGGGGGATGTCAGAGGTAGGTTCTTTACCCAGAGAGTTGTGCGGGCATGGAATGCACTGCCTGTGGAAGTAGTTGAGTCAGAAACATTAGGGACCTTCAAGCAGCTATTGGATAGGTACATGGATCACGGTAGAATGATATAGTGTAGATTTATTTGTTCTTAAGGGCAGCACGGTAGCATTGTGGATAGCACAATTGCTTCACAGCTCCAGGGTCCCAGTTCAATTCCGGCTTGGGTCACTGTCTGTGCGGAGTCTGCGCATCCTCACCCGTGTGTGCGTGGGTTTCCTCCGGGTGCTCCGGTTTCCTCCCACAGTCCAAAGATGTGCAGGTTAGGTGGATTGGTCATGATAAATTGCCCTTAGTGTCCAAAATTGCCCTTAGTGTTGGGTGGGGTTACTGGGCTATGGGGATAGGGTGGAGGTGTTGACCTTGGGTAGGATGCTCTTTCCGGGAGCCGGTGCGGACTCAGTGGGCCGAGTGGCCTCCTTCTGCACTGTAAATTCTATGATAATCTATGATTAATCTAGGACAAAGGTTTGGCACAACATCGTGGGCTGAAGGGCCTGTTCTGTGCTGTATTTTTCTATTTTCTATTCATGTATTTGTCAAGATGCCCCTTAAACGTCACTATCGTCCCTGCTTCCACCACCTCCTCCGGCAGCGAGTTCCAGGCACCCACTATACCCTGTGTAAAAAACTTCCCGCACACCTCTCTTCTAAACATTGCCCCTCGCACCTTAAACCTATGTCCCCTAGTAATAGACTCCTCTACTCTGGGAAAAAGTCTCTGACTATCCACTCTGTCTATGCCCCTCATAATTTTGTAGACCTCTATCAGGTCGCCCCTCAACATCCTTCGTTCCAGTGAGAACAAACCAAGTTTATTCAACGTCTCCTCATAGCTAATGCCCTCCATACCAGGCAACATCCTGGTAAATCTTTCCTGCACCCTCTCTAAAGCCTCCACATCCTTCTGGTAGTGTGGCGACCAGAGTTGAACAGTATACTCCCAAGTGTGGCCTAACGAAGGTTCTATACAGCTGCAACATGACTTGCCAATTTTTATACTCAATGCCCCGGCCAATTAAGGCAAGCATGCCGTATGTCCTCTTGACTACCTTCTCCACCTGTGTTGCCCCTTTCAGTGACCTGTGGACCTGTATACCTAGATCTCTCTGACTGTCAATACTCTTGAGGGCTCTACCATTCACTGTATATTCCCTACCTGTATTAGACCTTCCAAAATGCATTACCTCACATTTGTCCGGATTAAACTCCATCTGCCTTCTCTCTGCCCAAGCCTCCAAACGATCTAAATCCTGCTGTATCCTCTGACAGTCCTCATTGCTATCCGCAATTCCACCAACCTTTGTGCCGTCCGCAAACTTACTAATCAGACCAGTTACATTTTTCTCCAAATTATTTATATATTCTACAAACAGCAAAGGTCCCACCACTAGTCACAGCCCTCCAATCAGAAAAGCACCCTTCCATTGCTACTCTCTGCCTTCTATGACCTAGCCTGTTCTGTATCCATCTTGCCAGCTCACCTCTGATTCCGTGTGACTTCACCTTTTGTACCAGTCTGCCATGAGGGACGTTGTCAAAGGCCTTACTGAAGTCCATATAGACAACATCCACTGCCCTATCTGCATCAATCATCTTTGTGACCTCCTCGAAAAATTCTATCAAGTTAGTGAGACACGACCACCCCTTCACAAAACCGTGTTGCCTCTCAATAATACGTCCACTTTTTCCAAATGGGAGTAGATCCTGTCTCGAAGAATCCTCTCCAGTAATTTCCCTACCACTGACGTAAGGCTCACTGGCCTGTAGTCTTGCTAGCCTTCTTAAACAAAGGAACAACATTGGCTATTCTCCAGTCCTCCGGCACATCACCTGAAAACAGTGAGGATCCAAAGATTTCTGTCAAGGCCTCAGCAATTCCCTCTCTTGCCTCCTTCAGTATTCTGGGATAGATCCCATCAGGCCTGGGGGACTTGTCCACCGTAATATTTTTCAAGACACCCAACACCTCGTCTTTTTGGATCTCAATGTGACCCAGGCTATCTATACACCCTTCTCCAGACTCAACATCTACCAATTCCTTCTCTTTGGTGAATACTGATGCAAAGTATACATTAAGTACCTCGCCCATTTCCTCTGGCTCCACACATAGATTCCCTCCCCTGTCCTTCAGTGGGCCACCCCTTTCCCTGGCTCCCCTCTTGCTTTTTATGTCTTGGGATTTTCCTTAACTCTATTTGCCAATGACTTTTCGTGACACCTTTTAGCTCTCCTGACTCCTTGCTTAAGTTCTTTCCTACTTTCCTTTTATTCCACACAGGCTTTGCCTGTTCCCAGCCTTCTAACCCTGACAAATACCTCCTTTTCCTTTTTGACAAGGCCTACAATATCTCTTGTTATCCAAGGTTCCCGAAATTTGCCATATTTATCCTTCTTCCTCACAGGAACATGCCGGTCCTGAATTCCTTTCAGCTGACATTTGATATTCTCCCTAACCAGTAGCGCAACTCCTCCACCCCTTTTACATCCCCCTCTATCCCGTGAAGTATGACACTTTGAAGGCATGATGCTTTTGAGGAACTTAATGGACATGCACTATATGTCAGATATACATTAGTAGACAATTATGCATTTAAAGTCCACATGGTATACAGCACATATGAGTATTTTATAATTTCTATTGGATTAATTCATTGCTCTTTAACTTAGCTAATATTCTCCAGATAGTCCAGAAATGGTGACAAATACTTTAACATCTGTATTTACCAGACTCCGGGTAGCTCTTGACCTCCATCATTAAAAGTCTGCCAACATTCACTGGCTGGGTGGATGGGAGGAGTGTTTGACAGCTGAAAGGTAAGTGGCCAGCAAAGCAGAGGCCACCTCATTGACATCCTATAAGTCAGCAGGCCAGGCCACCCACACCCCAGAATCAGGCATCAGGTTGTTTTGCTATGCAAATTGGGGTCCTAAGGCAGTTATGACCTCAATACAGAATTTAGGTACAAATGGGCAGATCTTGCACCACACAATCTCTGCCTTAGCTATACAGATGTTCAACAATGAAATAAGGGACCAATCATGGAATTATTGAATTTACAATGTAGGAGGCCATTTGGCCCATCGAGTCTGCACCGGCGCTTGGAAATGTCTGAAGACCTCATGTGTTTTCTTGTGGGATAAAAAAAAATCAGTTCTTGGCTGTGTTCCGGACAACTTTCCGCTTGGCAGCAGTAGTTAATGTTTCATAAATTCTGTCCATTACCTATATATTGTTTATTTTATATCTCTATACCCCCCCCATTTCCAATGCATTTAAGCTGCAAATTATGTTGAACATGAATGGTGTAACATTCAATTGGATAAAGGCAAAATAAAATGTTCTACCTGCTGCACAAATAGCACCAGACTGAAACTCAGGTGAACAGCCTTATTCTACAACACCTGTGGGACACTCACATTTCCAACACACCACTTCTTTCTGCTCTGAGTGTTTTGTTGCTTTATGAAACACATCCAAAAACAAGTCTCTGCAGTGCCATAATACCTTTTATGACGCATCTGATTTCCATTTATTGAAGTTAACATAATGTAGATAAAAATAGTTCAGTTATTTGTTGAGTGAAGCAGCAGATGTGTCGGTACAGTTTTCCTTCACCGGCGGTGCAAGCGTGTACGTGCAAAAGTCATCCTGCCCAAGGCCAGATTAACAGATTGGATTCAGTAATGTTTTATTATTCAGGACAAAGCAAAAGCAGAAGAGCCAAGTAGAGAAAAGGCTTTCCACTATCAGCTCACAATCTAGAAACAAGTGGTCGTTCGATTATATTTTTGGAATTCAGAATGCAATATTTGTTCTGATTTGATTGATCTAACATGCCCCTCCCACCCACTCTGCACCCCTGACTGATTTTCTCACTTTCTCCCCGCCAGGTAGTATCTCATGCTGGGGGGCAACTCAAAAGAAGTTGATTATTGTCTTCAGAACCTGACCCCAGTCCTCAGGTGTGAAGACAAAAACGTCAGGTGGACCTTGAAGCAGTGAGGGTTCGGGGTTGAGTTGCTTCCTTCCTGGAGGACAGGATCACAACGACATCAGTCACCACTTGAGCCCGGCAGGCAGAGCCTTTCAGTATTAACAATAACATCGTGGGCGGCACGGTGGCACAGTGGTTAGCACTGCTGCCTCGCAGCTCCAGGGTCCCGGGTTCATTTCTGGCCTAGGGTGATTGTCTGCGTGGAGTCTGCATGTCCTCCCTGTGACTGCGTGCGTTTCCTCCGGGTGCTCCGGTTTCCTCTCTCAGTCCAAAGATGTGCAGGTTAGGTGGATTGGCCGTGTTAAATTGCCCATTAGTGTCCAAAAGGGTAGGTGGGCTTACTGGGTTATGGGGATAGGGTGGAGGCGTGGGCTTAAGTAAAGTGCTCTTTCCAAGGGCAGGTGCAGACTCAATGTGCCGAATGGCCTCCTTCTGCACTGTAAATTCTATGATCAAGAGATAACATCAGAAACTGAACTGGACGAGCCACATGAATGCTGTGGCTGCAACAGCATGTCAGAGGCTAGGAATCCTGTGGCAAATAACTCACCTCCAGACTCCCCAAAGCCTATCCACCATCTACAAGGCGGAAGTCAGGAATGTAATGGAATGCTTCCTACTTGCCTGGATGAATGCAGGTTCAACAACACTCAATTGGCTCGTCACCATCAAGGACAAAGCAGCCCATTTGATTAGCACCCTTTCCACAAACATTTACTCCCTCCACCACCAACACACAGTGGCAGCCCTGTGTACCATCTACAAGATGCACTGCAGAAACTCACCAAGGCTCCTTAGGCAGCAGCTTCAAAACCCACAACCACTACCATCTAGAAAGATACCTGGGAACACCACCACCAGGAAGTTCCCCTCCAGGTCACTCACCATCCTGACTTGGAAAAATATCGGCGTTCTTTCACTGTCGCTCGCCAAAAATCCTGGAACTCCCTCCCTATAATTCATAGAATTATAGAATTTACAGTGCAGAAGGAGGCCATTCGGCTCATTGAGTCTGCACTTGCCCTTGGAAAGAGCACTTTACTTAAGCCCACGCCTCCACCTACACCACATGCACTGCAGCAGTTCAAGAAGGCAGCAAACCACCACTTTCTCAAGGGTAATTAAGGATGGGCAACAAATGTTGGCTGAGCCACTGAAGCCCACATCCCGCAAAACTGAATTTTAAAAAAAATCCACTCTCACCTCCCTCAGTATCCTCAGATGCATCTCATCTGGTCCTTATCAAATTTAAGTACAGTTAAGCTATCCAGTGCCTCCTTTTTCATTTTAAACCCTTCTCAATTACCTCCCTTATTTTTTTACAATGGCTTGAGTAGCATCTTCCTCTTTGGCAAATATTCATGTGAAGTATTAATTTAGGTATTCCCTGTGCCTCCAAGTGTAAATCACCTTCTTACTGTCTATATGCCTATAGGACACTTTGAGATTCCCTTTCACATCAGCCGCCTGTCTCTTTTCATGCTCCCTCTTTGCTTCTCTTTGTTTCTTCATCTCTCCTCTGAACCTTCTCTATTCAGTTTGGCTCTCAATTGTATTTCCTACCTGACATCTGGGACATGGGACAAGCACACTTTCTGTTTACCTTAATTTCTATCTCCTTTTTTATCCCTTGTCTGAGCCCAAATCATCTCTTCTTTGAAAGTAGCCTATTGATCAGCTTTCATTTTCCTGCCATCTTTGACACCAATTTATTCGGTCCATTTGACTTTCTTCCAGTTAATTATTCTTATGCTCGATTCTTCTTTGTCCTTTTCCATAGCCAGCCTAAAATGTCCCCAAAATGTTCGCTTACTGACACTTGATTCACTTGGCCCACCTCATTTCCAAGAACCATGTCCATAAGTGCTTCTTGTTGGACTGGAAACATACTTCTTAAGAAAATGTTCCTGAACGCACTTCAGGGATTCTTGCTTCACTTTGCCCTTTACGCTACTACTATCCCAGTCTATATTTGGATAACTCAACTCCCATTATAAGTACTGGATAATTTTTGAACCTCTGGACTTCCGGTGGCGGCATGTAGGAGAAGGTTCACACAAGGTGGTTCCCACCGGGGTCCTTATTTTTTTGGTTTTGGGGAGAATTTGGTGGACAAACCCCACTCACTTTTTTTTTTAGAAAATATTTTATTAAGGCATTTATAATTTTAACACTTTAAACAAAGAAATCCAACACACAAAAAACCCCACAATAATATACCCATCTCCCCCAAGCATAAACCCTGACGATCATGGTCCATGTAACCACTCCATCTCACGGTTCTACCTTTCATTAGTTTTCCTACCCTTATTCATCACTTCCTTGCCTCCTCCTTCCCCCCTCCCCCGATTCCCCCCACCCCCCCCCCCCGCCCGCGCTCTGCTGACGGTCAATTTTTCTTGAAGAAGCCGATGAACAGCTGCCACGTCCGAGCGAACCCCTGTAATAATGTGCCCCTGAAGGCGAACTTGATTTTCTGCAACCTGAGAAACCCTGCCATGGTGCTGACCCAAACACCCGACTTTGGAGGCTCTGAGTCCCTCCAACCAACCCAACTGAATCCGTCTCCAGGTCACCAGGGAGGCAAAGACCAAAATGTCGGCCTCTCTCCCCCCGCCCGGGCTCCCGGATCTTCCAACACTCCAAATATTGCCATATCTGGACCCGGAGTCACCTTCCCTTCGAGGACCTCTGACATGACACCCGCAAATGTGCCAAATTCCCCTCAGCCTCGGATACGCCCAGAACATCTGCATATGGTTCACAGGACCGCCCACCCCCCCCCCCCACCCCCCATAGCGCCAACACCTGTCCTCCACCTCCTCAAAAAACCTGCTCCAATTCAAGGTGGTCCAAAGGGCTCATATGAGCCCTATGGTCCACCTTGAGTTGGATCAGGCTGAGCCTGGCACACCAGGAGGATGTATTGACTCTCCTCAGGACCTCCTCCCATCACCCGACTTCCAACTCCCCTCCCAGAGCTTCCTCCCACTTCCTCTCCACCTCCCCTATTGGAACCCCTTCCCACTCCATCAGTTCCTTATATATTTCCAAGACCTTCCCCTCACCAACCCCTGTTTTTGACATCACCTTATCCTATAGCCCCCAAGGTGGGAAGCCCAGGACCTGCCTCAGAACAACATCCCGCACCTGCAAGTACCGGAACTCGTTCCCACCCGGCAACTCAAACTCCTCCTCTAGCTCTTCCAAACTCGGGAAACCCTCCTCAATAAAAGATCTCCGAATCTCTCAATCCCTGCTCGCTGCCGCCTCCTAAAGCTTCCCACCGGAGCGAACTGGTGGTTGTTACAGATTGGTGGCCACACCAATCTCATGTGCTGCCTCCACTGCCCCTGCGCCCTAAGGGCTGCCACTACCACAAGGCTTGTGGAGTACCAAGACGGCTGATACTCGATCAATAACTCCAGAAGTGAGATTGGAGACAATTGAAGGCTTTATTACACTAGATGTTTCCCCCAGCAGCGCAGGTACAGAAGGCAGCTGCTGGGTCGACACGGGCTCTTATACCCCGCCTGGCTGCGCGGAGCCAGCAGACAGGCTTAACCAATGAGAACAGAGTACCTTCTACACCAATAGTCTTCCGGCATTACAGAGTACTGTAATACCTCTAATACTGACTACCACACCGGTGAAAACGACAGAGGTGCCGTTAACAAAGCCTTCAGACTCGTACCCTTACAAGATGCCGCCCCTACCCGCTCCCACACCGACCCCCGACCCCACTACCCACTTCCAAACCATCAATATATTAGCCGCCCAGTAATAGTTGATAAAGTTCGGAAGGGCCAGACCCCCTCCCTCGCTCAAGTAGGACCTACTTCACCCGCGGGGCTTTCCTGGCCCAAATAAAACCCAAGATCGGTGCATTCACCTTCCTAGAAAACGCCTTAGAGATGAAAATTGGGAGACACCGAACAATGAACAGCAATCTCAGGAGGACTGTCTTTTCACAGTCTGTACCCTCCCTGCCTATGACAGCGGGAGCATGTCCCACCTTCGGAAATCCCCCTTTCATCCGCTCTATCAACCTGCCCAAATTTAGTTTATGAAGCTGACCCCAGTCCCGTGCCACTTGAATACACAGGTACCTAAACCTCCCTCCCACCACCTTCAAAGGCATCTCCCTCAATCTCCTCTCCGGCCCCCTTGTCTGGTTCGCAAAAACCTCACTCTTGCCCATATTCAATTTATAACCTGAGAACCGACCAATTTCCTTCAGTATCCCCGTAATTCCAGCAATCCGCCACAATGGGTCTGTTATGTAAAGGAGCAAATCGTCCGCATAGAGTGAGGCCCTGTGTTCCACCGCACCCCCCCCCCCGTATCCCTTACTTTCCCTATCTCTCTCACCTTCTCCTGTTTCATCAGCTGATGCACCAGCATCCTACTAGCTTTTTCCCCATATTCATAAACCGCCCTCCTTGCCCACCTCAGCTGTCCCACCACCTTACTTGTGGACAGGAATCCAAATGCTAGCTGCAGTCTCTGACACTCTTTCAGAAGCCCATCATCCGGAGTCTCCGCATAACCCCTGTCCACCTGTAAAATTTTGCCCACTAGTCTGTCTAACTCTGCCCGCTCAGCCTTCTCCTTATGGGCTGGGCCCGAATTGAGATGAATTCTCCCCTGATAACCGCCTTCAGTGCCTCCCAGACCACCCCCGCCGACACCTCATCCATATCATTGATCTTTATGTATCCCCGAATGGCCTCCCTCACCCACTCACACACTGCCGCCTCCGCTAACAGCCCCGTATCCAACCTCCATTACAGGCGCTGGGCCTTTCCTTTACTAACTTGCAAGTACACCCAGTGCGGGGCATGGTCTGACACCACTATTGCTGAATATTCAGCATCTACCACCTCTGCCAGCAGAGTTCTGTCCATCACAAAGAAGTCTATCCAGGAATACACCTTATGTACATGGGAGTAGAACAAATGCTCCTAACTCCTCGGCCTCCCAAATCACCATGGATCGACCACCTCATGCACTCCATGAACCCCCGGAGCTCCTTAGCCATAGCTGATACCTTCCCAGACCTAGAACTCGACTGGTCCAGCCTTGGATCAAGGACCGTATTGAAATCTCCTCCCACAAGCAGTCGATGTGAATCTAGGTCCAGAATCTTCCCCTGTACCCATCTCACAAACTCCACGTCATCCTAGTTCGGGGCATATATATTTACTAACACCACGGCCATTCCCTCCAGTTTCCCACTGAAATGAAATGAAAATCGCTTATTGTCACGAGTAGGCTTCAATGAAGTTACTGTGAAAAGCCCCTAGTCGCCACATTCCGGCGCCTGTTCGGGGAGGCTGGTACGGGAATCGAACCGTGCTGCTGGCCTGCCTTGGTCTGCTTTAAAAGCCAGCGATTTAGCCCAGTGTGCTAAACCAGCCCACTGACCACAATATATCTATCCCCCGGGTCCGTCTCTATATTCCTCACCTTGAATACCACCCGCTTATTAACCAAAATCGCCACTCCCCTCGTTTTAAAGTCTAACACCCAATGAAACATTTTTCAACCCATCCCTTCCTTAACCTAATCTGATCCCCCACCTTCAGATGTGTCTCCTGCAACATGGCCACGTCCGCCTTCAGTTGCCTCAAGTGCGCGAACACACGGGCCCGTTTGACTGGCCCATTCAGTCCACGAACGTTCCAGTCTGGTCGGGGTCACCCCCCCCCCCCGGCCCCCCGCCGATCAGCCATAGTCTCTCATTGGCCAATCTTCGACACATGTCCTGCACCTCCCGTGGCCCGCCCCCAGGCAACTACCGTCATCTACCCTCCTCCTCCTCCCCTTTGAAAGTCCCCTCCCCTTCAGCAGTATTATCCCCCTCCACCCAAATCCCCCACTCCCACTCCACTTTCAACCCTCCTCCCCCCATAGATCTTCAGCTCACCCCCACTTCACTTCCGTGAACTAGCCCACCCAGTTAGCCTGGCAGCCCCCACCCATGGCGCCCAGCATCCTACCCTCCACTGATTCCACTCTCCCAGCTCATAGTGCAAACCGTCGGAACAAACAAACAAACAATCCCTCCCAAGATGTGAACACAGAGACCCACCCCTCATTCCTTAGCAAAGAACAGTAAACCAGTCTAACCCCAAAAAACAGGGAAAAAAACCCCGAATACCAAAAACCAAAGTTTTACACAATATAGTACATTCACTCCACTTCTCCTCCATCAAAGTTCAAGGTCCTCCTTCTCCTGCCGGTCCGTTCTCTTTCATGAAGTCCACTGCCTTCTCTGCCGAGCCAAAGTGCAACTCCCGGCCCCCGTAGGTCACCCATAGGCGAGCCGGGTACAGTTGTCCGATATTCACACCCTTCTTGTACAGGGCCGACGTGACCCTGTTGAAGCTCGTCCTCCTCTTCGCCAACTGTGCCCCCGGGTCCTGATACACACGAATCTCGACGCCTTCCCAGTTGCAACGCCTCGCCTGCCTGGCCCACCTCATGATACATTCCTTATCCAGGAACCGATGCAACCGCATCACCGTCGCCCTCGGCGGCTCACTCCCCTGGGACTTCCGCATCAGTATCCTGTGGGCTCGATCCACCTCCAATGGCTGGTCAAACGCACCTTCCCCAAGCAGCTTCTCCAGCATCTTCCCAAAGTATGCACCAGCATCAGTTCCTTCGCTTCCCTCCGGCAAGCCCACGATCCGGATGTTCTGCCTACGAGATTGGTTCTCCAGGTCCTCCACTTTCTTCAGCCGTTGCTTCTGCTGGTCTTGCATCAGTCCCATCTCCACTGCCATCGAGGTGGACTGTTCCTCATGCTCCCCCACCTGCTCCTCCAAACTCTGAATCACCTGTCGCTGGGCTGTCAGTCTCGTCTCCACGCCGTCACCAGCGCCTTGATCGAGTCCAATGCCTGGGCCAAGTCCTCCAAACCTTCCTTCCACTGCTGGGTGAATGCCTCATTCAAGAAGCTCACCAACTGCTCCATCGACCACTGGGCCGGCAGGGCCGGACCCTGCCCCTGTCCACCCGCCATCTCCGCATGCGTTGCCAGCTTCTCACCCGACTCAGCCAACTGGTTGGCTTTTTTCTGGGCACTTCTGGTCTGCCGCTCCATAAACTAGGGGTCACTCTTTTCTGCTCTCACTCCTACACCTTTTTACTCCAAACTTCCTGCTGCAAAATGGGGTAAAGGCCACAAAAAAACACCATGAGTGGGAGCTACGAAATATGCGACCACTCACTCCATGGCTGCCACCGGAAGTCCCCAAACCCCACTTACCTGATTGTATAAGGCACGGTGTTATGGGTCAGGGTTTTAAAAACTCCAAAGTATATCATGGAATTTACCTGACCCACAACTGTTTATAAATTTTGCTTATGAGGAGCATAAGGGCCTGCCTTTCAGGTGTTATTCAACAGAGGCCTTCAGCACTTTTAATGAACAACAAAGTTTATTCTACAAACTCAGTTAACATTTCTATAAACACACACAGTAAGCATTTTTATCAACTCCAAACATAAATACCCCACACAGCTACAGTTGTCCACATATATAACCGTTAATAACTTCCCTTTCAACTGTTTTAATTTGATAACAACATCCAATAAACGAGACAAACCCTTTTACCAAAATAGTAGGTTTAAATCTTTCCAGAAAAGTTATCAGTTTTTAATTATCAAGTGATCTGGACACCTTTTAACATGCAGAGATAAAGACAAGAGAAACTTTCTTTGTCTGAATCCAGCTTCCAACTGTCTAAACCGAAAGTAAAACTCAGAGCCACAGCCCAGCTCCCATCTCAAAACGAAAGTAAAACCCAGAGCCACAGCCCAGCTCCACCCATGCAATGACATCACTGAAGCCATTTGATAAGCACACATTTCTTAAAGGGACACTCCCATGACAACGGGTTGACGAAAGGATGTCGAAAAGTGCAAAAGAGACTGTTGGAAAGAAAGGTACAAGTGGTAGTCCTTCGATGGAGCCAGAGAGAGTGTGAAGCTCATTTAGAGGAAAGATGGTGGAGTCGACCTTGGCAGGGCTAATTGCACTTCAACTTCATCTTCTCTCTTTGATTTCTCCTCTTGTCTTAGCCTGTGACTTTGTGACCTTGTTACTACACAATCTGGAAAAATCCCAGGATATTCGTCCTTCAACACTTCAGTTGTCTGATTTTCCACTGGCTTATCAACCACAGTAGGCATCACTCCCACCTGCGATCCAGCTATATCATTACCCAAGATAAACTGTATTCCTGGACAAGATAGTTTCTCTATTACTCCTACTGCCACTTCATCACTCTTCACTGGACTTTCCAACCTTACCTTATATAATTGAACACTACTCCTCTCGCCCTGAATTCCACATATTACCATCTTTTCTGGCAACATTCTTCCCAAACTACATAACTCCTCATCTCTCACCATTAAAGATTGACTAGCTCCCGTATCTCTTAAAATTGTGACTTCTTTACCTGCTCCTCCTGATACACATGAGTAAACTTTACCCACACAAGTAAATTCTTGAAAGAGATCTGGCACCTTCTTATCAATCACCTCTTGATCAGGCTGTACAACCTTTTGCACCTCCTTCGCTTCACTTGGGCTTTCCTTTACCACTTTCACAAACCCCACTGTCTTATCCTGTTTTACCACATCAGCCTTCCCAGTGCTTTTCTTCAACCACCAACACTGTGACTTTACATGGCCTAGTTTATTACAGTGAAAACATTTGAAAGTTTTCATTTCTTTTCCACCCTCCTGGATTTCTTTTTTAATCTGAGGTACACGCTCTTTATTATCTCCCATCAGATCACCTGTACCTTTACCACTTGAGTATTTCGCATGTCCCCAGTTTCTATCCCTCACAGGCTGAAACTGATGTCGGAAACCAAGCTTTGATTTATGAATTAATTCATACTCATCTGCCATTTCTGCTGCTAATCTTGCAGTTTTAACCCTCTGTTCTTCCACATGAGTTCTCACTACATCAGGAATTGAATTTTTGAACTCCTCCAAAAGTTTAATTTCTCTGAGAGCTTCATATGTTTGGTCTATTTTCAAAGCCCTTATCCACCTATCAAAATTACTCTGTTTGAGCGTTTCAAACTCCATGTATGTTTGACCAAATTCTTTCCTTAAATTTCTAAACCTTTGTCTGTAGGCTTTAGGCACTAGTTCATATGCACCCAAGATGGATTTTTTAACCTCCTCATACGTCCCAGATACCTCCTCCAGTAGTGATACAAACACTTCACCAGCTCTACCTGCCAACTTTGTTTGAATCAGTAATACCCACATGTCCTGTGGCCATTTCATTTGTTTAGCTACCTTCTCAAATTAAATGAGAAAGGCTTCTACCTCCTTCTCATCAAACCTTGGCAATGCTTGGACATATTTAAATAGATTCCCACCAAGCCTTCGACTTTGACGTGCTTTCTCACTATCCTCATCACTATCATCCAACTGTACGTTTCCCTTTACGTCTGCCAATTTTAACTGACTGTCATGTTTCATGGCCATTTCCTGAAGTTCAAACTCTCTCTCTTTATCTTTTTCCCTGATCTGTATCTTTTTGTTCTGCTAAGGCTATTCTTTCTGTTTTCCTTTCTTCTCTCTCTTTTTCCTATCTCTCTCTTTCTCTTTCTTTTTCCTCTCTCTCTCTTTCGTATTCAAGCTGCTTTAATTCTTTCTCATGTTCCATTTCTTTAATTTGGAACTGAATTTTTGCCATTTCCAATGAGTCAAACTGTATCTCAGGCAACTTTAATTATCTCATCTTTTCGCATTTTGGCAGGTAATGTTGACTGCAATGTTTTTGCCAAATCTAACAGTCTGCTTTTAGTCTCTGTCCGTAAGGTACTGCACGTGACCATCTCCACCCCCAAAAACTTTAGAGCCTCTGAAAGAGCCATTGTCCACAACACACTTCCTACTTAAACTATAATACCACACCTGAAAAGCAACCACAATATGCTCACCCCTCACTATCTTTACGTTCACAAAGCCAATCCAATAGACAGACTTTTATCCCCCTCGAGCCCCCAATTTGTTATGGGCCAGGGGTTTACAGAACCTCAAAGTGTATCATGGAGTTCACCTGGCCCACAACTTTTACTAGATTGTGGTATGGGAAGCACACGGCCCACTCTACAGGTGTGGTGCAGCAGAACTCTAAAAGTATTTTTTAAAGCAAAACAATGTTTATTCTATGAACTCAAGTTAACCTTTTTAAAACATACAGTGAACATCTTAGCAACCATCAATTTAAATACAACCCCCAAAGAATACAACAGTCGAAGTAATCCTTAAACTTTCCTTTTAATATCCATAAGACAAAAAAAAACCTTTGAAAAGAAGCACATCAGGTTTAAATTCTCTACTGAGAGCAGTTATCACTCTGAATTCACCAAATGATCTAGAGATAGTCTTCAGATTGCAGAGAGATCAAAATTACACCTTCTTTGGCTGGCTGTAGCTCCAACATAAAAACAAAACTAAAAAACACAGACACACCCAAGCTTTTCCTCAAAACAAAACTAAAGAGCAGAGCCAGAGCTCAGCTCCACCCACACTCTAACATCACTGCAGCCACTTGAGCAAACAAACATTTCTTAAAGTGTCATTCCCGTGACACTACGCTCGCCATGGGATCACTGTGCAGTAGTTTCACCCAAGAGGTGATCCCCGGTCCAAACCCAAACCGTCCCAGCACCTCTATGAGTACTTCCACTCGACTCTGTTGAAAGTCTTTTCTGCGTCCAGGGATATGATCATTTCTGGTGTTCTCCCTCTTGATGGGGTCATTATCATGTTCAGCAGGCACCTGGTGTTCTATGTTAGCTGCATGCTGTTGACAAAGCCCGTCTGGTGCTCCGCACTACCTCTGTCAGACAGCTCTCCAGCCGCCTTGCCAGGGCCTTTGCCAGGATCTTTGCATCTACGTTGAACAGTGAGATAGGCATGTAGGACCTGTACTCAGTTGGGTTGTTGTCCTTTTTGGGTATCAGCGATATTGAGGCTTGTGCCAGTGTTGGTGGCAGGGTGCCCCTTGCTAGCGAGTCTGCGAACATCTCCCGCAGGTGTAGCTCCAAGTGATTTGTAGAAGTCCGACGGGAATCTATCTGGCACCGGTGCCTTCCCTGCCTGTATGGAGTCGATACCCTCCATGACTTCTCCCAGTTCTAATGGTGCTCCCAGGCCCTGTTTCTTTTCTTCTCCCACAACTGGCATATCCAGTTCGTTGAGGAACTACTTCATCTCAAGTCCCCCTTGGGAGGCTTGGCGCTGTACAGCCCCTGGTAGAAGATCACGAAGGCTTTGTTGACCCTTTCTGGCGTGGCAACTAGCTTACTGCTACCGTCCCTAAGCTGGGATATTTCCCTCATGGCTGCCTGCTTTCTTAGCTGATGAGCCAGCTGACTTTGTCTCCATGTTCGTAAAGAAATCCCCGTGTCTGGCGGAGCTGGTGCACTGCTTTCCCAGTGGAGAGCAGGTCAAAGTCCACCTGTAGCTTTTTTCTCTCCGCCAGTATTTCCACGGTCGGGGTCGAGGAGTATCGCCGATCCACATCCAGTATGGAATCGACCAGCTGTTGCCTGGCCGCCCTCTCATTCCTATCTTTGTGTGCCTTGAATGCAGTAATTTCCCCTCTTGTCACCGCCTTTGCCTCCAACCTCAATCGCAACCT
The DNA here is from genome assembly GCF_047496885.1 of Scyliorhinus torazame. Taxonomy (NCBI): domain Eukaryota; kingdom Metazoa; phylum Chordata; class Chondrichthyes; order Carcharhiniformes; family Scyliorhinidae; genus Scyliorhinus; species Scyliorhinus torazame. Next base: position 93,673,188 of record NC_092712.1, read on the forward strand.
CCAACCATCCTCCACATTATATGGATGTGAGGTTGGAGTCAGGCCCACGCCCCACATGGAGGTTGGACATTGCACTATTGGTCGACAAGGTCTTCAGCAAGAAGGTATCGCAGGCCACCGCTGAATGTACAAGTACGATCAAAACGGGGAGTTCTCACCCTCCACATTCTGGGAGGCGCTAAAGGCCGTGATTAGAGGGGAAATTATTGCCTTTAAAGCGCAAAGAGACAGGGAGACGAGAGCAGCTAGGCAGCAGTTGGTTGATTCCATACTGGAGTACTCAGAGGCCCCGACCATAGAGTTCCTGGCGGAGAGAAAAAAGCTACTAATGAACTTTGACCTGCTCTCCACGAGGAAAATGGTACACCAACTCCGCCAGGCACGGGGACCCTCTACAAATATGGAGACAAAGCCAGCCACCTGCTAGTACACCAGCTGAGAAAGCAGGCAGCTACTATAGAGTTTGCGCATATTAGAGATAGCGGAGGCGCATTGGAAACAGACCCAGCTGATAAAGCAGGCAGCTACTACAGAGATCGCGCAAATTAGAGACAGCAGAGGCGTATTGGAAACAGACCCAGACAAGGTTACCAAAATCTTCCAGGCCTTTTATTGGGGGCTGTTCACCTCCGAGCCCCCACCAGGAGACTCGGGGATGAAACAGTTCCTCGACGGACTGGACATACTAGTTGTGGGGGAGGACAGAAAACGGGGCTTGGAAGCACCACCAGAACTGGGAGAGATCATGGAGGGTATCAGCTCCATGCCGGCGGGGAAGACGCCGGAATCAGACGGGTTCCCGGCGGACTTCTACAAACTATTTGCGACAGCACTGGCCCCGCACCTGCGGGAAATGTTCGCAGACCCATCAGCGAGGGGCACACTGCCACCTATGCTAGCACAAGCCTCAATCTCGCTAAAGCTAAGAAAGACAAAGACCCAACGGAATGTGGGTCATACAGAACCATCTCACTACTAAACGTAGATGCGAAAATACTGGCCAAGATCCTAGCCAAAAGGCTGGAGAACTGCGTTACAGAGGTCGTCGCAGAGGACCAAATGGGCTTTGTCAAACGTTGAAAGCTAACATCGAACATCAGGCGGCTGCTGAACGTGATCATGACCCCATCCGGGAAAGAACACCTGAGGTGATCGTCTCCCTGGACGCAGAAAAGGTTCACCTCCTGGGTGAAACTCCTGTACAACACTCCCATGGCAAGCGTACGGACAAACAACACCAGCTCCCTGTACATCCAACTGCACAGGGCCACCAGGTAGAGATGCCCGTTGTCCCCGCTGCTGTTCGCCCCAGCGATCGAAAAATTAGCCATCGCACTTAGAACAGCAAAGAACTGGAGGGGGATCCAAAGGGGAGGCAGAGAACACAGAGACTCCCTCTATGCAGATGACCTGCTCCTCTACATCTCGAACCCACAAAACAACACAGAAGAAATCATCGTGCTCCTGAAAGAATTCAGTGTCTTCTCACTACAAACTCAACATGAACAAAAGCGAGATCTTCCCGGTGAACCCACAAGGGGGAGGGGCAGCACTGGTAGGACTGCTGTTTAAACCAGTCCAACACAAATTGCGCTACCTGGGGATCCAAATCGCTCATGACTGCATAGGGATTCACAAATGGAACCTGACCAGCCTGACAGAGGAAGTCAAAAAGGACCTGCACAGATGGAACACACTCCCACTCTCTCTCGCGGGGAGAGTGCAGACGATCAAAATGAATGTGCTTCCCAGGTACCTCTTCCTACTTAGATCCATCCTGATCTATATCCCCAAGGCCTTTTTGAACTCACTGGACAAATTAATCATGGCGTTTGTATGGGGGGGTTGGTGGAGAATACTAGGATCCCAAAGAAGTTCCGAGGGGTGGGGGGCAACCCTCCCAAATGTATAATACTACCACTGGGCAGCAACAGCAGAAAGAGTGATGGGATGGATTAAGGAGCCAGACGGCGAGTGGGTGCGTGCGGAGGATGCCTCCTGCAGGGGACGTCACTCCGGGCCCTCGCCACGGCGGCACTCCCATCCCCACCCAAAAAACACTCTAGCAGCCCAGTGGTGGTAGCCACTCTCCAGACCTGGAATCAGCTACGGCAACAATTCGGTTTGACTGAAATGTCCGACAAAGCCCCCATCTGCAATAGCCATAGTTCGCGTCAACGCTCATAGATGCCACCTTTAAAAGGTGGAGACAGGATGGGGGGGACACTGACAGTCAGGGACCTATACACCGTACGGCAGGGTCACAACACTGGACGAACTGACAGAGAAATTCCAGTAAGCCAATGGCAACAAACTCAGATACCTGCAGCTTCTGAACTTCCTGCGGAAAGAGACAAGGACGTACCCCCGACCACCGCAACGGACACTACTAGAAGAACTACTGGATGCAGACATTCTAGGTAGTGGAAACTGTAACGACATGTACGGACAAATGATAGAGAGGGCCGACACTGTACTGGACGTGATGAGGAGGAACTGGGAGGAAGACGTGGGGCTCGAAATAGGGTGGGGACTCTGGAGTGAAGCACTACGTAGGGTCAACTTCACCTCCACTGCGCTGAGGGAAGGGGGGAGGGGGTTACAGGGAGGAAGGAAGGATGCGGGAAGGAGAACAACAGAGGGGGGCCAGAAGGGAGGAAAGAGGAGGGAACACCACCTGGGGGGAGAGCACAGAAAACGATAATGATCACAACAAGCACAGCAGGGCCATAAGACCATAAGACATAGGAGCGGAAGTAAGGCGAAAGAAAGAAAGAAAGAAAGAACAGGAAGAAGGAACGACAGACAGCCGAAGCTGAGGCAAATGGCAAATGGACAAAAAAGAGAAAAGAAAACCGACTAAGAGATGCAGGTGACATCAGGGCCACCATCCAGGTGCCCCTTCCACCCGGTCAGGGCCACCATCCAGGTGCCCCTTCCACCCGGTCAGGGCCACCATCCAGGTGCCCCTTCCACCCGGTCAGGGCCACCATCCAGGTGCCCCTTCCACCTGGTCAGGGCCACCATCCAGGTGCCCCTTCCACCCAGTCAGGGCCACCATCCAGGTGCCCCTTCCACCCGGTCAGGGCCACCATCCAGGTGCCCCTTCCACCCGGTCAGGGCCACCATCCAGGTGCCCCTGCCACCCGGTCAGGGCCACCATCCAGGTGCCCCTTCCACCCGGTCAGGGCCACCATCCAGGTGCCCCTTCCACCCGGTCAGGGCCACCATCCAGGTGCCCCTTCCACCCGGTCAGGGCCACCATCCAGGTGCCCCTTCCACCTGGTCAGGGCCACCATCCAGGTGCCCCTTCCACCTGGTCAGGGTCACCATCCAGGTGCCCCTTCCACCCAGTCAGGGCCACCATCCAGGTGCCCCTTCCACCCGGTTTTGTTTTGCTTGTTTTGAATATTAAAAAGAAAGAGAAGAAGGGGGGAGAAAGCCCCCCCCCCCTCCTCTTACTGGCATGTGTAATGAATTTTTGTATATATTCTTCCTCTGTTATTTTTCTCCTGTTGTATTTGTTTTAATTTTTTTTATCTCTTCTTTGTTTCTCTGTGTGTATATTTGTAAGGATACCATGTATAAAACCAAATAAAAACATTTTTTTAAAAGTCTGCTGCCGCATGGCCAGGTCTGCCCCAATGTCCTGGTGCACACGATTGTGTGTCCCTCCCATTTACAGGACCTTGTGTGTCTTTCCCAGTTCAGGATCTTTTCCTGGTCTTGGTACCGGTGCAGTTTCACGATGATGGCCTGCGGCTGCTCCCCGGCTTTGCACTTTGACGTGAGTGACTTATGGGCTCTGGCCATTTCAGGGGGCTTGGGAAAGCTTTCCGCTCCAACAAGTTTGCCCAACATCTGTGTCACATGCTCGGTAGGGTTCCTGCCCGCGGTCCCCTCTGATAGGCCCACAATGCAGAGGTTTTGGCGGCGCGACCGTTTCTCTTGGTCCTCGACCTTCTCCCTTCACGTCCCTTGCATAATCACCAACCTTCCCATCTTCATCTCCGATGAGGTGGTCCGGTCGTTCTGGTCAGTTGCAGCCTTCTCCAGCTCTCCGGTCGTCGCCTCCTGTGTCTACAGATACTGCTCCATCTTTTCCAGCGCTGCTTGAAGCTCCTGTGTTAGGAGGACCCTCTATTCATTTATCATGGGATTGCCCGGTATATGCTCTGGCGGCCCATTCCGTTTGGGTGTGGCCGGATCCTCCTCACCCTGTGTGTTCGCCATTGCCTCAGGCTTCTTCTCCCAACATTTACTGACTGCTGTCTTTTTGGCTGCTCAGGTTTTTGCCTGGCTTGTCGCGTTCATTGTGGTGGTGTTGGGGGAGGGTGGGTTTTTTCCGGGTTTAGTGTTCTATTTTTGGATCAAAAGTGTCTAATTTTAAGTTTTCTGGAGGAGAGCCACCTTTCCTGCATCCACTCAGAACATGCTCGTCACCGGTTGTCCTGGCTAGGGGACCTGATGGAGTTCCTTTACCTCAAAAACGTTAAGTACACTATGAGGGGAGAAATCGAGGAGTTCTGTCGGAAATGGCAGCTGCTTACTGTTTATTTCAAGGAATTGGTCATCGTTAGCTGTTAAGGGGAGGCGGAGAAGGGAAGGGGGAGGTTAGGTTTAGTGAGGAGCTATTTTATGTTTCTGTTTTATGGTTGATGTATATAAATTTGTTTACTTTTTGTTAGTTTGTATTATATAAATTGAAAATATATATATTTTTTATTTTTACACCTTTCTGTAATTTCTTTGGAAATGTTTTCCTTTACATCTTTCCCACAAGTTGGTGGCCTGTAGAGTAAACTGCGCAACGTAATTGCACCTTTTTCCTTCCTGACCTCCAGCCAAATAGATTCTGTCCTTGAATCCTCCAGGTCATCTTTTTTCTCCAACATTGTCATGTTCTCCTTTATCAATAGCGCCACCCCTCTTCCATTTTTACCTTTTGCATCTTTCGTATCCAAGGATATTTAACACTCAGCTCTACCCTTCATTAAATTTCCACATGGTAATCTGTATCTGTAACTCACCAATCTTATATAGAATTAATAATTAACACATAAACTGACCAACTTTAAATCTTAATTAATGCCACTGATTTCCTATTTTCATACCCAATCGTATAACTCAAGCCCAGTTAGATCACCAGTAATAAAACCACAATTTAATTAACAGGCCAGGATTTACCTTTTGCGGCAATACAAATTGTTGGGTTGTTCTTTGTGCTCCTAACCGAGTAACTTTTCTGTGCTCAGTCTGATTTGATTTTTCTTTTGATGCACTCCTTCCAATGTACCTGCCTGTACTGGCAAATTCATCATCACCGGTCCCAGAAAATCACTGCTGCTGCACTCAGCTCTGCGGAGTCGGCACATTCTCCCTGTATCTGCGTGGGTTTCCTCCGGGTGCTCCGGTTTCCTCCCACAAGTCCCGAAAGACGTGCTTGTGAGGTGAATTGAAAATGAAAAAATGAAAATCGCTTATTGTCACGAGTAGGCTTCAATGAAGTTACTGTGAAAAGCCCCTAGTCGCCACATTCCGGCGCCTGTTCGGGGAGGCTGGTACGGGAGGCTGGACATTCTGAATTCTCCCTCAGTGTATCTGAACAGGCGCAGGAGTGTGGTGACTAGGGGCTTTTCACAGTAACTTCATTGCAGTGTTAATGTAAGCCCACTTGTGACACTAATAAAGATTATTATTATTATTATGGATTGACCACCATATAAACAGAGGGATGGGGCCTCAAAACCGACTGGTGGACAGCAGTCACTGGAATGGCCACCACAGAATGATTACAGCACAGAAGGAAGTCATTCAGCCTGTCTTATCTGGGCTGGCTGTCCGAATGAGAAATGTTTTAATTACCTTGGTTGACGGTAACCGAGCTGAATGCCAAAGAAGTGAGTAGTGTCCAGCAATTAGCAGCTGGCCGTGACAGAAAATATGTTTTATGTTTACACACATCCGTCTGTATTGGACGCCAGGCAGATGTTATGCTGGGATTTCAGAACAGACACACAAACGGATTGACAGCTTCCTATAATTTTTTGTCCCCATCCTCCCCAATACTTCTCCTCAAACACTGCAAGGGCAGAGGAAGATCCTATTATTCAATTACTGTAAATTGCAACCCTGAAACAGTATTGCACATTAAATAAAATTAAACATGAGTGCTGTGGAATCAAGAAGACATCACAGAAGGTTTGAACTTTGCTTTGTCCTTCATGCCAAACTTGCAAAAGGAAATGCTGTTTCGTGATTTTCAGGCAAGATATTGAACCCACAACTGAAAGGTAAAAGCCAATTTTCTGTCCCATTCTGCCATCCAGTCCCATAACTTTTAATTGTCTTTGCTTGGATCTCTTCCCAATGCATTTTCTCATTTCCCGCAACAATAGCGAATTCACAAGTGACCTTTAGTAACTGATAGAGCAGAGCAGTGATCCAATACCCTTAGGTGTTTTTGAAAAGGTACTGAAATGTAACTGAGTGTTGTGCACTTCTACGGAACAAGATATATATGAAGGATCAAGAGCATTTCTGTTCTAACAAATAGCCTAAACAGATTTATGGTACATTAAATAGGGAAACCAATTTTAAAGTATTCTGAGATTTGAAGGTCATTTATTATATCACATGCAATGTCTAGGTGATTTACATTGAACACTTTGACCTAATGTACTGTGCAAAATAACATTTGCGCTTCTGTCTTCTCTCTTCCTTCAACAAAATCATAGCACCATAGAATAAAAAAGCACAGAAGGATGCCACTCGGCCGATCGTACCAATGCCAACCGTCTGATAACCCATCCATTCACCTGCTTTCTCCCCATAGCATTGTAATATTTTTCCCCCTTTCAGCATTTACCAATTCTCTTTCGATTGTTCCTATGGAATTTGCATCCATCACCTCATAACAAATTAGAAGTATTTAGATGTGAACCCAAGGCATGCAAGGCTCTGGGCCTAGTGCTGGAAAATGGGTTAGAATAGTTTGGTGATTGTTTTTGACCAGCACAGGCCCGATGGGCCGAAGGGCCTTTTCTGTGCTGCAGGACTCTAAGGTCTATTCAGGCGGCACATTCAGTTCACAACAATTCGCTGTGTAAATAATGAGCCAAATCACTACCCACCCCGACCGTACGACTACCCACCCCGACCACCCGACTACCCACCCCGACCACCCGACTACCCACCCTGACCACCCGACTATCCACCCCAACCACCCGACTACCCGCCCCGACCACCCGACTACCCACCCCGACCACTCGACTACCCACCCCGACCACCCGACTACCCACCCCGACCACCCGACTATCCACCCCAACCACCCGACTACCCGCCCCGACCACCCGACTACCCACCCCGACCACTCGACTACCCACCCCGACCACCCGACTACCCACCCCGACCACCCGACTACCCACCCCGACCACCCGACGACCCACCCCGACCACCCGACTACCCACCCCGACCACCCGACTACCCACCCCGACCACCCGACTACCCACCCCGACCACCCGACAACCCACCCCGACCACCCGACAACCCACCCCGACTACCCACCCCGACCGTCCGACTACCCACCCCGACCGTCCGACTACCCACCCCGACCAACCGACTACTCACCCTGACCACCCGACTATCCACCCCGACCACCCGACTACCCACCCCGACCACCCGACTACCCACCCCGACCACCCGACTACCCACCCCGACCACCCGACTACCCACCTCGACATCCCGACTACCCACCCTGACCACACGACTACCCACCCCGACCACCCGACTACCCACCCCGACCACCCGACTACCCACCCCGACCACCCGACTACCCACCCCGACCACCCGACTACCCACCCCGACCGTCCGACTACCCACCCCGACCACCCACCCCGACCAACCGACTACCCACCCCGACCACCCGACTACCCACCCCGACCACCCGACTACCCACCCCGACCACCCGACTACCCACCCAGACCACCCGACTACCCACCCCGACCACCCGACTACCCACCCCGACCACCCGACTACCCACCCCGACCACCCGACTACCCACCCCGACCACCCGACTACCCACCCCGACCACCCGACTACCCACCCCGACCACCCGACTACCCACCCCGACCACCCGACTACCCACCCCGACCATCCGACTACCCACCCCGACCACCCGACTACCCACCCCGACCATCCGACTACCCACCCCGATCACCCGACTACCCACCCAGACCACCCGACTACCCACCCCGATCACCCGACTACCCACCCCGACCATCCGACTACCCACCCCGACCACCCGACTACCCACCCAGACCACCCGACTACCCACCCCGACCACCCGATTACCCACCCCGACCACCCGACTACCCACCCCGACCACCCGACTACCCACCCCGACCACACGACTACCCACCCCGACCACCCGACTACCCACCCCGACCACCCGACTACCCACCCCGACCACCCGACTACCCACCCCGACCACCCGACTACCCACCCCGACCATCCGACTACCCACCCCGACCACCCGACTACCCACCCCGATCACCCGACTACCCACCCCGACCACCCGACTACCCACCCCGACCACCCGACTACCCACCCCGACCATCCGACTACCCACCCCGACCACCCGACTACCCACCCCGACCATCCGACTACCCACCCCGATCACCCGACTACCCACCCAGACCATCCGACTACCCACCCCGACCACCCGACTACCCACCCCGATCACCCGACTACCCACCCCGACCACCCGACTACCCACTCCGACCACCCGACTACCCACCCCGACCATCCGACTACCCACCCCGACCACCCGACTACCCACCCCGACCACCCGACTACCCACCCCGACCATCCGACTACCCACCCCGATCACCCGACTACCCACCCCGATCACCCGACTACCCACCCAGACCACCCGACTACCCACCCCGACCACCCGATTACCCACCCCGACCACCCGACTACCCACCCCGACCACCCGACTACCCACCCCGACCACCCGACTACCCACCCCGACCATCCGACTACCCACCCCGACCACCCGACTATCCACCCCGACCACCCGATTACCCACCCCGACCACCCGACTACCCACCCCGACCACCCGACTACCCACCCCGATCACCCGACTACCCACCCAGACCACCCGACTACCCACCCCGACCACCCGATTACCCACCCCGACCACCCGACTACCCACCCCGACCACCCGACTACCCACCCCGACCACCCGACTACCCACCCCGACCACCCGACTACCCACCCCGACCACCCGACTACCCACCCCGACCACCCGACTACCCACCCCGACCACCCGACTACCCACCCCGACCACCCGACTACCCACCCCGACCACCCGACTACCCACCCCGACCACCCGACTACCCACCCCGACCATCCGACTACCCACCCCGACCACCCGACTACCCACCCCGACCACCCGACTACCCACCCAGACCATCCGACTACCCACCCCGACCATCCGACTACCCACCCCGACCACCCGACTACCCACCCCGACCATCCGACTACCCACCCCGACCACCCGACTACCCACCCCGACCACCCGACTACCCACCCCGACCACCCGACTACCCACCCAGACCATCCGACTACCCACCCCGACCATCCGACTACCCACCCCGACCACCCGACTACCCACCCCGACCATCCGACTACCCACCCCGACCACCCGACTACCCACCCCGACCATCCGACTACCCACCCCGACCACCCGACTACCCACCCCGACCATCCGACTACCCACCCCGACCACCCGACTACCCACCCAGACCATCCGACTACCCACCCCGACCATCCGACTACCCACCCCGACCACCCGACTACCCACCCCGACCATCCGACTACCCACCCCGACCACCCGACTACCCACCCCGACCACCCGACTACCCACCCCGACCACCCGACTACCCACCCCGACCATCCGACTACCCACCCCGACCACCCGACTACCCACCCCGACCACCCGACTACCCACCCAGACCATCCGACTACCCACCCCGACCACCCGACTACCCACCCCGACCACCCGACTACCCACCCCGACCACCCGACTACCCACCCCGACCACCCGACTACCCACCCCGACCACCCGACTACCCACCCCGACCACCCGACTACCCACCCCGACCACCCGACTACCCACCCCGACCACCCGACTACCCACCTCGACCACCCGACTACCCACCCCGACCACCCGACTACCCACCCCGACCACCCGACTACCCACCCCGACCATCCGAATCCCAACCCCGACCACCCGACTACCCACCCCGACCACCCGACTACCCACCCCGACCACCCGACTACCCACCCCGACCACCCGACTACCCACCCCGACCACCCGACTACCCACCCCGACCACCCGACTACCCACCCCGACCACCCGACTACCCACCCCGACCACCCGACTACCCACCCCGACCACCCGACTACCCACCCCGACCATCTGACTACCCACCCCGACCGCCCGACTACCCACCCCGACCACCCGACTACCCACCCCGACCATCCGACTACCCACCCCGACCACCCGATTACCCACCCCGTCCACCCGACTATCCACCCCGACTACCCACCCAGACCACCCGACTGCCCACCCCGTCCACCCGACTACCCACCCCGACCACCCGACTACCCACCCCGACCACCCGACTATCCACCCCGACCACCCGACTACCCACCCCGACCACCCGACTACCCACCCCGACCACCCGACTATCCACCCCGACCACCCGACTACCCACCCCGACCACCCGATTACCCACCCCGTCCACCCGACTATCCACCCCGACTATCCACCCCGACCACCCGACTACCCACCCCGACCACCCGACTATCCACCCCGACTGCCCACCCCGACCACCCGACTACCCACCCCGACCACCCGACTACCCACCTCGACATCCCGACTACCCACCCCGACCACCCGACTATCCACCCCGACCACCCGACTACCCACCCCGACCACCCGATTACCCACCTCGACATCCCGACTACCCACCCCGACCACCCGACTACCCACCTCGACATCCCGACTATCCACCCCGACCACCCGACTACCCACCCCGACCACCCGACTACCCACCCCGACCACCCGACTACCCACCCCGATCACCCGACTACCCACCCCGACCACCCGACTACCCACCCCGACCACCCGACTACCCACCCCGACCACCCGACTACCCACCCCGACCATCCGACTACCCACCCCGACCACCCGACAACCCACCCCGACTACCCACCCCGACCACCCGACTACCCACCCCGACCACCCGATTACCCACCCCGACCACCCGACTACCCACCCTGACCACCCGACTATCCACACCGACCACCCGACGACCCACCCCGACCACCCGACGACCCACCCCGACCACCCGACTATCCGCCCCGACCACCCGACTATCCGCCCCGACCACCCGACTACCCACCCAGACCACCCGACTACCCACCCCGACCGTCCGACTACCCACCCCGACCACCCGACTACCCACCCAGACCACCCGACTACCCACCCCGACCGTCCGACTACCCACCCCGACCACCCGACTACCCACCCCGACCACCCGACTACCCACCCCGATCACCCGACTACCCACCCCGACCACCCGACTACCCACCCCGACCACCCGACTACCCACCCCGACCACCCGACTACCCACCCCGACCACCCGACTACCCACCCCGACCACCCGACTACCCACCCCGACCACCCGACTACCCACCCCGACCACCCGACTACCCACCCCGACCACCCGACTACCCACCCCGACCACCCGACTACCCACCCCGACCATCCGACTACCCACCCCGACCACCCGACTACCCACCCCGACCACCCGACTACCCACCCCGACCACCCGACTACCCACCCCGACCACCCGACTACCCACCCCGACCACCCGACTACCCACCTTGACATCCCGACTACCCACCCCGACCACCCGACTACCCACCCCGACCACCCGACTACCCACCCCGACCACCCGACTACCCACCTCGACATCCCGACTACCCACCCCGACCACCCGACTACCCACCCCGACCACCCGACTACCCACCCCGACCACCCGACTACCCACCCCGACCACCCGACTACCCACCCCGACCACCCGACTACCCACCTCGACATCCCGACTACCCACCCCGACCACCCGACTACCCACCCCGACCACCCGACTACCCACCCCGACCACCCGACTACCCACCCCGACCACCCGACTACCCACCCCGACCACCCGACTATCCGCCCCGACCACCCGACTACCCACCCCGACCACCCGACTATCCGCCCCGACCACCCGACTACCCACCCCGACCACCCGACTATGCATCCCGACCACCCGACTACCCACCCCGACCACCCGACTACCCACCCCGACCACCCGACTATCCGCCCCGACCACCCGACTACCCACCCCGACCACCCGACTACCCACCCCGACCACCCGACTACCCACCCCGACCACCCGACTATCCGCCCCGACCACCCGACTACCCACCCCGACCACCCGACTACCCACCCCAACCACCCGACTATCCACCCCGACCACCCGACTACCCAACCCGACCACCCGACTACCCACCCCGACCACCCGACTACCCACCCCGACCACCCGACTATCCACCCCTACCATCCGACTTCCCACCCTTAATCGTTTCAGCCCTCCCTTCCAGGAACCCAAGCCTTCACCCTGCCAACCTTCCAGAGGCCTCTACATACTTTTACTGCAACTTGCCCCACCGTTCGTAACCCCCCGCCACCATTCCTTTCATGGGCCTGACCCCCCTCAGGCCACCCCGTCTCATTTGAATATCGAACAGTTAGACTTAACCTCTTATACTACAACTTCCCCAAGTATCTGATTCTTCCCATTATATTGCGGGTGCGATCTATCGGCTGCTACCTGCCCGAACTGGCACGCGACATGGCTGATAAATGCCGGAGAGGCCTCTTCTGGGATTTATGTGGCTCGGCACGCCTCAAGACATCTAATGGGATCTCACAAGACATCGCCATCTGAATCCCGCCCATTGTGGGCAGGATCAGTATTTGGCAAATTTACAACTGAGAGGTGAGTAGCTAGTCTCACTCTAATATGCACTCGCCTGCTCTACTCGTGGCTTTGGGATCTAACCCTCTTTTCCTCGGAAACCCTAGGTGAGCAATGTTCTGTACTGGTTCCCACAAACGGGAATGGAGGCCCTGGATGGTTGGCTTCTGGGCAGTGTGGCATTCTGGCACTGCTGGTGCCACCCAGGCATCAGCACGTAGTTGTTGCTGAGGGGGCTCATGCCATGGTGATGCTGCAGCATCTGGAAGATGGCCGCCATCAAAGATGTTGGCTTGGATGAGCATTTCGGCTCTGTGGTGCAGGTCGTTAAAGCTCACTTTGAAGAATTGCAGGATATTTTTATGAGAGTGGTGTAGGCACACAAGAAGGTCCTTACACCTGAAAGAGCACTTTTCCTCGTGATGGCCCACCTCCATGTTGTCGAAACCCTGTTGCATGGTGTGTCATCCATCCTGTCTGGCTCAGCAGAGGGGGGCTGGGCAGGGTGTGTCCCTAAGCCTGGTCCCTGGTGAAAAGTGGGAGGCAAGTCCCTGATTGAGTTCGTAAATTGGCTGTCGTGCTTTGGTAATCCTGTTATGGAGGCTGGGTGTAGCAGATTCCATGGGGCACACCATATCAAGTTTTCAAGGCCAGAGGTTGGTTTGGCCCACCGATCATTGGTCTTGTTCTCGATGCCTGCCGTGAGGACGAGTTGGGAATGGCTGAACCCGCCGGGACCCAGATAATGGACCACCTGGGTCTCAGAAAGATGACATGGTGGAAGTAATGCTGTCTTGTGCTTCAATCGTTGGAGTCCTTGGGAGATCCTGAAGTGTACTTCAGATGACAAATTTGCAGATGACACTAAAGTCGGTGGAGTTGTGGACAGTGCGGAAGGATGTTACAAGTTACAGAGGGACATAGATAAGCTGCAGCGCTGGGCTGAGAGGTGGCAAATGGAGTTTAATGTAGAAAAGTGTGAAGTGATTCATTTTGGAAGGAATAACAGGAAGACATAGAACTGGGCTAATGGTAAGATTCTTGGCTGTGTGGATGAGCAGAGAGATCTCGGTGTCCATGTACATAGATCTCTGAAAGTTGCCACCCAGGTTGAGAGGGTTGTTAAGAAGGCGTACGGTGTTTTAGCTTTTATTGGCAGAGGGATTGCGTTTCGGAGCCATGAGGTCATGTTGCAGCTGTACAAAGCTCTGGCGCGGCCGCATTTGGAGTATTGCGTGAAATTCTGGTCGCCGTATTATAGGAAGGATGTGGAAGCATTGGAAAAGGTGCAGAGGAGATTTACCAGAATGTTGCCTGGTATGGAGGGAAGATCTTATGAGGAAAGGCTGAGGGACTTGAGGCTGTTTTCGTTAGAGAGAAGAAGGTTAAGAGGTGACTTAATTGAGGCATACAAGATGAACAGAGGATTGGATAGGGTGGACAGTGAGAACCTTTTTCCTCGGATGGTGATGTCTAGCACGAGGGGACATAGCTTTAAATTGAGGGGCGATAGATATAAGACAGATGTCAGAGGTAGGTTCTTTACTCAGAGAGTAGTAAGGGCGTGGAATGCCCTGCCTGCAACAGTAGTGGACTTGCCAACACTAAGGGCATTTAATGGTCATTGGATAGACATATGGACGATAAGGGAATAGTGTAGATGGGCTTCAGAGTGGTTTCACAGGTCGGCGCAACATCGAGGGCCGAAGAGCCTGTACTGCGCTGTAATGTTCTATGTACTCTGTACTCGTTGATCCTGTCTTACCTTCTGTCTCCTTTTGCAACATGTAAGATGTCTTTACCCTGCAAACTGCCCTGCGATTCTTCTGTAATCCTGGACGTTGCTCCCCATTGATCATGTTGTTGATTTTTTGTTGCTGTCTTTTCTCCTGCAGGGAGGTGTGAAATGTGAGTGTATGATGGCCTGTGTCATTGATTATCTTGATCTAGCAGAATCATATTGACTCAATTATAAGGAATTTGATTTGTGCACAATGTTACTCCTTTTGGTTATTGGGCAGGATAAGTGGGGCCAGAGCAGGGGAGAGGGATGGGTTGTTGGGTTGGTTAAGTCCTCTCTTAGATTGAGGATAGCCTCCAACTTAGAACTAATCCGTTTCGGGTTTATTTTTGGCCAGCCAGCGTGAAATTGCATTTCTAACCCAATGTCGCCCTTGAGTGGATTCCATATCAGTTTTCTGACCTGCCGATCGCGTGCGCCAAGCTGGTGTAAAATTCAGGCCCTTGTTTCTGTTAAATATTTTAAAATGTATTTATTAAATGTTCTGCATCTGTGTGCATGTCCTATCGTACTGACATTTTCCCTGTAATAAACCTTTGCCATCATTTTATCATTGTCACATTTTGATGAATGTTTCTGAGTAAAGTAGCAAATTAGAACTGAGGAAGTAAGGAAAATACAAATCAAGTAAAGAAACTAGTTCAGAAAATAACTCGTAGAAATGCCTTCTACAAATAACTGTTCGTCCATGGCCGGTCACCGTAATTTAGCAAAGATGGAATGGCGTTGAAGCAAAGAGTGGAGGGAAGCCAATGAAATCACTCAAAGCACAATTTTTATGGGCAGCAAGGTGGCGCAGTGGTTAGCACTGCTGCCTCGCGTCGCTGAGGTCCCAGGTTCGATCCCGGCTCTGGGTCACTGTCCGTGTGGAGTTTGCACGTTCTCCCCGTGTTTGCGAGGGTTTCGCCCCCACAACCCAAAGATGTGCAGGGTAGGTGGATTGGCCACGCTAAATTGCCCCTTAATTGGAAAAACTGAATTGGGCACTCTAAATTTATTTTAAAAACCACAATTTTTATTGAGGTTTTACAATTTCCTTCTTCATTGATATTTCTAGGGCTGGATTCTCCGGTCCCCGGCGCAGAAATCGTGTTCGGCGACCAGCTGGAGAATCCAAGTTTCCGACGAAATTGGGGGCGGCGCCACGTTCGCGATGCGCCACCCCTTCCAAAGCAGCGAACTCGCAGAATACATGTGTCGACGGTCTCAGGGCATTGCCTGAGGCCCGCCCCCCGATGCTCTGCCCCCGACCGGCCGAGTTCCTGACGGCGTGGGTCTCTCATGGTCTCTCACCCGTCGGGAACTCGGCGTGGCGGCTGCGGACTCAGTCCAGCGCCTCCAAAGTCGGGGCAGGGCGGGACATTATTCAGGGCTGGGGGCACTGTGTGGGGGGGTGGTCCGGGGCGCACAAGCTGGCCGAAGGGGGGGGACTATTTCGTGGGCCGAGTCCCCGTGCGGCTGCCGCCATGAAGCACGGCGCGGCTGCTGCAGGCCACGACCATCCACATGCGCGGCCACAGACACGGCAATTTTCTGGGGTGTGTCGGCAGCTAGAGCCGGGTGCTCTACGCTGCTGTCCTGCGAGCCCCCCGCAAAACAGGGAATTGGTGGCCATTTTGCGCCGTTTTTTCTGGTGTAAAACGCCACTGTTCCCATGCCGGTGTGGGGACATAGCCCCAGAATCAGAGAATCCAACCCCTAATGTTCAAAACATAATGCGTTGGATTCCCCACCATCTGCTGCTGATAGCCGATGCGGCGGAGAATCCAACATCGTCCAAAAATTGGGGTCAGCCCCCAATGCTCCAGTCCCCCCCTGGCAGTGGCGTCGCGGATTACTTCCTCCACCAGCAGGAGGCTGCAACTGGGTCAATTTACATCCTATTAACGGGCCAGGCACCATTCTCCAAGTTTGTGTGATTCTCTGTTCCTCTGGGCTGGGATTCACATGGATAAGAATTGCTGCAGGTATTTCTGCACTGAGTGCTGAATTTGGTGCATTTTGAGTGCGATAGTGAGAGTTTGGTGACCGAGGGAGTATAAGGCTTCATTTTTATCTAAAGTTTAGTCTTTCTTTTATTTAGTTAATTAACTTAAAAGTTGCTGTTTGGTTTAGAAGAAGGTGAGTTTTCATTCAGCTTTAAACAGGCTTCTACTTCTAGGCACTTGCAGCTGGAGCTTGTTAATTAGTTAATTGGATTAGGCCAGTTTTTCAGAGGCTAGATTCACAGTATAAAAGTGATCCCCTACAGTGCAGACTTTGTTTGCACTGAGTGCTGAATTTGGTGCTTTTTGAGTGCGATAGTGAGAGTTTGGTGACCGAGGGAGTAAGGTGCTCCTTTCATTTTGTTTCCGACATTTCCGCAAAGAGTGAGAAGAGAGCCAGGAGTTTACAGGAAGTGTAGCTGACTGGGAGCAGAGTCGGAGGGCGGAGATCTAGTTAGTCCACACAGCAGCTATATTCTGTAAGGTAAGAGGGGATGGAGGCTAGGCCAGTTACATGCTCCTCCTGTAGGATGTGGGTGGTGAGGGATACCACCGGTGTCCCCACTGACTTACCTGCGGGAAGTGCACCCAACTTCAGCTCCTCAAAGACCGTGTTAGGGAACTGGAGCTGAAGCTGGATGAACTTCGGATCATCCGGGAGGCAGAGGGGGTGATTGAGAAGAGTTCCAGGGAGGTAACCACACCCAAGGTACAGGACAAGAATAGCTGGGTTACAGTCAGGGGGAAAAAAACAAACAGGCAGACAGTGCAGGGATCCCTCGTGGCCGTTCCCCTTCAAAACAAGTATACCGTTTTGGATGCTGTTGGGGGGGATGACCTACCGGGGGAAGGCCCTAGCGGCCAGGTCTCTGGCACTGAGTCTGGCTCTGGGGCTCAGAAGGGAAGGGGGGAGAATAGAAAAGCAATAGTTGTAGGAGATTCAATGGTTAGGGGAATAGATAGGAGATTCTGTGGTCGCGAGCGAGACTCCCGGAAGGTATGTTGCCTCCCGGGTGCCAGGGCCAGGGATGTCTCGGATCGTGTCTTCAGGATCCTTAAGGGGGAGGGGGAGCAGCAAGAAGTCGTGGTGCACATTGGTACCAACGACATAGGTAGGAAAAGGGGTGTGGAGGTAATAAACAAGTTTAGGGAGTTAGGCTGGAAGTTGAAAGCCAGGACAGACAGAGTTGTCATCTCTGGTTTGTTGCCGGTGCCACGTGATAGCGAGGCTAGGAATAGGGAGAGAGTGCAGTTGAACACGTGGCTGCAGGAATGGTGTAGGAGGGAGGACTTCAGGTATTTGGATAATTGGAGCGCATTCTGGGGAAGGTGGGACCTGTACAAGCAGGACGGGTTGCATCTGAACCAGAGGGGCACCAATATCCTGGGAGGGAGGTTTGCTAGTACTCTTCGGGAGGGTTTAAACTAATTTGGCAGGGGAATGGGAACCGGATTTGTAGTCCAGCAACTAAGGTAGCCGATATTCAGGACGCCAAAGCATGTAATGAGGCAGTGGGGAAGGGAACACTGACAAAGGAGAGTATTTGCAGGCATGGAGATGGGTTGAAGTGTGTATACTTCAACACAAGAAGCATCAGGAATAAGGTGGGTGAACTTAAGGCATGGATCGGTACTTGGGATTACGATGTGGTGGCCATCACGGAAACTTGGATAGAAGAGGGGCAGAAATGGTTGTTGGAGGTCCCTGGTTATAGATGTTTCAATAAGATTAGGGAGGGTGGTAAAAGAGGTGGGGGGGTGGCATTATTAATTAGAGATAAAGTATAACAGCTGCAGAAAGGCAGTTCGAGGAGTATCACCCTATTGAGGTAGTATGGGTTGAAGTCAGAAATAGGAAAGGAGCAGTCACCTTGTTAGGAGTTTTCTATAGGCCCCCAATAGTAGCAGAGATGTGGAGGAACAGATTGGCAAACAGATTTTGGAAAGGTGCAGAAGTAATAGGGTAGTAGTCATGGGCGACTTTAACTTCCCAAATATTGAGTGGAAACTCTTTAGATCAAATAGTTTGGATGGGGTGGTGTTTGTGCAGTGTGTCCAGGAAGCTTTTCTAACACAGTATGTAGATTGTCCGACCAGAGGAGGGGCAATATTGGATTTAGTACTGGGTAATGAACCAGGGCAAGTGATAGATTTGTTAGTGGGGGAGCATTTTGGAGATAGTGACCACAATTCTGTGACTTTCACTTTAGTAATGGAGAGGGATAGGTACGTGCAACAGGGCAAGGTTTACAATTGGGGGAAGGGTAAATACGATGTTGTCAGACAAGAATTGAAGTGCATAAGTTGGGAACATAGGCTGGCAGGGAAGGACACAAGTGAAATGTGGAACTTGTTCAAGGAACAGATGCTACGTGTCCTTGATATGTATGTCCCTGTCAGGCAGGGAAGAGATGGTCGAGTGAGGGAACCATGGTTGACAAGAGAGGTTGAATGTCTTGTTAAGAGAAAAAAGGTGACTTATGTAAGGCTGAAGAAACAAGGTTCAGGGCATTGGAGGGATACAAGATAGCCAGGAGGGAACTGAAGAAAGGGATTAGGAGAGCTAAGAGAGGGCATGAACAATCTTTGGCGGGTAGGATCAAGGAAAACCCCAAGGCCTTTTACACATATGTGAGAAATATGAGAATGACTAGAGCGAGGGTAGGTCCGATCAAGGATAGTAGCGGGAGATTGTGTATTGAGTCTGAAGAGATAGGAGAGGTCTTGAATGAGTACTTTTCTTCTGTATTTACAAATGAGAGGGGCGATATTGTTGGAGAGGACAGTGTGAAACAGATTGGTAAGCTCGAGGAAATACTTGTTAGGAAGGAAGATGTGTTGGGCATTTTGAAAAACTTGAGGATAGACAAGTCCCCCGGGCCTGACGGGATATATCCAAGGATTCTATGGGAAGCAAGAGATGAAATTGCAGAGCCGTTGGCAATTATCTTTTCGTCCTCACTGTCAACAGGGGTGGTACCAGGGGATTGGAGAGTGGCGAATGTCGTGCCCCTGTTCAAAAAAGGAACTAGGGATAACCCTGGGAATTACAGGCCAGTTAGTCTTACTTCGGTGGTAGGCAAAGTAATGGAAAGGGTACTGAAGGATAGGATTTCTGAGCATCTGGAAAGACACTGCTTGATTCGGGATAGTCAGCACGGATTTGTGAGGGGTAGGTCTTGCCTTACAAATCTTATTGAATTCTTTGAGGAGGTGACCACGCATGTGGATGAAGGTAAAGCAGTGGATGTAGTGTACATGGATTTTAGTAAGGCATTTGATAAAGTTCCCCATGGTAGGCTTCTGCACAAAGTAAGGAGGCATGGGATAGTGGGAAATTTGGCCAGTTGGATAACGAACTGGCTAACCGATAGAAGTCAGAGAGTGGTGGTGGATGGCAAATATTCAGCCTGGATCCCCGTTACCAGTGGTGTACCGCAGGGATCAGTTCTGGGTCCTCTGCTGTTTGTGATTTTCATTAATGACTTGGATGAGGGAGTTGAAGGGTGGGTCAGTAAATTTGCAGACGATACGAAGATTGGTGGAGTTGTGGATAGTAAGGAGGGCTGTTGTAGGCTGCAAAGAGACATAGATAGGATGCAGAGCTGGGCTGAGAAGTGGCAGATGGAGTTTAACCCTGAAAAGTGTGAGGTTGTCCATTTTGGAAGGACAAATATGAATGCGGAATACAGGGTTAACGGTAGAGTTCTTGGCATTGTGGAGGAGCAGAGAGACCTTGGGGTCTATGTTCATACATCTTTGAAAGTTGCCACTCAAGTGGATAGAGCTGTGAAGAAGGCCTATGGTGTGCTCGCGTTCATTAACAGAGGGATTGAATTTAAGAGCCGTGAGGTGATGATGCAGCTGTACAAAACTTTGGTAAGGCCACATTTGGAGTACTGTGTACAGTTCTGGTCGCCTAATTTTAGGAAGGATGTGGAAGCTCTGGAAAAGGTGCAAAGAAGATTTACCAGGATGTTGCCTGGAATGGAGAGTAGGTCTTACGAGGAAAGGTTGAGGGTGCTAGGCCTTTTCTCATTAGAGCGGAGAAGGATGAGGGGCGACTTGATAGAGGTTTATAAGATGATCAGGGGAATAGATAGAGTAGACAGTCAGAGACTTTTTCCCCAGGTGGAACACACCATTACAAGGGGACATAAATTTAAGGTGAAAGGTGGAAGATATAGGAGGGATATCAGAGGTAGGTTCTTTACCCAGAGAGTAGTGGGGGCATGGAATGCACTGCCTGTGGAAGTAGTTGAGTCGGAAACATTAGGGACCTTCAAGCAGCTGTTGGATAGGTACATGGATTACGGGAAAATGATATAGTGTAGATTTATTTGTTCTTAAGGGCAGCACGGTAGCATTGTGGATAGCACAATTGCTTCACAGATCCATGGTCCCAGGTTCGATTCCGGCTTGGGTCATTGTCTGTGCGGAGTCTGCACGTCCTCCCCGTGTCTGCGTGGGTTTCCTCCGGGTGCTCCGGTTTCCTCCCACAGTCCAAAGATGTGCGGGTTAGGTGAATTGGCCAATGATAAATTGCCCTTAATGTCCAAATTGCCCTTGGTGTTGGATGGAGGTGTTGAGTTTGGGTAGGGTGCTCTTTCCAAGAGCTGGTGCAGACTCAAAGGGCCGAATGGCCTCCTTCTGCACTGTAAATTCAATGATAATCTATGATTAATCTAGGACAAAGGTTCGGCACAACATCGTGGGCCGAAGGGCCTGTTCTGTGCTGTATTTTCTATGTTCTATGTTCTCAGCATGGCCCTGGTGCAGTGGAGCTTGTGGTGGGCCAATGTTAATCCTGCCCACCCCCACCCCCACCAGAACCCCCAGCAGACACCCCCCATTACAGCGACCCCCACAGAACACCCCCCCCCCCCGCCCACCCACCCCCATCATCGAGACTCCTGCCTGGTAGCTGGAGAGCAGTCCAGAGAGAGGCAATGGAAAAAGTCACTGCTTTAAGATTCACCTGTGCAATACACCTGCCGGCTCAGGTAGAGGAAGCAGAAGCTATAAATTCCTGGAAAGAGAAAACCACTTCAGCTGGATTTAAACACCCTCAGGTCCTTGATCTGCAAAGGCTTTCCTTCACTTAACTACCTTTGATGTGGTCTCTGGTGGGGAGTCGGTGGTGGGGGGGTCAGGTCACCATTGTACTGTGGGGGGATGGAGGTGACACAGCAAACCCCGTGCTGGGAGTGGGGGCTGCGGAATTGTGTTTTTTGGGGGGAGGGGGGGGGGGGGGGGAGGGGTGGGGGGAAACATCGGGCCTCGTTATCGGGCCACAGGCCCAAAATGGTAACCCGATAGTGGGATTCACGAGGGAATACCTCATAATCGCCACCATGCATTAATTTGCATGGCAAGGGATAGTGAATCATCTCTGGATTCTCGCTCCCAACGCGTGGAATTCAGGGGAGATTTATCTCTGGTGGGGAAACATATTCTTCCAAACGGAGAATTCAGCCAACTATGTATTAATAAATATATAAATACAATTTTTTATAGCTTTCCTCCTATTTTTCCTTCAAATACTTTAGAATCCCTACAGGACTACATTGGAAAAATAACCAACAAAACCAGCATATTGTTGGTGATTGAAGAGGAACATTCTTCCAGATGGGGTGACAAAATGGTGCGGTTGCATCCTGGGACATTATGCTCACTGTACGTGCTCGGACTTCACATGCTCAGACTGCAGAGTCTGAGTTCTGGGCAAAAATATCAAGTCCAAGCTTAAGGTTTTGAGAACAGTTGAGACCTTCAAGTAAAAAACATTAGCCAAGGTTATTAAGGGTACAAAAATAACTTTATACATCAGTTTAATTATGTTCTGATCCCCTTCAGGTTCAAACTTCTTCACTGGCGCCTCTGTTCTTTCTCCATTCCATCGCCCATCTTTGTCCCTGTCTCAGTTCACCTGCTCCTGAAACCATTATCCATGCCTTTGTTACCGCTAGACTTGACAACCCCAATGCTCTCATGGCTGGTCCTTCACATTTTACTCCATATAACCTTTGCCTCGTTCAAAGCGCAGCATGGTGGCGCAGTGGGTTAGCCCTGTTGCCTCACGGTGCCAAGGTCCCAGGTTCGATCCCGACTCTGGGTCACTGTCCGTGTGGCGTTTACACATTCTCCCCGTGTTTGTGTGGATTTCGCCCCAACAACCCAAATATGTGCAGGTTAGGTGGATCGAACACACTAAATTGCCCCTTAATGGGAAAAAAATGAATTGGGTTCACTAAATTTATATTTAAAAAAAAGCTCTGCTGCCGATATCCTAATTTGCATCAAGTTCATGTCCATCCATCACTTGCTGACTTATATTACCTCCCAGTTAAGCAATGCCTCAATTGTCTCCCTGTCTCGGACATTTCCCACAACTCCACAACCGTTTGAGATGTCTGAACCCCCCCAATTCTGGCCACTTGTGCATCCCACACACTAATTGACAAATGTAAAGGCACATCATTTGCCTTAGACTCAGCATGGTCCTGGTCTCCAGCAGTCCTCCCACTGGCAGTGCCCTGGGCACACTCTTGCCTCTCTTGCAAATGTGCAGTGCTCTCCCCACTGTGCATCACCATCTGAGCCAATGATCTAATGTCCACCAACATGCATGTATCTGCACTGGTGCCTGATTCCGAGAGAGGATGTAATGCTGGTGGAACTGGCTGTGGGTCCTCCTCTGGTGTTAAGGGGAATGGTTTCCTCACTGTAGCTTCTTGAGGATGGTGCATCTGAGGGAGGAAGACAATGAGGTGGTTGAGGAGTGTGAGAGAGGTGCGACGGCAGAGTCTCTCAGCGTAGTCTCTCCGAAAGCTAGTGACATCAAAACAAACCTGTTGGACTTTAACCTGGTGTTGTAAGACTTCGTACTGTGCTCACCCCAGTCCAACGCCGGCATCTCCACATCATGGCTACCATCGACACCGCAAACTGCCGGCTCAAAGTGGAGAGGATCTCCAGGAAGATCGCGCATATAGACACTGACATTAAGTTTCTACAAAGATGCAAGAAAGCAGACAAGATCCCGAAAGGGCTACAGATCACAAACCCACTCAAGTCGACCTACAACACAGACTACGCTGAGAGACTCTGCCGTCGCACCTCTCTCACACTCCTCAACTACCTCGTACGCCAGCTCCACAGAAGACGACGCAACCTGGAAACCAAGATAGAGGCCATATTCTCAACTTGTGCTCAGGATGCAGCAGACCAGCTGCGGAACACCGCCAAACAGATGAGACAACAATACTATGCCACCTATATGCATACCAAGAACAGGAAGCTTGAGAAACTCGGCATCACCACCAGCAGCAACCAAGTCACCCCCGGTACCACAGTAGAAAACAATACAGGGAAATCTATTGTCAACTTGTCGGACTACACCCGTCAACCAGACGAAATCGAAGTCCTCAGCAGAGGGCTCAATTTCTGCACCACCACCAAAATGGACCCCATCAGTCTTGCGGCAGACACGGAGGAATTCATCAGGCGAATGAGGCTCCGGGAATTCTTCCACAGACCCCAAGAGGCCAACAGCGAACCCAAGCAGACTACCAATGAACCAGAACAGCAGACCGAGAGATCTGCGGTGCGGCAACCGAAGAGGAAAGAGTCGAATTGGACCCCTTCGGAAGGCCGCTGCCTTAGACTCAACATGTATGCTCAAGCCGTCAGGAGTCGGGTCAATGCCAGATTCATCAGTCGCATTCACAAGACAGCCCCGAACGTCACCCAAGCACAACGCAATGCCATCCGCGCTCTCAAGACCAACCGCAGCATCGTCATCAAACCAGCAGACAAAGGAGGGGCCACTGTCATACTGAACAGAACGGACTACTGCAAAGAAGTATACCGACAACTGAACAACCAAGAACACTACAGTTACCCCAGATCCGACCAAGGAACACATCCGCCAACTTAACAGACTGATCAAGACCTTGGATCCAGATCTTCAGAGCACCCTACGTGCTCTCATCCCACGTACTCCCCGCATTGGAGATCTCTACTGCCTCCCGAAAATATACAAGGCCAACACACCAGGCCGTCCTATCGTTTCAGGCAATGGGACCCTGTGTGAGAACCTCTCTGGCTACATCGAGGGCATCTTGAAACCCATCGTACAAGGTACGCCCAGTTTCTGTCGCAACACGACGGACTTCCTCCAGAAACTCAGCACCCATGGACCAGTTGAACCAGGAACATTCCTCGTCACAATGGACGTCTCGGCACCTCTATACCAGCATCCCCCATGACGACGGCATTGCTGCAACAGCCTCAGTACTCAACACCGACAACTGCCAATCTCCAGACGCAATTCTGCAACTCATCCGATTCATTCTGGATCACAACGTCTTCACCTTCGACAACAACATCCAGACGCACGGAACAGCCATGGGGACCAAATTCGCACCACAATACGCCAACATCTTCATGCACAAGTTTCAACAAGACCTACTCACCGCACAGGACCTTCAACCGACGTTATACACCAGATACATCGATTACATTTTTTTCCTTTGGACCCACAGCAAAGAATCACTGAAACAACTACACAATGACATCAATAAGTTCCATCCAACCATCAGACTCACCATGGACTACTCTCCAAAATCAGTTGCATTCTTGGACACACTCGTCTCCATCAAGGACGGTCACCTCAGCACTTCGCTTTACCGCAAACCCACGGATAACCTCACGATGCTCCACTTCTCTAGCTTCCACCCTAAACACATTAAAGAAGCCATCCCCAATGGACAAGCCCTCCGTATACACAGGATCTGCTCAGACGAGGAGGAGCATAACAGACATCTACAGACGTTGAAAGATGCCCTCGTACGAACGGGATATGGCGCTCGACTCATCGATCGACAGTTCCAACGTGCCACAGCAAAAAACTGTACCAACCTCCTCAGAAGACAAACATGGGACACAACCAACAGAATACCCTTCGTCGTCCAGTACTTTCCCGGAGCGGAGAAACTACAACATCTTCTTCACAGCCTTCAACATATCATCGATGAAGATGAACATCTTGCCAAGGCCATGCCCACACCCCCACTACTTGCCTTCAAACAACTGCGCAACCTCAAACAAACCATTGTTTGCAGCAAACTACCCAGCCTTCAGAACAGTGACCACGACACCACACAACCCTGCCATGGCAATCTCTGCAAGACGTGCCAGATCATTGACATGGATACCACCATTACACGTGAGAACACCATCCACCAGGTACGCGGTACATACTCGTGCGACTCGGCCAACGTTGTCTACCTCATACGCTGCAGGAAAGGATGTCCCGAAGCGTGGTACATTGGCGAGACCATGCAGACGCTGCGACAACGAATGAACGGACATCGCGCGACAATCACCAGGCAGGAATGTTCCCTTCCAGTCGGGGAACACTTCAGCAGTCAAGGGCATTCAGCCTCTGATCTCTGGGTAAGCGTTCTCCAAGGCGGCCTTCAGGACGCGCGACAACGCAGAATCGCCAAACAGAAGCTTATAGCCAAGTTCCGCACACGAGTGCGGCCTCAACCGGGACCTGGGATTCATGTCGCATTACATTCATCCCGCAACATCTGGCCTGCAAAATCCTACCAACTGTCCTGGCTTGACACAATTCACACCTCTTTAATCTGGGGTTACCCCATCTCTGGATCTGTAAAGATTTAATCACCTGCTAATGCTCGTATTCCAAGCATTGTCTGGCATCTTTAAATCTGTCTATATATATGTTTCTGGGACATCCCTCTTCATTCACCTGAGGAAGGAGCAGCGCTCCGAAAGCTAGTGATTCGAAACAAACCTGTTGGACTTTAACCTGGTGTTGTAAGACTTCTTACTGCTTAATTTACAAGGATGGAGTTGAAAGCTATTTCACCTCATTTGAAAAGATAGCTATTAATTTGAATTGGGCAAGAAATGCTTTGATATAATATTATAGAGTGTTTTGTCAGGTGCAGTCAGGAATGTGTATGCCAGCTAATCAGAGGCACAATCTGCAGACGATAAGGCTGTAAAAAAAGCCAATATTAAATACTTATGAGCTTGTCCTTGAAGCTTATCAGTTGATGTTTAGGACAATAAGAAAGAGACCTAATCAGACCTTAGTTTGCAAGAGAAAAATAAGGGGGGGGGATTCTCTGGGAATCGGCGCGATGGCCGGAATCCGGCGCCAAAAACGGCACATATCCCTCCGCCGTTGGGCCCCCCGAAACGGCGCAAATTCTCTGGCGCGTAATGGGCTAGCAGCGGCGTGATGCCATTCACGACGGCGTCACCCGGCACGGATGCACTGCGTCACAGCACAAAAGACACCGCCCCGCCCCCCCCCCCCCCCCCCCCCCCCCCTGGAGACCCGGCAAAATGGCCGCCCGCCGCGCAGCGCCGAGTTTCCAGGAGCGGGACATCGAGGCGCTCCTGGACGCAGTGGAGCAAAGAAGGGAGGCTCTGTACCCCGGACACAGGGTCGCTCCGTGCCTCAGCTGGCGCCTGTGGAGGGAGGTGGCAGAGGCCGTCAGCGTCATGGCCGTGACAGCAAGGACATGCGCCCAGTGCCACAAGAAGGTCAATGACCTTGTCAGTGCAGCCAGAGGGAGTACCGCCAACCCCCCCCCCACCCCCCCCACCTCCGAAGTGCGGCGCAACCCAAGGTGCAACTGACATGGCTGCACCCACATGGCTGCAGTGGCAGGATGGGGTTGTGCACCTCTGCCAATATACACACAACCGCTGGTCCGCATGTATATCTCTGCCTAACACTGTTGCCCTTTATCCCTGCCACCCACCTGCCCCCATAGGAGAAGCGCGCACACAACAACAGGGAGCGTGAGAGGACTGGAGGGGGTCCAGCTGAAGTGCGACCACTCACCGTTCATGAAGAGAGGGCCCTGGAACTTGCAGGCGGACCCGAAGACCGGGAGGTTGCGGATGCAGAGGTCAGGGGCGCACCACCAAGTGAGACCCCCCCACAGCATGCCCCCCCTTTCCCCTTGTCCCCCAAACCCCCATCCCCTAAACCCCCATATCCCCCGTCCCCCATATCCCCCGTCCCCCATATCCCCTGTCCCCCATATCCCATATCCCCCGTCCCCCATATCCCCCTTCCCCCATATCCCCAACCCCCATATCCCCCTTCCCTCATATCCCCCATCCCCCGTATCCCCCATATCCCCCTTCCCCCATATCCCCCTTCCCCCATATCCCCCTATATCCCCCTTCTCCCATATCCCCCGTCCCTCATATCCTCAACCCCCATATCCCCATACCCCCATTTCCACATCCCCCATGTCCCCTATCCCCGATATCCTCCATATCACCCTTCCCCCATATCCCCCACCCCCCATATACCCCATATCCCCCTTCCCCCATGTCATAATATACACCAGTATATCATGGTGTAGCCACACACTGATGGACACACAGTGGGACCAATCAACACACACAACACCGCAGCCAATCACCAGTTAGAGCACACGCACTACACAGACAGGGGGCTTCAGAGTTCCCGCTCATTCGAGCTGCAGCTAGCTAGGAGCACAGAGCTCACAGCCTGCAACATAGACATTCACCATCTGCTGAGTGCATCGACTGGTTAGGACAAGGCAAAGGACTTTAGTTAAAGCTAGTATCGTGTTAACCCACAGTGAGAGTATGTTAAACAGTTAATGATTCAATAAAATAGTGTTGCACTATTTCAAATATTGGTGACCTGTATGTGCTCCCCGGATCCAGAACACCAACACAACACCACATATCCCCCATCCCCCATGCCACCGATCCCCATCTGTGTGTCTAACCATGTATGCTGTGTTGTCTATTGCAGGACCAAACGTCGAGGCACCCATCCCCGCGGATGCCGACCGCCCCCAGGACGATCCAGGGCGGCCACGAGACAGGGAGCGACCCGGCCCATCAGACATACGACGCCCCCAGGACGTTCCAGGGTGGTCACGAGCCAGGGACAGACCCGGAGCACCAGGGAGACGACCCCCCCCGCCCATCCCGTGCGAGTGCGGCGATGCAGACGGGCCCCACCCAGCGACGAGGGGGGCAGCCACAGGCCCTCGTCGTAGCCGACCCAGGACACCCCTACCCAGGACGCCCCTACCCAGGACGCCCCTACCCAGGACGCCCCTACCCAGGACGCCCCTACCCAGGACGCCCCTACCCAGGACGCCCCTACCCAGGACGCCCCTACCCAGGACGCCCCTACCCAGGACGCCCCTACCCAGGACGCCCCTACCCAGGACGCCCCTACCCAGGACGCCCCTACCCAGGACGCCCCTACCCAGGACGCCCCTACCCAGGACGCCCCTACCCAGGACGCCCCTACCCAGGACGCCCCTACCCAGGACGCCCCTACCCAGGACGCCCCTACCCAGGACGCCCCTACCCAGGACGCCCCTACCCAGGACGCCCCTACCCAGGACGCCCCTACCCAGGACGCCCCTACCCGGGACACCCCTACCCGGACACGCCTCCCCGGGACACCCCTACCCGGGACACCCCTACCCGGGACACCCCTACCCGGACACGCCTCCCCGGGACACCCCTACCCGGGACACCCCTACCCGGGACACCCCTACCCGGGACACCCCTACCCGGGACACCCCTACCCAGGACACCCCTACCCAGGACACCCCTACCCAGGACACGCCTACCCAGGACACGCCTACCCAGGACACACACCTACCCGGGACACCCCTACCCGGGACACCCCTACCCGGGACACCCCTACCCGGGACACCCCTACCCGGGACACACCTACCCGGGACACACCTAACCAGGACACACCTAACCAGGACACACCTACCCAGGACACTGACACACAGGGGACAGGTGGACAAGAACCATCACTCCAGGGGTCCATGGACTCTGGGTCGGACGAGGAGCACGACACTACGCCACTGTTATCTCCTACATCCTCCACCATCGCAGAGACACTCACTTTGATGGGCACTTTAGTGATGAGGCGTCTGGTACACTCACTGGTGCGCACAACGCAGCCGTCCCGGTACAGCAGGTGGAGGCAGGAGCAGCCGAGGGGCCGGGAGGTCGGAGGGCATCTCGGCGCAAACAAACATCTGCCGCCAAGATGGGTCCCAGGTTCCTGGAGTTACCACACTCACCCCTAGACCCGATGCAGTCACGGACCAAGGGACGATCGAACGGGGTGGCGGCCGGCTTGCGGCAGCTGCAGACGAAGGTGGAGGAGTCTACCCGCGTGCAGGAGCAGGGAGTGGTGCCGGTCATGCGTGCCACCCAGGCTGAAACCGCAAGGGTGGCGTCCGCGGTGGAGGCAATGGGGGTGACGGTGTCAGATATGGGGAGCAGTATACAAGGCCTGGGGCTTTTCGTGCAGGCGGCGTCTGTGGCCCAGGACATGGCTGCCCTCTCAGAGGAAGCCATGAGCCAGACCCAGCGGCAGATGTGGCCGCTGTGGCCCAGTCCCAGCAGGCCGAAGCCCAGTCTCTGCAGGCAGTGGCCCAGTCTCAGCAGGCCATCACTGAGGGCATCGGCACCATTGCCCAGGTGCTGGCCGGCGTCGCCCAGACACAGACAGGGATGGCCAACTCTCTGAGCTCCATGGCTGCAAACTTGCAGACCCTTGTTGATACCAGGGCGATCCTCCAGGGCTGGCAACGCCAGGTGTCGGGGGGGCATCGGATGGTCGGTATCTTCGCATCCCCGACCCATGTAGAGGCCCAGGGGCCATCGGGCACCCCGAGGGAGGAAGAGGTGCTGAGACCCATTCCGGGTCCCCCTGTAGGGGAGGTCCCGGAACACCGCGACACCTCGGACTCCCCCCCCCCCCCCCCCCTTCCGTCCCAGGTGCATCTGGTGGGCAACGGGCAGGACAGGCTGGCAGCTCGCCATCCCAGTTGCTCGAGCTGCAGCCTGGCCCATCTAGGCCGGGCCGCCGCAGGAAACGGCCGCCAAAGGGATCCCGAGTCACAGGGCAGGAATCACAGAAGTCCACCTCCAGTTCTGCTGTACCGTCTGGGGAACCACCTAGACGTAGTCAAAGGGCCCATAAGGCCAAACAATTAGACACTGAGTAAGTTGGCACGGGTGCAGGGCACAGATGAGTTATAGGGGCCAGGGCACGTGTATGAACTGTTAGTTATTAAAATCACTTTCACAACTACAGAAGCTGCCTTTGTGCTCTGTCCGATGCGTGCGGGGCGTGGTGTGAGGTAAGTGCCAGTGTGTGTGCGAGGGGTGATAGAATGTCAGCCTCAAGTGAGTGTGCCCCCCCCCCCCCCCCGGTTCGCCCTCGCCATCCCCCCGGGCAGAGGACGGGACCATGCGCTGCAGTGTCACGGCCGCATGTAGGGACGGTCCGGGTGGAGGGTTGTACTGTGGCCATGGGTCAGACATTGTCCAACGATGTAGAGCCCGGAGCTCATCGCAGAGCGGGTCGTCATCATCCTCCATGGCCTGCAATAGACACGCGTCCACCGGCAACTGTGTGAGCCCGGCCGTTATGCCGCAGGTGGATGTGCCATGGAGGGGTGGTGTGCATGTGGGTGGGGTGAGGGTGGTTGGTGGTGGGTGGGTGGGTGGGGGGGGAGGGTGAGGGTGGTCGGCTGGTGCCGTGGTGTACAGTCTGTGCCCATGCTCGGCAATTCCCACGCCTCCCTAGTCAGTGAACCAGGTGGCTATCAGCCTGTCCCGTGCCCGCTGGCCCAGCCGGTAACGGTGGGCAGCCTCCCGCCCATGCCCAGCCTGTCTGTCCTGACCATTGCCCCCATGCTCCTCATCTGGGGAGGTCTGCGCCTCGTCTTGCTGCTCCTCCCCTTCCCCCTCCTCTGCCTGCAGCACATCGCCCCTCTGCTGGGCTATGTTGTGCAGGGCGCAGCCAGCCACAATGATGCGGCCGACCCTATCTGGCGGATACTGGAGGGCCCCTCCAGAGCGGTCCAGGCACCTGAAACGCATCATCAGCAGCCCAAAGCACCTCTCTATCACACCCCTGGTCGCTGCATGGGCATCGTTGTTGCGGTTCTCCGCGTCAGTCTGTGGCCTCCGTATAGGCGTCATCAGCCACGACCACAACGGGTAACCCCTGTCGTCCAGCAACCAGCCCCTCAGCCGGGGGTGGCGTCCCTCGAACATGCCAGGGATGTAAGACTGCGCCAATACGAATGGGTCATGTACACTGACCGGGTACTGGGCGCAGACGTGCAGGATCATAATGCGGTGGTCGCAGACCACCTGAATGTTCATGGAATAGGTCCCCTTCCTATTGGTGAACACAGCCCTGTTAACTGCAGGTGGCCGCACGGCGACGTCCATCCCATCAATCACGCCCTGGACCATGCGCATCCCGGCCGCAGCAGCGAAGCCCGCTGCCTGGGCATCCTGGCTGGCCCGGTCCACAGGGAACTGGATGTAGCGGTCTGCAATGGCATATAGGGCGTCCGTCACAGCACGGATGCACCGGTGCACCGATGCCTGCGCGATGCCGGACAGGTCCCCGCTCGGCACCTGGAATGACCCCTGGCATAAAAGTTCAGGGCCACTGTAACCTTGACGGACACAGGGAGAGGGTGTCCTCCCCAAGTGCCATGCACTGCCAGGTGTGCCATCAGGTGGCAGATATGGGCGACGGTTTCGTGGCTCATCCGGAGTCTCCTCCTGCATGCCCGGTCCGTGAGGTCCTGGTACGACGAGCGGGGCCGGTACACACGGGGCCTCATCGGGCGTCTCCGGCGCCGTGGCACCACTTCCTCCTCCTCCACCTCCTCCTCCTCGTGCTCCTTCTCCTCGTCTTCTCGGGCGGGCAGCCCTCCAGCCTGGGCGACTGCCACCTGCCTCCCTGCGCGCTCCTCCTCCTGCTCCCCCAGGGCAACATGTAGAAGTGCGGCTCCCGCCACGGCGGCCAACATCGCTGGGTGATGACCAAACACAACGGCCTGCAGGGGGTGGGGGGTTGAGGTGGGGGGCGATAGACGACATGTCAACATTACCCCCCCCCCCCCCAACCCCCTGCAGCCAGGTGCCATGGGCTGCATGGTCGCGACTGTTGAAAGCTGGCACCTGGCCAAGCGGCCAACCTCCCCAATCCCCCCCTCTCCCCGGCAGTCGCTCTCTCCTCCCAGGCACACCCCCTCCCCGGCACTCGCCCTCCCCCCTCCCCGGCACTCGCCCTCCCCCCTCCCCGACACTCGCCCTCCCCCCCTCCCCGGCACTCGCCCTCCCCCTCCCCGGCACTCGCCCTCCCCCCTCCCCGGCACTCGCCCTCCCCCCTCCCCGGCACTCGCCCTCCCCCCTCCCCGGCACTCGCCCTCCCCCCTCCCCGGTACTGCCCGTCTCCTCCCCGGCACTCCCCCTCCCCACTCCCCGGCACTCATCTACCCCCCTCCCCGGCACTCGCCCCCTCCCCTCCCTGGCACTCCCCCCCTCCCCTCCCTGGCACTCCCCCCCTCCCCTCCCTGGCACTCCCCCCCCTCCCCTCCCTGGCACTCCCCCCCTCCCCTCCCTGGCACTCCCCCCCTCCCCTCCCTGGCACTCCCCCCCTCCCCTCCCTGGCACTCCCCCTCCCCCCTCCCCGGCACTCGTCCTCCCCCCTCCCCGGCACTCGTCCTCCCCCCTCCCCCCACCCCGGCACTCCCCCTCCCCCCTCCCCGGCACTCCCCCTCCCCCCTCCCCGGCACTCCCCCTCCCCGGCACTCCCCCTCCCCCCCTCCCCGGCACTCCCCCTCCCCCCTCCCCGGCACTCCCCCTCCCCGGCACTCCCCCTCCCCCCTCCCTGGCACTCCCCCTCCCCCCTCCCCGGCACTCCCCCTCCCCCCTCCCCGGCACTCCCCCTCCCCGGCACTCCCCCTCCCCCCCTCCCCGGCACTCCCCCTCCCCCCCTCCCCGGCACTCCCCCTCCCCCCCTCCCCGGCACTCCCCCTCCCCCCCTCCCCGGCACTCCCCCCTCCCCCCCTCCCCGGCACTCCCCCTCCCCCCTCCCCGGCACTCCCCCTCCCTGGCACTCCCCCTCCCCCCTCCCTGGCACTCCCCCCCTCCCCTCCCTGGCACTCCCCCTCCCCCCTCCCCGGCACTCGTCCTCCCCCCTCCCCCCACCCCGGCACTCCCCCTCCCCCCTCCCCGGCACTCCCCCTCCCCCCTCCCCGGCACTCCCCCTCCCCCCTCCCCGGCACTCCCCCTCCCCGGCACTCCCCCTCCCCCCTCCCCGGCACTCCCCCTCCCCCCTCCCCGGCACTCCCCCTCCCCCCTCCCCGGCACTCCCCCTCCCCGGCACTCCCCCTCCCCGGCACTCCCCCTCCCCCCTCCCCGGCACTCCCCCTCCCCGGCACTCCCCCTCCCCGGCACTCGTCCTCCCCCCTCCCCCCCACCCCGGCACTCCCCCTCCCCCCCTCCCCGGCACTCCCCCTCCCCCCCTCCCCGGCACTCCCCCTCCCCCCTCCCCGGCACTCCCCCTCCCCCCTCCCCGGCACTCCCCCTCCCCCCTCCCCGGCACTCGTCCTCCCCCCTCCCCCCTCCCCGGCACTCCCCCTCCCCGGCACTCCCCCTCCCCCCTCCCCGGCACTCCCCCTCCCCCTCCCCGGCACTCCCCCTCCCCGGCACTCCCCCTCCCCCCTCCCCGGCACTCCCCCTCCCCCCTCCCCGGCACTCCCCCTCCCCGGCACTCCCCCTCCCCCCTCCCCGGCACTCCCCCTCCCCCTCCCCGGCACTCCCCCTCCCCCCTCCCCGGCACTCCCCCTCCCCGGCACTCCCCCTCCCCCCTCCCCGGCACTCCCCCTCCCCGGCACTCCCCCTCCCCCCTCCCCGGCACTCCCCCTCCCCCCTCCCCGGCACTCCCCCTCCCCCCTCCCCGGCACTCCCCGCTCCCCGGCACTCCCCCTCCCCCCTCCCCGGCACTCCCCCTCCCCCTCCCCGGCACTCCCCCTCCCCGGCACTCCCCCTCCCCCCTCCCCGGCACTCCCCCCTCCCCCCTCCCCGGCACTCCCCCTCCCCCCTCCCCGGCACTCCCCCTCCCCCTCCCCGGCACTCCCCCTCCCTGGCACTCCCCCTCCCCCCTCCCCGGCACTCCCCCTCCCTGGCACTCCCCCTCCCCCCTCCCCGGCACTCCCCCTCCCTGGCACTCCCCCTCCCCCCTCCCCGGCACTCCCCCTCCCTGGCACTCCCCCTCCCCCCTCCCCGGCACTCCCCCTCCCCGGCACTCCCCCTCCCCCTCCCCGGCACTCCCCCTCCCCCCTCCCCGGCACTCCCCCTCCCCCCACCCCGGCACTCCCCCTCCCCCCTCCCCGGCACTCCCCCTCCCTGGCACTCCCCCTCCCCCCTCCCCGGCACTCCCCCTCCCCCCTCCCCGGCACTCCCCCTCCCCCCACCCCCTCCCCGCTCCCGGCCCCCCCCTCCCCCCTCCCGGCACCCGCCCCCTCCCCCTCCCCGGCACCCGCCCTCCCCCTCCCCCTCCCCGGCACCCGCCCTCCCCCCCCCCCTCCCCGGCACTCGCCCTCCCCCCCCTCCCCGGCACTCGCCCTCCCCCCCCCTCCCCGGCACTCGCCCTCCCCCCCTCCCCGGCACTCGCCCTCCCCCCCCCTCCCCGGCACTCGCCCTCCCCCCCCCCTCCCCGGCACTCGCCCTCCCCCCCCCTCCCCGGCACTCGCCCTCCCCCCCCCTCCCCGGCACTCGCCCTCCCCCCCCCTCCCCGGCACTCGCCCTCCCCCCCCCCTCCCTGGCACTCGCCCTCCCCCCCCCTCCCCGGCACTCGCCCTCCCCCCCCCCTCCCCGGCACTCGCCCTCCCCCCCCCTCCCCGGCACTCGCCCTCCCCCCCCTCCCCGGCACTCCCCCTCCCCGGCACTCGTCCTCCCCCCTCCCCGGCACTCGTCCTCCCCCCTCCCCGGCACTCGTCCTCCCCCCTCCCCGGCACTCGTCCTCCCCCCTCCCCGGCACTCGTCCTCCCCCCCTCCCCGGCACTCGTCCTCCCCCCTCCCCCCTCCCCGGCACTCGTCCTCCCCCCTCCCCCCTCCCCGGCACTCGTCCTCCCCCCTCCCCCCTCCCCGGCACTCGTCCTCCCCCCTCCCCGGCACTCGTCCTCCCCCCTCCCCGGCACTCGTCCTCCCCCCTCCCCGGCACTCGTCCTCCCCCCTCCCCGGCACTCCCCCTCCCCCCTCCCCCCACCCCGGCACTCCCCCTCCCCCCTCCCCGGCACTCCCCCTCCCCCCTCCCCGGCACTCCCCCTCCCCCCTCCCCGGCACTCCCCCTCCCCCCTCCCCGGCACTCCCCCTCCCCCCTCCCCGGCACTCCCCCTCCCCCTCCCCGGCACTCCCCCTCCCCCCTCCCCGGCACTCCCCCTCCCCCCTCCCCGGCACTCCCCCTCCCCCTCCACGGCACTCCCCCTCCCTGGCACTCCCCCTCCCCCCTCCCCGGCACTCCCCCTCCCCCCTCCCCGGCACTCCCCCTCCCCCCTCCCCGGCACTCGTCCTCCCCCCTCCCCGGCACCCGCCCTCCCCCCTCCACGGCACTCCCCCTCCCTGGCACTCCCCCTCCCCCCTCCCCGGCACTCGTCCTCCCCCCTCCCCCCACCCCGGCACTCCCCCTCCCCCCTCCCCGGCACTCCCCCTCCCCCCTCCCCGGCACTCCCCCTCCCCCCTCACCGGCACTCCCCCTCCCCCCTCCCCGGCACTCCCCCTCCCCCCTCCCCGGCACCCGCCCTCCCCCCTCCCCCCTCCCCGGCACCCGCCCTCCCCCCTCCCCGGCACCCGCCCTCCCCCCTCCCCGGCACTCGCCCTCCCCCCTCCCCCCTCCCCGGCACTCGCCCTCCCCCTCCCCCCTCCCCGGCACTCGCCCTCCCCCCCCCTCCCCGGCACTCGCCCTCCCCCCCCCTCCCCGGCACTCGCCCTCCCCCCCCTCCCCGGCACTCGCCCTCCCCCCCCCTCCCCGGCACTCGCCCTCCCCCCCCCCTCCCTGGCACTCCCCCTCCCCCCTCCCCGGCACTCCCCCTCCCCCCTCCCCGGCACTCCCCCTCCCCCCTCCCCGGCACTCCCCCTCCCCCCTCCCCGGCACTCCCCCTCCCCCACCCCCCTCCCCGGCACCCGCCCCTCCCCCCTCCCCCCTCCCCGGCACCCGCCCTCCCCCCTCCCCGGCACCCGCCCTCCCCCCTCCCCCCTCCCCGGCACTCGCCCTCCCCCCCCCCTCCCCGGCACTCGCCCTCCCCCCCCCTCCCCGGCACTCGCCCTCCCCCCCCTCCCCGGCACTCGCCCTCCCCCCCCCTCCCCGGCACTCGCCCTCCCCCCCCCCTCCCCGGCACTCGCCCTCCCCCCCCCTCCCCGGCACTCGCCCTCCCCCCCCCCTCCCCGGCACTCGCCCTCCCCCCCCCCTCCCCGGCACTCGCCCTCCCCCCCCCCTCCCTGGCACTCGCCCTCCCCCCCCCTCCCCGGCACTCGCCCTCCCCCCCCCCTCCCCGGCACTCGCCCTCCCCCCCCCTCCCCGGCACTCGCCCTCCCCCCCCTCCCCGGCACTCCCCCTCCCCGGCACTCGTCCTCCCCCCTCCCCGGCACTCGTCCTCCCCCTCCCCGGCACTCGTCCTCCCCCCTCCCCGGCACTCGTCCTCCCCCCTCCCCGGCACTCGTCCTCCCCCCTCCCCGGCACTCGTCCTCCCCCCTCCCCCCTCCCCGGCACTCGTCCTCCCCCCTCCCCCCTCCCCGGCACTCGTCCTCCCCCCCTCCCCCCTCCCCGGCACT
This sequence comes from Scyliorhinus torazame, assembly GCF_047496885.1. Lineage (NCBI taxonomy): Eukaryota > Metazoa > Chordata > Chondrichthyes > Carcharhiniformes > Scyliorhinidae > Scyliorhinus > Scyliorhinus torazame. Next base: position 93,710,792 of record NC_092712.1, read on the forward strand.
CGTCCTCCCCCCCTCCCCGGCACTCGTCCTCCCCCCTCCCCGGCACTCGTCCTCCCCCCTCCCCGGCACTCGTCCTCCCCCCTCCCCGGCACTCCCCCTCCCCCCCTCCCCCCACCCCGGCACTCCCCCTCCCCCCTCCCCGGCACTCCCCCTCCCCCCCTCCCCGGCACTCCCCCTCCCCCTCCCCGGCACTCCCCCTCCCCCCTCCCCGGCACTCCCCCTCCCCCCTCCCCGGCACTCCCCCCTCCCCCTCCCCGGCACTCCCCCTCCCCCCTCCCCGGCACTCCCCCTCCCCCCTCCCCGGCACTCCCCCTCCCCCTCCACGGCACTCCCCCTCCCTGGCACTCCCCCTCCCCCCTCCCCGGCACTCCCCCTCCCCCCTCCCCGGCACTCCCCCTCCCCCCTCCCCGGCACTCGTCCTCCCCCCTCCCCGGCACCCGCCCTCCCCCCTCCACGGCACTCCCCCTCCCTGGCACTCCCCCTCCCCCCTCCCCGGCACTCGTCCTCCCCCCTCCCCCCACCCCGGCACTCCCCCTCCCCCCTCCCCGGCACTCCCCCTCCCCCCTCCCCGGCACTCCCCCCTCCCCCCTCCCCGGCACTCCCCCTCCCCCCTCCCCGGCACTCCCCCTCCCCCCTCCCCGGCACCCGCCCTCCCCCCCTCCCCCCCTCCCCGGCACCCGCCCTCCCCCCTCCCCGGCACCCGCCCTCCCCCCTCCCCGGCACTCGCCCTCCCCCCTCCCCCCTCCCCGGCACTCGCCCTCCCCCTCCCCCCTCCCCGGCACTCGCCCTCCCCCCCCCCTCCCCGGCACTCGCCCTCCCCCCCCCTCCCCGGCACTCGCCCTCCCCCCCCTCCCCGGCACTCGCCCTCCCCCCCCCCTCCCCGGCACTCGCCCTCCCCCCCCCCTCCCCGGCACTCGCCCTCCCCCCCCCCTCCCCGGCACTCGCCCTCCCCCCCCCCTCCCCGGCACTCGCCCTCCCCCCCCCTCCCCGGCACTCGCCCTCCCCCCCCCCTCCCCGGCACTCGCCCTCCCCTCCCCGGCACTCGCCCTCCCCCCCCCTCCCCGGCACTCGCCCTCCCCCCCCCCCTCCCCGGCACTCGCCCTCCCCCCCCCCCTCCCCGGCACTCGCCCTCCCCCCCCCCCTCCCCGGCACTCGCCCCTCCCCCCCCCCTCCCCGGCACTCCCCCTCCCCCCCCCTCCCCGGCACTCCCCCTCCCCCCCCTCCCCGGCACTCCCCCTCCCCAGTACTCCCCCTCTCCTCCCCGGAACTCCCCCTCTCCTCCCCGGAACTCCCCCTCTCCTCCCCGGAACTCCCCCTCCCCCCTCCCCGGTACTCCCCCTCCCCGGTACTCCCCCTCCCCCCTCCCCGGTACTGCCCGTCTCCTCCCCGGAACTCCCCCTCCCCCCTCCCCGGTACTGCCCGTCTCCTCCCCGGCACTCGCCCTCCCCACTCCCCGGCACTCGCCCTCCCCCCTCCCCGGCACTCCCCCTCCCCCTCCCCGGCACTCCCCCTCTCCTCCCCGGCACTCGCCCTCCCCCCTCCCCGGCACTCGTCCTCCCCGGCACTCGCCCTCCCCCCTCCCCGGCACTCGCCCTCCCCCCTCCCCGGCACTCGCCCTCTCCTCCCCGGCACTCGCCCTCCCCCCTCCCCGGCACTCACCTACCACCCTCCCCGGTATTCGCCCTTTCCTCCCCGGGACTCCCCCTCCCCCCTCCCCGGCACCCGCCCTCTCCCCTCCCCGGCACTCCCCCTCCCCCCTCCCCGTCACTCACCCTCTCCTTCCCGGCACTCGCCCTCTCCTCCCTGGCAGTCCCCCTCCCCCTCCCCTTCACTTGCCCTCCCCCCTCCCCGGCAGACCCCTCTCCCCGGCACTCGCCCTCCCCCCTCCCCGGCACTCGCCCTCCCCCCTCCCCGGCACTCGCCCTCCCCCCTCCCCGGCACTCGCCCTCCCCCCTCCCCGGCACTCGCCCTCCCCCCTCCCCGGCACTCGCACTCCCCCCTCCCCCTCCCCGGCACTCGCCCTCCCCCCTCCCCCTCCCCGGCACTCGCCCTCCCCCTCCCCGGCACTCGCCCTCGCCCTCCCCGGCAGTCGCACTCTCCTCCCCGGCACTCGCCCGCCCCCTCCCCGGCAGTCGCACTCTCCTCCCCGGCACTCACCCTCCCCCCTCCCCGGTACTTGCCCTCTCCTCCCCGGCACTCCCCCTCCCCCCTCCCCGGCACTCCCCCCTCCCCCTCCCCGGCACTCCCCCTCCCCGGCACTCCCCCTCCCCGGCACTCCCCCTCCCCGGCACTCCCCCTCCCCGGCACTCCCCCTCCCCGGCACTCCCCCTCCCCGGCACTCCCCCTCCCCGGCACTCCCCCTCCCCGGCACTCCCACTCCCCGGCACTCCCCCTCCCTCTCCCCGGCACTCCCCCTCCCCCCTACCCGGCACTCCCCCTCCCCCTCCCCGGCACTCGCCCACACCCCTCCCCGGCACTCGCCCTCTCCCCTACCCGGTACTCGCCCTCTCCGCCCCGGCACTCTCCCTCCCCCCACACCGGCACTCCCCCTCCCCCTCCCCGGTACTCCCCCTCCCCTCCCCGGCACTCGCCCTCCCCCCTCCCGGCACACGCCCTCCCCCCTCCCTGGCACTCGCCCTCCCCCTCCCCGGTACTTGCCCTCTCCTCCCCGGCACTCCACCCTCCCCTCCCCGGTACTCCCCCTCTCCTTCCCGGCACTCGCCCTCCCCGGCACTCCCCCTCCCCGGCACTCCCCCTCACCCCTCCCCGGCACTCCCCCTCCCCCTCCCCGGCACTCCCCCTCCCCCTCCCCGGCACTCGCCCTCTCCTCCCCGGCACTCCCCCTCCCCTCTCCCCGGCACTCCCCCTCCCCGGCATTCGCCCTCTCCTTCCCGGCACTCGCCCTCTCCTTCCCGGCACTCGCCCTCTCCTCCCTGGCAGTCCCCCTCTCCTCCCCGGCACTCGCCCTCCCCCCTCCCCAGCACTCGCCCTCCCCCTCCCCGGTACTCCCCCTCTCCTTCCCGGCACTCGCCCCTTCCTCCCCGGCACTCCCCCTCCCCCCTCCCGGCACCCGCCCTCCCCCTCCCCGGCACTCGCCCTCTCCTTCCCGGCACTCGCCCTCTCCTCCCTGGCACTCGCCCTCCCCCCTCCCCGGCACTCCCCCTCCCCCCTCCCCGGCACTCCCCCTCCCCTCTCCCCGGCACTCCCCCTCTCCCCTCCCCGGCACTCGCCCTCTCCTTCCCGGCACTCGCCCTCTCCTTCCCGGCACTCGCCCTCTCCTCCCTGGCAGTCCCCCTCCCCCTCCCCGGCACGTGCCCTCCCCGGCACGTGCCCTCCCCCCTCCCCGGCACTCCCCCTCTCCTCCCCGGCACTCGCCCTCCCCGGCACTCGCCCTCCCCCTCCCCGGCACTAGCCCTCCCCCCTCCCCCTCCCCGGCACTCGCCCTCCCCACTCCCCGGCACTCGCCCTCTCCTCCCTGGCACTCCCCCTCCCCGGCACTCACCCGCCCCCTCCCCGGCAGTCGCACTCTCCTCCCCGGCACTCGCCCCCCCCCCTCCCCGGCACTCGCCCTCTCCTTCCCGGCACTCCCCCTCCCCGGCATTCCCCCTCCCCCCTCCACGGCACTCCCCCTCCCCGGCACTCCCCCTCCCCTCCCCGGCACTCCCCCTCTCCCTCCCTGGCACTCCCCCTCCCCCTCCCCGGCACTCCCCCTCCCCGGCACTCCCCCTCCCCCTCCCCGGCACTCCCCCTCCCCCTCCCCGGCACTCGCCCACCCCCCTCCCCGGCGCTCGCCCACCCCCCTCCCCGGCACTCGCCTTCCCCCCTCCCCGTTACTCGCCCTCTCCTCCCCGGCACTCCCCCTCCCCCCACCCCGGCACTCCTCCTCCCCCTCCCCGGTACTCCCCCTCTCCTCCCCGGCACTCGCCCTCCCTCCTCCCGGCACCCGCCCTCCCCCCTCCCTGGCACTCGCCCTCCCCCTCCCCGGTACTTGCCTTCTCCTCCCCGGCACTCCCCCCCCCCCCCCCCTCCCCGGTACTCCCCCTCTCCTCCCCGGCACTCGCCCTCCCTCCTCACCGGCACTCCGCCTCCCCCCACCCCGGCACTCGCCCTCTCTTCCCCGGCACTCCCCCTCCCCATCCCCGACACTCGCCCTCTCCTCCCCGGCACTCCCCCTCCCCATCCCCGGCACTCGCCTTCTCCTCCCCGGCACTCGTCCTCCCCCCTCCCCGGTACTCCCACTCCCCCATCCCCGACACTCGCCCTCTCCTCCCCGGCACTCCCCCTCCCCATCCCCGGCACTCGCCCTCTCCTCCCCGGCACTCGTCCTCCCCCCTCCCCGGTACTCCCACTCCCCCCTCCCCGGCACTCGCCCTCTCCTCCTCGGCACTCGCCCTCTCCTCCCCGGCACTCCCCCTCCCCTCTCCCCGGCACTCCTCCTCCCCCCTCCCCGGCACTCACCCACTCCTCCCCGGCACTCGCCCTCCCCGGCACTCCCCCTCCCCCCTCCCCAGCACTCGCCCTCTCCTCCCCGGCACTCGCCCTCCCCCTCCCCGGCACTCGCCCTCCCCCCTCCCCCTCCCCGGCACTCGCCCTCCCCACTCCCCGGCACTCGCCCTCTCCTCCCTGGCACTCCCCCTCCCCGGCACTCACCCGCCCCCTCCCCGGCAGTCGCACTCTCCTCCCCGGCACTCGCCCCCCCCCCCCTCCCCGGCACTCGCCCTCTCCTTCCCGGCACTCCCCCTCCCCGGCATTCCCCCTCCCCCCTCCCCGGCACTCCCCCTCCCCGGCACTCCCCCTCTCCCTCCCCGGCACTCCCCCTCTCCCTCCCTGGCACTCCCCCTCCCCCTCCCCGGCACTCCCCCTCCCCGGCACTCCCCCTCCCCCTCCCCGGCACTCCCCCTCCCCCTCCCCGGCACTCGCCCACCCCCCTCCCCGGCGCTCGCCCACCCCCCTCCCCGGCACTCGCCTTCCCCCCTCCCCGTTACTCGCCCTCTCCTCCCCGGCACTCCCCCTCCCCCCACCCCGGCACTCCTCCTCCCCCTCCCCGGTACTCCCCCTCTCCTCCCCGGCACTCGCCCTCCCTCCTCCCGGCACCCGCCCTCCCCCCTCCCTGGCACTCGCCCTCCCCCTCCCCGGTACTTGCCTTCTCCTCCCCGGCACTCCCCCCCCCCCCCCCCCCCCCTTCCCGGTACTCCCCCTCTCCTCACCGGCACTCCGCCTCCCCCCACCCCGGCACTCGCCCTCTCTTCCCCGGCACTCCCCCTCCCCATCCCCGACACTCGCCCTCTCCTCCCCGGCACTCCCCCTCCCCATCCCCGGCACTCGCCTTCTCCTCCCCGGCACTCGTCCTCCCCCCTCCCCGGTACTCCCACTCCCCCATCCCCGACACTCGCCCTCTCCTCCCCGGCACTCCCCCTCCCCATCCCCGGCACTCGCCCTCTCCTCCCCGGCACTCGTCCTCCCCCCTCCCCGGTACTCCCACTCCCCCCTCCCCGGCACTCGCCCTCTCCTCCTCGGCACTCGCCCTCTCCTCCCCGGCACTCCCCCTCCCCTCTCCCCGGCACTCCTCCTCCCCCCTCCCCGGCACTCACCCACTCCTCCCCGGCACTCGCCCTCCGCCCGCCCCGGCACTCCCCCTCCCCCCTCCCCAGCACTCGCCCTCTCCTCCCCGGCACTCGCCCTCTCCTCCCCGGCACTCGCCCTCTCCTCCCCGGCACTCGCCCTCTCCTCCCCAGCACTCCCCGGCACTCGCCCTCCCCCCTCCCCGGCACTCGCCCACTCCTCCCCGGCACTCGCCCTCCCCCCTCCCCGGCACTCGCCCTCTCCTCTCCGGCACTCGCCCTCTCCTCCCCGGCACTCACCCGCCCCCTCTCCCCGGCACTCGCTCTCCCCCCTCCCCGGCAGTTGCACTCGCCCTCCCCGGCAGATCGCACTCTCCTCCCCGGCAGTCGCACTCTCCTCCCCGGCAGTCGCCCTCCCCCTCCCCGGCACTCGCCCTCCCCCCTCCCCGGCACTCCCCCTCTCCTCCCCGTCACTCGCCCTCCCCCATCCCCGGCACTCGCCCTCTCCTGTCCAGCACTCCCCCTCCCCGGCACTCGCCCTCTCCTCCCAGGCACTCGCCCTCCCCCCTCCCCGGCACTCGCCCTCTCCTCCCTGGCACTCCCCCTCCCCCTCCCCGGCACTCGCCCTCCCCCCTCCCCGGCACTCGCCCTCTCCTCCCTGGCACTCCCCCTCCCCCTCCCCGGCACTCGCCCTCCCCCCTCCCCGGCACTCCCCCTCTCCTCCCCGTCACTCGCCCTCCCCCATCCCCGGCACTCGCCCTCTCCTGTCCAGCACTCCCCCTCCCCGGCACTCGCCCTCTCCTCCCCGGCACTCGCCCTCCCCCTCCCCGGCACTCGCCCTCTCCTCCCTGGCAGTCCCCCTCCCCCTCCCGGCACTCACCTACCCCCCTCCCCGGTATTCGCCCTTTCCTCCCCGGCACACCCCCTCCCCCCTCGCCGGCACTCGCCCTCTCCTCCCCGTCACTCCCCCTCCCCCCTCCCCGGCACTCGCCCTCTCCTTCCCGGCACTCGCCCTCTCCTCCCTGGCACTCGCCCTCTCCTCCCTGGCAGTCCCCCTCCCCCTCCCCGGCAGTCGCCCTCTTCTCCCCAGCAGTCGCACTCTCCTCCCCGGCAGTTGCCCTCCCCCCTCCCCGGCACTCGCCCTCCCCCCTCCCCGGTATTCGCCCTCTCCTCCCCGGCACTCGCCCTCCCCCTCCCCGGCACTCGCCCTCTCCTCCCCGGTACTCCCCCTCCCCGGCATTCACCCTCTCCTCCCTGGCGCGATTCACACCAGGGCGCTTTTTGGGGGGCCGGAGAATCCGGAGGACGGCGAGTGCGGGATTCACGCCGATCCCCGGCGATTCTCCAACTGGCGGGGGGTCGGAGAATCCCGCCCAAGTTCTCTGGGATCAATGGATTCGAACATTGAAATTAGACAAAACGTTTGAAAATATAAGGGGCAGGATTCTTCTTTCCCCCAACCACGTGCCACTTTCCTGCCTTAACCCCAGAACCCTTGATTGCCTTGTTGAATATAAATCTGTCTATCTCAGCCTCAAACATAATTAACGACCCAGCCTCTGCAGCCCTCTGAAGTAAAAAATTCGAGAGATTCACTGCCTTCTGAGGGAAGAAATTTCTCCTCATCTGTGTCTTACCTTCTCACCCACCTACTACCTGCACACTTACCCACCCTGCTTATTTACTACCTTACCCAGTTACCCACCTTAAACACATATCCTTAGTCTTCACCAACCAACCTCCTTACCCACCTTACCCACTTACAAATCTACCACCTCACCCACCCATCTGCCTCACCCACCTACCCACCTATTCACTCACCCACCTATCATCTTGTCCACCTACCACCTCACCTTTCTACTATCTCATGAACCTATCATCTCACCCACCTAACATCAGATCCACCTAAAACCTCGCCCATCTAAAATCTCACCCCCTACCATCTCACCCACCTATCACCTCACCCCCTGCCATTTCACCCACCTACCACCACACCCACATACCATCTGGAGTGGTGTAGCGACAACAACCTCTCCCTCAATGCCAGCAAAACTAAAGAGCTTGTCATTGACTTCAGGGAGCAAAGTACTGTACACACCCCTGTCAGCATCAATGGGGCTGAGGTGGAGATGGTTAGCAGTTTCAAATTCCTCGGGGTGCATATCTCCAAAAATCTGGTCCGCCCACGTCGACGCTACCACCAAGAAAGCACAACAGTGCCTATACTTACTCAGGAAACTAAGGAAATTCTGCATGTACACATTAACCCTTACCAACTTTTACAGATGCACCATAGAAAGCATCTCATCTGGCTGCATCATAGCCTGGTATGGCAACTGCTCGGCCCAGGACCGCAGGAAACTTCAGAGAGTCATGAACACCGCCCAGTCCATCACACGAACCTGCCTCCCATCCATTGACTCCATCTACACCTCCCACTGCCTGGGGAAAGCAGGCAGCATAATCAAAGATCCCTCCCACCCGGCTTACTCACTCTTCCAACTTCTTCCATCGGGCAGGAGATACAGAAGTCTGAGAACACGCACAAACAGACTCAAAAACAGCTTCTTCCCCACTGTTACCAGACTCCTAAATGACCCTCTTATGGACTGACTTCATTAACACTACACCCTGTATGTTTCATCCGATGCCAGTGCTTATGTAGATGCATTGTATATCTTGCGTTGCCCTATTATGTATTCTCTTTTATTCCCTTTTCTTCTCATGTACTTAATGATCTGTTGAGCTGCTCGCAGAAAAATACTTTTCACTGTACCTCGGTACACGTGACAATAAACAAATCCAATCCAATCCAATCCATCTCACCCACCTACTACCTCACCAGTCTACTATCTAACCCACCTAACACCTCACCCATCTCACCCACCTACTATCTCATCCACCCATCCACTTATCTACCCTAACAACCTACACGTTCATGCACTCACCCATATACCCATTGATACTCATACAGTCACCGACATTCAATCTTACCATATGGCAGCTAGTGTTGTAAAATGGGGGCGTCTGCTGTCTTCCCCTGACTGTACTCCACTCCGACGGGGAACCCCGAGGAATACTATGCTGCACATTTCTGTGGAAGCCAGGCTTGGAATGTCCTGGTAGAAATACACAACAGTGTTGAGCTGTGGAAATATTCGAGCAAAGGGGTAATCTGATGATCATTGCCGCTGCTCAGAAGACCTGGGCATGGAGAATATTCGCAGCTTCTTCATCGCGTCCTATCTTGAGTTCTGTGTGAAAATTTGATTGTTAAAATAATCTTCACATAGAATGATAATAATTATGTTTCAAAACATTCTCAAAGACTAACAATCTTTTAACCTGTGAAACAGTAACAGATTACTTATGTTATATTATTTTGCAGAAGCTTTTCATCACACAAAGCTTACGCCCCCTCAATAATTTCATTTTGTTTTCCGAATCTTCTCCCTACTGCAGTGTTCTTAAATATCATTAACTGTGACACCCATTTTTGTTGCTACTTTCTCTGGTTACAATCAAATCTGAAATGTGGGTAAGAAAGTTGGGGACCATCCAGTCTGCCGCTGAGATGAATCAACTTGTTTGGAGGTTTTTGCATTTGTCTTCCACTGACATGCCTACTGGGAAGGAAGATGACTTGAGCAAGAACAGTTGAGCTCAGCATTATTGGCTGACCTCTGCAGTACCTCGCTTAGAAGCAATTTCTCAGTCAGGTCTTATCGAATCACTTGCTCATTTTTCATCAGGGGTCAGAGATCATTCTGTGCTGTTCAATTGTATCTCGACACAAATCATAATGCAATTGTGTAAAATACGGTTCATTTGAGAGACTGTAAACATTGATCCCATTCTGGTTTCAAATGCAATTGTTAGTGCATATTTAAAAGATGCTCAGGTTACAGTGCAGACCAGCTGTGTTTTGTGGCAAAACATTCTCTGTTAAATATTGTATGGCAGAAATGGCAGATGCTAGTTGTGCAGATCAGACCAATGTAAGAAGTATCAATATCTTTCAGCAATCTTGTTTGATTAAATTTCACAGGTACACTGCTGCAGAATTGCATTCATCATTCAGAAGAATACGATTGAGGTGCATTTATGTGTAAAAGGTGTGGTGCAGGGGTGGCTGGAACAGTCAGAATATAAAGTGTAGAGTCATAGAGTGGTTACAACACAAAAGAGGGACACTCTGCCTTGTGGGCCTGTGCTAGCCCTCTGAACGAACAAGTCACCGAGTCCCACTTTTTCCTCTAATCCTGAAAATTTTTCCTTTTCAGATAATGATCCCATTCTCTTTTGAAAGCCACAGTTGACCCTGCCTCCAACCACAGGCTCGGGAATTCCAGATGCTAACCACACGCTGTGTGAGAAAAGATTTTCCCTTGTCTCTTGAATCTGTGCCTTCTGGTTCTTCATATTTCCAACAACTGGAACAGTTTCTCCCTATCTATTCTGTCCAGATTTGGGATGCCTCTGTGAAATCTTGTCTCGACTTGCTCTTCTCCAAGGAGGACACCCAACTTTTTCGATCTTTCCACGTCACTGGAACTCATCGCTGGAACCATTATTGTGAATCTTTTCTGCTGCTTTCCTAAAGTTGTGGGGCGGGATTCTCCATTGGCTGACGCTGAAGGGTGGAGAATAGGTTCTGTGCTAAAATCGCAGCAGGCGCCGATTTGATGCCAAATCACTGTTTTCTGTCACCTCACAGCGTCAATGCATTCTGGAAAGTACGTACAGTAAACACCATTTGCATATCATTAGCGGGCCCGACTCGGTATTCTCCAGGACCTCCGTGACGCTCCGCCTCTGATGGGCCTTGTCCTGATGGCACGGTTCACTTGTGCTATTAAAATCTGTGAAACCGGTGTCATGGCTGCTGACGGAGAGAGAGGGGGCACGGAAAGTGTCCAACATCGCCATAGTTTGCTGACAGTTGTGTCATGATATGCAACCAATGAACACTCAGAATAGGACACAACCAATGGGCAGTCAGGACACTCAGAGGAGGCATCACCACAAGGGGGCATGACATAAACACTAGAAAAGGGATGACGCTGTCACACCCTGCCTCTTTCCACTGACAGACATCTAGAGAGTTAGACAGGATTGATCAGCAGCATCGCACCCCAGCACGTGGCTTAGAGCAAGCTGGTACAGTTAGACTGAGTTACTACAGTTAGATTAGCAGAGAGTCAAACTCATTTGAGAACTGTGTTAATAGTTCAATAAACACGTTGAACTCATTTCAGAGTCTGGAGCATCCTTCAGTTAAGACTGCATCAAGTAGCAGTGTAACACAACATGATACCAGGAGTGACTGTTCAATTTATTTAGTTCAACTCAGCAAGATCCGTGACAACCAGGTACAATTACTGGCACAATGGACAAGATTCAGGCTCCTCATCAGCTCAGGACCACCGGCAATCTTAGTGCCAGCTGGCGATCATTCAAGCACAAATTTCAACTATATGGCGCGACGATGCTCAGAAGATAGCTCTTCTACTCACCACTGCGAGTGACCATGCGATAGAGATCTTCAACTCCTTTCACTTTTCCGAAGGGCAGGACAAAACAAAGTACCAAACCATCCTGGACAAATTCGACAGCCACTGCGAGGTGGACACCAACAAAATCTTCGAGCACTACATCTTCAAGCAGAGGATGCAAGGTAAAGACGAATCCTCCAACTCCTACCTAACTAACCTTAGACTGCTAGCACAATCCTGCAACTTCGGTGATATCACTGACTCCATGATCAGAGACCAAATCGTTTCTGGTCCGCTGCGAGAGCAATTGTTGAAAATCAAGCACATGACCCTGCCAGTCGTGATTGAAACGTGTACTGTGCATGAGCACTCTAAAAATCGCTATTCACTGTACAAAACGGCAGAAAGTGAAAAACAAGCCTACCACGAGTTGGAGAGTGTTCAGGCCATCTCTCGGATGTAGCGCCTCCACATTGACGAAAGCGGCCATTTCACGTGCTCTTCTCGGGGCCGGATGCATGCGCAATGCGATCGGGAACATGAAGCGGCCGAAAACCACACTGCGCAGGTGCAGACATCCGAGAACCCCACCGCGCATGCACAACGCGCACAGAGCGTCATGGCGTCGGCGTCATGATGTGTGCGAACTGCGGCACCGCCCATTTTTTAAAAAACTGGCCTGCAAGAGGCAAACGCTGTTTAAACTGTGGGAAACCAAACCACTATGCAGCCCTGTGCAGATCTGCATCACCAGTCAGGAGCCAGCGCTCCCAATTCCGACAGCAGCGCATCAGAAGTCTGCAACACCGAATGCATGACTCGCATCCAGGCAGTGCGACGGGTCCATATGATGAATACCTGGACAACACTTACTGAGTGGGCATTATTACAAAGTGTGAATATGCCACACCGGACACATCGCGAGTCCAATCAATCCTGGCCGTGGATTCCGGGGACGAATGGCATGCAGTGATGAAGGTCAATCACTGCCCCATCCAGTTCAAACGGGACACAGGTGCCTCTGCCAACCTGATTTCGCAGGTGGACTTCAAGAGAATCAAGAAGCCCCTCACAATCCTTCCAACTGCCTGCAAACTCCTGGACTACAATGGAAACGCAATCAAGGCACTGGGGTTCTGTCATTTAAAAAAATATATATTTACTAATTAATTAACGCAATGTCAATTCATCTGCAGAAAGTGTACCCAACTAGAGCTTCTCACAGACCGCATGGTTCGGTTGGAGCAGCAGTTGGATGCACTTAGGAGCATGCAGGTGGCGGAAAGCGTCATAGATAACAGTTATATAAATGTGGTCACACCAAAGGTGCAAGCAGAGAGATGGGTGACCACCAGAAGGGGCAGGCAGTCAGTGCAGGAATCCCCTGTGGTTGTCCCCCTCTCGAACAGATATACCCCTTTGGATACTGTCGGGGGGGGGATAGCCTATCAGGGGAAAACAGCTGCAGCCAGAGCAGTGGCACCACGGCTGGCTCTGATGTTTAGAAGGGAGGGCCAAAGTGCAGAAGAGCAATAGTAATAGGGGACTCTATAGTCAGGGGCACAGATAGGCGCTTCTGTGGATGTGAAAGAGACTCCAGGATGGTATGATGCCTCCCTGGTGCCAGGGTCCAGGGTGTCTCCGAACGGGTAGCGGGCATCCTAAAGGGAGAGGGCAAACAGGCAGAGGTCGTTGTACATATTGGTACTAACGACATAGGCAGGAAGGGGCATGAGGTCCTGCAGCAGGAGTTCAGGGAGCAAGGCAGAAAGTTAAAAGACAGTACTTCTAGGGTTGTAATCTCGGGATTTCTCCCTGTGCCACGTGCCAGTGAGGCTAGAAATAGGAACATAGAGCAGCTAAACACGTGGCTAAACAGCTGGTGTAGGAGGGAGGGTTTCCATTATCTGGACCACTGGGAGCTCTTCCGGGGCAAGTGTGACCTGTATAAGAAGGACAGGTTGCATCTAAACTGTAGAGGCATAAATATCCTGGCCGTGAGGTTTGCTCGTGTCACACGGGAGGGTTTAAACTAGTATGGCAGGGGAATGGGTACAAAGAACAAAGAACCAAGAACAAAGAAATGTACAGCACAGGAACAGGCTCTTCGGCCCTCCAAGCCCGTGCCGACCATGCTGCCCGACTAAACTACAATCTTCTACAGTTCCTGGGTCCGTATCCCTCTATTCCCATCCTATTCATGTATTTGTCAAGATGCCCCTTAAATGTCAATATCGTCCCTGCTTCCACCACCTCGTCCGGTAGCGAGTTCCAGGCACCCACTACCCTCTGTGTAAAAAACTTGCTTCGTACATCTACTCTAAACTTTGCCCCTCTCACCTTAAACCTATGCCCCCTAGTAATTGACCGCTCTACACCGGGGAAAAGCCTCTGACTATCCACTCTATCTATGCCCCTCATAATTTTGTAGACCTCTATCAGGTCGCCCCTCAACCTCCTTCGTTCCAGTGAGAACAAACCGAGTTTATTCAACCGCTCCTCATAGCTAATGCCCTCCATACCAGGCAACATTCTGGTAAATCTCTTCTGCACCCTCTCTAAAGCCTCCACATCCTTCTGGTAGTGTGGTGACCAGAATTGAACACTATACTCCAAGTGTGGCCTAACTAAGGTTCTATACAGCTGCAACATGACTTACTAATTCTTATACTCAATGCCCCGGCCAATGAAGCAAGCATGCCGTATGCCTTCTTGACTACCTTCTCCACCTGTGTTGCCCCTTTCAGTGACCTGTGGACCTGTACTCCTAGATCTTTCTGACTTTTAAGTACCGGAGCAATAGGTCAGAAAGTGAAAGCATTGAGGGAGAACTAGGGAATAGGGCCAGTATGGCTCTGAGGAAGAGCAGACAGGGAGAAGTTGCTGAAAACAGCGGGTCTGGTGGCCTGAAGTGCATATGTTTTAATGCAAGAAGTATTACGGGTAAGGCAGATGAACTTAGAGCTTGGATTAGTACTTGGAACTATGATGTTGTTGCCATTACAGAGACCTGGTTGAGGGAAGGACAGGATTGGCAGCTAAACATTCCAAGATTTAGATGTTTCAGGCGGGATAGAGGGGGATGTAAAAGGGGAGGCGGAGTTGCGCTACTGGTTAGGGAGAATATCACAGCTGTACTACGGGAGGACACCTCAGAGGGCAGCGAGGCTATATGGGTAGAGATCAGGAATAAGACGGGTGCAGTCACAATGTTGGGGGTTTACTACAGGCCTCCCAACAGCCAGCGGGAGATAGAGGAGCAGATAGGTCGACAGATTTTGGAAATTAGTTAAAACAACAGGGTTCTTGTGATGGGAGACTTCAACTTCCCCAATATTGACTGGGACTCACTTAGTGCTAGGGGCTTAGACGGGGCAGAGTTTGTAAGGAGCATCCAGGAGGGCTACTTAAAACAATATGTAGATAGTCCAACTAAGGAAGGGGCTGTACTGGACCTGGTATTGGGGAATTAGCCCGACCAGGTGATAGATGTTTCAGTAGGGGAGCATTTCGGGAACAGTGACCACAACTCAGTAAGTTTTAAAGTGCTGGTGGACAAGGATAAGAGTGGTCCGAGGGTGAATGTGCAAAATCAGGGGAAGCATGGGTCACATTGTGATCCATTGAGGTATTGTGCGTCTTGAAAAATATTAAGGTAAATAAGTCCCCAGGGCCTGATGGGATCTACCCCAGAATACTGAAGGAGGCTAGAGAGGAAATTGCTTAGGCCTTGACAGAAATCTTTGGATCCTCACTGTCTTCAGGTGATGTCCCGGAGGACTGGAGAATAGCCAATGTTGTTCCTTTGTTTAAGAAGGGTAGCAAGGGTAATCCAGGGAACTACAGGCCGGTGAGCCTTACATCAGTGGTAGGGAAATTACTGGAGAGAATTCTTCGAGACAGGATCTACTCCCATTTTGAAGCAAATGGACGTATTAGCAAGAGGCAGCATGGTTTTGTGAAGGGGAGGTCGTGTCTCACTAATTTGATAGAGTTTTTCGAAGAGGTCACAAAGATGATTAATGCAGGTAGGGCAGTGGATGTTGTCTATATGGACTTCAGTAATGCCTTTGCCAAGGTCCCTCATGGTAGACTGGTACAAAAGGTGAAGTCACACGGGATCGTGGTGAGCTGGCAAGATGGATACAGAACTGGCTAGGTCATAGAAGGCAGAGAATAGCAATGGAAGGATGCTTTTCTAATTGGAGGGCTGTGACTAGTGGTGTTCTGCTGGGATCAGTGCTGGGACCTTTGCTGTTCGTAGTGTATACAAATGATTTGGAGGAAAATGTAACTGGTCTGATTAGTAAGTTTGCAGACGACACAAAGCTGGTGGAATTGCAGATAGTGATGAGGACTATCAGAAGATCCAGCAGGAGTTAGATAGTTTGGAGACTTGGGCAGAGAGATGGCAGATGGAGTTTAATCCGGACAAATGTGAGGTAATGCATTTTGGAAGGTCTAATGCAGGTAGGGAATATACAGTGAATGGTAGAACCCTCAAGTGTATTGAAAGTCAGAGAGATCTAGGTGTACAGGTCCAAAGCAACACAGGTGGAGAAGGTAGTCAAGAAGGCATACGGCATGCTTTGCTTCATTGGCCGGGGCATTGAGTATAAGAATTGGCAAGTCATGTTGCAGCTGTATAGGACCTTAGTTAGGCCACACTTGGAGTGTAGTGTTCAATTCTGGTCGCCACATTATCAGAAGGATGTGGAGGCTTTAGAGAGGGTGCAGAAGAGATTTACCAGAATGTTGCCTGGTATGGAGGGCATTAGCTATGAGGAGCGGTTGAATAAACTCGGTTTGTTCTCACTGGAGCGACGGAGGTTGAGGGGTGACCTGATAGAGGTCTACAAAATTATGAGGGGCATAGACAGAGTGGATAGTCAGACGCTTTTTCCCAGGGTAGAGGGGTCAATTATTAGGAGGCATAGATTTAAGGTGCGAGGGGCAAGATTTGAAGATGTACAAAGCAGGTTTTTTACACAGAGGGTAGTGGGTGCCTGGAACTCGCTGCCGGAGGAGGTGGTGGAAGCAGGGACGATAGTGACATTTAAGGGCATCTTGACAAATACATGAATAGGATGGGAATAGAGGGATACGGACCCAGGAAGTATAAAAGATTTTAGTTTAGACGGGCAGCATGGTCGGCGCAGGCTTGTAGGGTCGAAGGGCCTGTTCCTGTGCTGTACTTTTCTTTATTCTTTGTTCTACCTGCAGGTGTCCAGCCGACACGCACAAGCAAGCTTACGCTTCGAGATTGTTAAACCAGACAGGGCGTCCCTGCTAGGTGCGCATGCCTGCAAGCAACTGAACCTCATTCAAAGGGTCTACACCACAAGGCTGTGCATTCAGGCCAGCATTGACGACATCCTAACCCAGTACCCAGATGTATTTAGCGGGATGGGCACGCTGCTGTACGAGTACAAGATTCTACTGCGGTCTGATGCCAAGCCAGTGGTCCACGCACCACGATGTGTCCCTGCTCCACTGAGAGAGCGCCTGAAGGCAGAGATCACGAGTCTACAATAAAAAGGCATCATCTCCAAGGTCACTGAACCAACCGACTGGGTCAGCTCGATGGTATGCTTAAAGAAGTCTTCGGGGAACCTCCGTATCTGCATTGACCCCAAGGATCGAAACAAAAACATTATGTGGGAGCATTTCCCCATCCCGAAGAGGAAAGGAATCATGACTGAAATGGCACACACGCACTTTTTCACAAAATTGGACGCATCCCAAGGATTTTGGCAAATCCAACTTGAAGAATCCAGCAGAGGGCTCTACACCTTCAACACGCCTTTTGGCAGATTGTGCTACAACCGAATGCCATTTGGCATCATCTCGGCATCAAAGATTTTCCATCGCATCATGGAATAGATGATGGAGGGAATAGAAGGGGTTCGTGTCTATGTTGACGGTATCATAATCTGGTCCACAACCCCAGAGCAACCTGTGTCACGACTCAAGAAAGTATTCCAATGCATACAGGAACATGGCCTCAAGCTAAACAGGTCCAAGTGCTGTTTTGGGAGATCCACGCTGAGGTTCCTGGGCGATCAGATTTCGCAACACGGTGTGTGCCCGGACACAGACAAAATTAAAGCCATCGAGGCAATGAAAGTCCCCGAGGACAAGAAGGCAGTACTGCGCTTCCTGGGAATGGTCAATTTCCTTGGCAAGTTCACCCCAAATTTGGCCACACACACCACGGCCCTACGCAACCTGGTGAAATAAATCAACTGCCTTTGAGTGGAAGGCGGAGCACCGAACAGAGTGGCTGGAGCTGAAAGCCAAGCTCACCACTGCACCCGTCCTTGCATTCTTTGACCCAGACCGAGAGACCAAGATATCCACAGATGCGAGTCAGGGTGGCATTGGGTCATCCTGGGTACCGGTAGCATGCGCGTCACGGGCAATGACACCCACTGAGACCAGATATGCGCAGATTGAGAAGGAGTGTTTAGGTCTTTTCACCGGCATCCTCAAATTTCATGATTATGTCTTTGGCTTGCCAATATTTACTGTTGAGACAGATCATAGGCCTCTGGTCCACATCATCCAAAAGGACCTGAACGACATGACGCCTCGTTTGTAGAGAATTCAGCTCAAACTCTGGAGGTATGATTTCAATTTGGTGTACACACCTGGCAAGGAGCTCATCATCGCCGATGCATTGTCCCGCTCCGTCAACTCACCCAGTGAACCACTGGAGATCATCCAGCACATTGAATTGCAGGTACAACTGTGTGCAAGCACTCTCCCGGCAACAGATGAGAAGATCGTTCTCATCCGAGAAGAGACGGCCAAAGACCCCCTGTTGCAGCAAGTCATCCACAACCTCCGCAATGGCTGGCAGAAAGGGCAATGCCCCCAATTCTACAGCCTGATGCTGATGGATGGCATCCTGCTCAAGCTGGACAGGATAGCCATCCCGCTACGTCTCCAGAGCATGGTGCTGAGGCACGTTCATGAGGGGCACCTAGGCATAGAAAAGTGCAGACGCAGAGCCCGGCAAGCTGTCTACTGGCCCGGCATCAACCAGGACATCACGGACATGGTCCTGAACTGCAAAACCTGTCAGAGATTCCAACCAGTGCAGAGCAAGGAGACGCTCCAACCACATGACCCAGAGACCTCTCCGTGGTCCAAGTTTGGCATTGACCTATTCCACGCAAATGGTCGCGACGCTATCTTAATCATCGATTACTTTTCGAACTATCCTGAGGTGATGAAGTTGCCAGACCTCACCTCACGGACCGTCATCAAAGCGTGTAAAGAGACATTCCCACGGCATGGCATCCCGAACACCGTCATGAACGACAATGGCCCGTGCTTCCACAGTCGAGAATGGTCCACGTTTGCCAAGAGCTACAATTTCAGGCATGTCACCTCCAGTCCGCACTATCCGCAGTCCAATGGTAAAGTCGAAAAAGGGGTGCACTTCGTTAAGCAGCTCATCCGCAAGACCTCGGACTCCGCTTCCGACATACACCTTGCACTACTTGTGTACCGGGCGACTCCCTTGTCCACTGGCATGTCGCCAGCTCAACTCCTGATGAACAGGGACCTGCGGACGACGCTTCCAGCCATACACCTGCCCAACCCGGATCACCTCCTCCCGGTGCTGCAGAAGATGCAGCAGCTTCGCGACAGCTAGAAGCAGGGCTATGACGCCATGCCATCGATCTGGACGTGCTATCCCTGGCAGACACGGTCAGGATCAAGATACCGGATGGTGGATGGTCTGCTCCGGCTGTCGTTGTTCGACAGGCTACGCCCAGATCCGATGTCATACGTATGGCCGATGGCTCCATTGTGCAAACAAATCGAAGGGCACTGCGAAAAGTTGCTTGCCCACAACCACTTTCCTCTCCATTTCCACATGTCGACTCGCCACCTCCAACATCTCGAACCACGAGGCCACCAGTCGCGCCCCCCACTCGCCTGTCAAGACACTGTCATCCCCTCCACCACCTCTCCGGCGGTCGACAAGGACCAGACGCAAGCCTCAGAGACAGGGCTTAGGAGCATTTGTTTTTGTGTTCTGTTCTGTCTCCCTCAGTCAGTCACATTAGACAGACACATTCACATGTATATACATCTATTTAAAAAAAATGGGGAGATGTCATGACATGCAAACATGCAACCAATGAACACTCAGAATAGGACACAACCAATGGGCAGTCAGGACACTCAGAGGTGGCATTACCACAAGGGGGCCTGACATAAACACTTTAAAAGGGATGACGCACTCACACCCTGCCTCTTTCCACAGACAGACATCAGAGAGTTAGACAGGGTTGATCAGCAGCATCGCACCCCAGCACGTGGCTTAGAGCAAGCTGGTACAGTTAGACTGAGTTACTACAGTTAGATTAGCAGAGAGTCGAACTCATTTGAGAACTGTGTTAAGAGTTCAATAAACATGTTGAACTCATTTCAGAGTCTGGAGCATCCTTTAGTTCAGACTGCATCAAGTAGCAGCCCGTGTTATCCGAAGCAGCATAACACAACAAGTTGTGCCGCTGGCGTGGGGGCTACTGCCAGGCCCAGGGGGATTGGTGGGGTGTGACCAGGAAGTGGATTGTGGGGTGGGGTCGGAGTGGTCGGGCACGGAACACCATTGCTGCAGCCGGAAAGACAGCCATGCAGCTGCGCACGCCACTGACAGCTCACTGTGAACTTAGTGCCACGGGTCATATAGGTGTCCCCCAGGCCACCTTCCTAGGCACCCTCTGGCCCCAGCCATGCCATCAGCTGTATGGGTGCATCCTAGCACAACCAGTACCATCTTGTTGGCTGGGATGAGTGTGTGTGGGTTGTGTAATGTGCATATGCGGCTGTAGCTTGTTAGCCTCCCGTGTGTCAATCACGGACCTGGCGAATACCGCACTGTTTATTATTGGAATCGGTTGAGTTTCGCGTGGCGCCGGTGCTAGCCCCTCCACAGTCGCTGAATCAATCCAGGTTCGCCGCTAGTTTTGCTGTTGTGAAAGTCCCGGGCTGGATTCTCCGCCCCGTCGCGCCACATTTTTGTTTCAGCACGTCTCCGGGATGCTCCTTCATGCCGGCTGGTCAATGGGGTTTCCCATTGCTGGACGGCCCCATGCTGTCGGGAAACCCTGGGCTGCCGGCAAAACGGAGTATCCCGACGGCGGAGAATCCAGCCCCATGAATTCTGCAACGGCGACAACACTTTAGTCTCAGAAATGGAGAATCCCGCCTGTAGTGCCCCGAGGTGGGTGCAACTCTCCAGTTGAGGCCAAACTAGTGTTTTATGCAGGTTTCATATAACTTCCTTGCTGTTATACTCTATGCCCCTGTTAATAAAGCCTAGGATACCATATGCTTTATTAACAGCTCTCTCAACCTGTTCTGCCAACTTCATTGATTTTTGTACATGTCCCTCTGCTCCTGAGTCCCTTTAGAATTGTACGCTTGCTATATTGTATCTCTGTGTGGTAATACCAGGTATTGCGGTACCAGAGAGAGGAATAACCATTGGCTAGACCGCGGGGTCTACCACTGGGCAATGTACATAGCCCCGCCCTGAGAGGCGGGGTATAAGAACCTGTGCCGTCCCCAGCTGCCTTCACTTCTGTAACTTCGCTGCTGGGTACAGTTCTATCTGATTAAAGCTGAATCGATATGACTCCACGTGGACTCAAGCGTATTGATTGTGCATCAATTTAATCAGATAAGTACTTTTGAAGGATGGATCTCCACATCAAGCCGGCGTGCCTTCAGCTCAGCCCGCACGCAGAAAGCTCCACCGAGATTTTTAAGCATTGGCTGGCATGCTTCCAGAGCTACCTCGAGACGGCTGCCGACACCCCCACGGAAAGGCAGAAAATGCACCTCCTACGCTCGCGGGTCGGCCCGGCGATCTACCCCCTGATTGAAGGGGCGGCGAACTATGATAAAGCCATGGAACTGCTGGAAGGACACTACATTTGTCCACTTAATCAGGTCTACGCCCGTCACCTGCTGGCAATGAGACGGCAGAGCCCAGGTGAGACGCTAGAAGATTTCTACAGGGCGCTGATCGTGCTGGGCCAAAACTGCGGCTGCCCAGCGGTGATGGCGAATGAGCACTCCGAACTTTTAATTCGAGACGCCTTCGTGGCAGGTATGATATCCCCTGATATTCGCCGAAGGCTGCTCGAAATGGAGACGCTGGGCCTCGCCGAGGCCCGGCCTTGGCAGGGTCTATGGACGTGGCATACAGAAACGCCCTGGCGTACGCCCCCGCGCACACCGTGTCCCCCTGGGCTGCGTGGCACCCCGCCGCTCCAGCCGTCCCGACTTACCTGCCTAACCCCCAGACTTACCTGCAAACTCCGCAGGCCTGCGCGGCAAGGCGCCCCGCTACCGCCGCCGGCCAACGCTGCTTCTTCTGCGGCCAGGCGAATCACCCGCGCGCTGCCCGGCCCGCACCGTCACCTGCAAAGGGTGCGGCAAGAAAGGACGCTATGCCGCGCCCGCGCGGTGAACGCGGTGTCCAGCGTGGTGAACGCGGTGTCCAGCGACTACCCTCAGCCATTCCTCCAGCCGCGCAACCACAGCCGTTCCTCCACGCCCCGACCGTTCCAGGCCCACCGCCGCACTCCCTTTTCCCAGCGCCGCCGGCCCAACGCGCACCACAGTTTTTGCCCCGCCAGGCAGCGTCGCTGCCACAGCCTTTCCTCTCCACGGCAACCACGCTGGAGGAGTACGCGCAGCCATTTTGTCCCTCGCCGACCCAATCGTCGGGGTCTCCGTCCCCGAACTCCACGGGCGACCCCTGGCCGCCGCCATCCTGGACGGGGCCTCAAGCCCCCAGCGCGGCTGGCCATGCACTGCCGGGCCAGAACCCCTTGCTGCAGCTGGCCTCCGTCACATTGGAGCAGCATGCGCCGCTAGTTTACTCCTCCTCGCCCAAAACGCCGCAGCTCCAGGCCCTGACCGTCCACCTCTCCCCGCGCCGTGGCCGCAGTCTTCTGCACACCCGGAACGACGCAGCACACCCTGCTCCGGGCCCTGACCGGCCAGCGCTCACCGCCCAAAACGCCGCGGCACGCCCCGCTCCAGCGCTCACCTCCACCCCCCTGCCCTAGGGCCACGGCCGACCCACGGGCGCAGTCTTTCTGGCGGGTCCCGGCCGTCCAAGGCCCACCTCCGCCAGTTTGCTCTTCCCCGCCGCCATCTTCAGAGTCCCTGGACTCCACGTGCGATCCATGTCCGGCGCCATCTTGGATGGGGCCTCAAGCCCCCAGGGCGGATGGCTACGCGCTGCCCGACCAAAACCCGTGGTTGCAGCTGGCCTCCGCCTCGTGGGAGCAGAATGCGCCTCCATTTTGTCCCTCCCCGCCGCCATTTTGTTTCTCCCCGCCGCCATCCTCGGAGTCCCCGGACTCCATGTGCGAGCCATGGACGGCATCATCTTGGATGGGGCCTCAAGCCCCCAACACGGCTGACGATGTGCTGCCCGATCTTCACTCCTTGCTGCAGCTGGCCTCCATCACCCTGGACCAGAGTCGGCCCCGAACGCTAGCAAAGGCCACCACGACGATCGGCATCAACGGCCACGTGATGTCATGCCTCATCAACTCCGGGATCACGGAGAGTTTCGTCCACCCCGACACGGTAAGCCGCTGTTCTCTGGTCACCTATCCCACCCAACAAAGGATCTCCCTGGCCTCCGGGTCACACGCGGTGCAGATAAAAGGGTTCTGCCTCACGAACCTCACCGTCCAAGGCAGGGAATTCCGCAATTTCCGCCTATACGTGCTGCCGCACCTCTGCGCAGCCACCCTTCTGGGACTGGATTTCCAGTGCCACCTACAAAGCCTTACTTTTAAATTCGGCGGCCCTATACCCCCCCTTACTGTTTGCGGCCTCGCGACCCTTAAGGTCGACCCGCCTTCCCTGTTTGCGAACCTCACCCCGGATTGCAAACCCATCGCCACCAGGAGCAGACGGTATAGCGCCCAGGACCGGACCTTCATCAGGTCCGAGGTCCAAAGGCTGCTGAAGGAAGGGGTCATCGAAGCGAGCAACAGCCCCTGGAGGGCTCAAGTAGTGGTGGTAAAGACCGGGGAGAAGCATAGGATGGTCATAGACTATAGCCTATGCTTAGTCAACAACCGGTTTACGCAACTGGACGCGTACCCCCTCCCCCGTATAGCCGACCTGGTGAACAGGATCGCGCAATACAAAGTCTTCTCCACGGTGGATCTCAAGTCTGCCTACCACCAGCTACCCCTCCGTACTAGTGACCGCCAGTACACTGCCTTCGAAGCAGATGGGCGGCTCTACCACTTTTTAAGGGTTCCCTTCGGTGTCACAAACGGGGTCTCGCTCTTCCAGCATGAGATGGACCGAATGGTTGACCGGTACGGCTTACACGCAACTTTCCCGTATCTTGATAACGTCACCATCTGCGGCCATGACCAGCATGACCACGACACCAACCTCCGTAAATTTCTCCAGACCGCACACCTCCTGAATCTGACCTAAAATGAGGAGAATTGCGTGTTTAGCACCGACCGTCTAGCCATCCTAGGCTACGTAGTGCGAAATGGAGTCATAGGCCCCGACCCCGAACGCATGCGCCCCCTTATGGAGTTCCCACTCCCTCACTGCCCCAAGGCCCTAAAGCGCTGCCTCGGCTTCTTTAGCTACTATGCACAATTACGCCGACAAGGCCCGACCCCTAATCCAATCCACGACCTTCCCCCTGTCGACGGCGGCCCGCCATGCCTTCAGCCGCCTCAAAGCGGACATCGCAAATGCCACGATGCGCGCCATCGATGGGTCCCTCCCCTTCCAGGTCGAGAGCGACGCGTCTGACGTAGCTCTGGCCGCCACCCTCAACCGAGCAGGCAGGCCCGTGGCTTTCTTCTCCCGCACTCTCCATGCTTCCGAAATTCGCCACTTCTCGGTCGAAAAGGAGGCCCAGGCCATAGTGGAAGCTGTGCTGCACTGGAGGCATTACCTGGCCGGCAGGAGATTCACTCTCCTCACGGACCAACGGTCGGTAGCCTTCATGTTTGATAATGCACAGCGGGGCAAGATCAAGAACGACAAGATCTTGCGGTGGAGGATCGAACTCTCCACCTTCAATTACAAGATCTTGTATCGTCCCGGGAAGCTGAACGAGCCTCCTGATGCCCTATCCCGCGGCACTTGTGCCACCGCGCAAGTAGACCGCCTCCGAGCCCTCCACGAGGACCTCTGCCACCCGGGAGTCACCCGGTTCTTCCATTTCGTTAAGTCCCGGAACCTGCCTTACTCCATCGAGGAGGTCAGGACTGTCACCAGGGACTGCCAAATCTGCGCAGAGTGCAAACCGCACTTCTACCGACCAGAGAGGGCGCATCTGATCAAGGCTTCCCGTCCCTTTGAATGCCTCAGCATGGACTTCAAAGGCCCCCTCCCCTCCACCGACCGCAACACGTACTTCCTTAACGTGATTGATGAATACTCCCGGTTCCCATTCGCCATCCCCTGCCTGGATATGACCACAACCACCGTCATCATGGCACTCCAAACTATTTTTACACTGTTCGGTTTCCCGCATACATCCACAGTGATAGGGGGTCCTCCTTTATGAGCGACAGGCTGCGCCAGTTCCTGCTTAGCAAAGGCATCGCCTCGAGCAGGACGACCAGCTACAACCCCCGGGGAAATGGGCAGGTAGAAAGGGAGAACGGAACGGTCTGGAAGACTGTCCTGCTGGCCCTTCGGTCCAGGAATCTCCCAGTCACCCGCTGGCAAGAAGTTCTCCCAGTGGCCCTGCACTCCATTCGGTCACTGCTATGTACTACCACGAACCAGACATCTCATGAACGTCTCCTTGTTTTCCCCAGAAAGTCCTCCTCGGGGACCTCTCTCCCAACCTGGCTAGCAACACCTGGAACTGTTCTGCTGCGGAAACATGCAAGGGCGCACAAGTCGGACCCGCTGGTCGAAAGGGTCCACCTGCTGCATGCCAACCCCCAGTACGCCTACATAGCATTCCCCGACGGACGCCAAGATACGGTCTCCGGGACCTGGCGCCCGCCGGAGCACCACGCGCACCCGAGCCACTGCCACCCCCCCCACCCCCCCGTACCTGACCGGAGGGTCAGTACTGCCGCCAGAACCCCGACCAGGCACCGACGCCCCCTTCAGACACCCCTTCCTTCTGCCCATCCTTCGACCTTACAGCGCCGACTAGGGGTGATGAAACTGCCTGGGAGGAAGACACCACGTTCCCGGAGTCACTACTGCCGGGGCCCTCACCAGGATCACCGCCAAAACTTAGACGCTCCAGTAGGACGACCAGGCCGCCCGATCGTCTGATTGCAGCACCATGAAGAAGAATTAACTACGCAGGAACTTTCTCCGCAACCCTCGATAGCATGGTACCTGCAATACCTGGTCCTACCAGAAAAGGCGACAACAATACTGGCCATCACCCCGCTGGCTCTTTTTTTTAACAGGGGGTGAATGTGGTAATACCAGGTATTGCGGTACCAGAGAGGGGAATAACCATTGGCTTGACCGCGGGGTCTACCATTGGGCAATGTACATAGCCCCGCCCTGAGAGGCGGGGTATAAGAACCTGTGCCGTCCCCAGCAGCCTTCACTTCTGTAACTTTGCTGCTGGGTACAGTTCTATCTGATTAAAGCTGAATCGATATGACTCCACGTGGACTCAAGCGTATTGATTGTGCATCACTCTGCATTCTTCATATCAAAATAAATCACTTCACACTTCTCTTCATTCAATTTTATCTGCCACTTGTCCACACCAACCTGTCTATATCCTTTTGAAGTTCAACTCTACCCACCTCGTGGTTCAGAATGCTTCCAAATTTTGTATCATCTACAAATTTAAAAATTGTTTCTTGTACATAAAGGCCAAGGTCATTAATATATACCAGGGAGAGCAAGGGTCCCAACAGCAATCCACTATGAACCTTCCTTCAATCTGAAAAACAGCCGTTGACCATGATTCTCTTTTTTCAGTCACTCAGCCAAATCCATGTGCATATTGCTGTCCCTTTTATTCAATGAGCTCTAATTTGCTCACAAGTCTGTTGTGCAGCAGTTTATCAAATGTCTTTTGGAAGCCCATGCACACAGAATCAGAGAATTGTTATGGGGCAGAGGGAGGTCATTTAGCTCATTGTGTTGCACTGACTGTCTAAATGTGCAGTTAATTTGGTACCATTCCCCTGTCTTCTCCCCCTGTAACCCTGCACACTTTCCCTTTTCACAAAACAGTCTAATTTCCTCTTGTATGCCCAATTGAACCTGCGTCCACCACACTCTCAGACAGTACATTCCAAACCCTCACCACTCGTTCCACTGTTTCTTTCATCACTTTTGCTCCTTCCACAAATTACTTTAAATTTGTGCCCCTTTTGCGAGTGGGAACAACTTCTCCATTGTTTGCAGCAAACTACCCAGCCTTCAGAACAATGACCACGACACCACGCAACCCTGCCATGTCAATCTCTGCAAGACATGCCAGATCATCGACATGGATACCACCATTACACGTGAGAACACCACCCACCAGGTACGCGGTACATACTCGTGCGACTCGGCCAACGTTGTCTACCTCATACGCTGCAGGAAAGGATGTCCCGAAGCGTGGTACATTGGCGAGACCATGCAGATGCTGCGACAACGAATGAACGGACATCGCGCGACAATCACCAGGCAGGAATGTTCCCTTCCAGTCGGGGAACACTTCAGCAGTCAAGGGCATTCAGCCTCTGATCTCCGGGTAAGCGTTCTCCAAGGCGGCCTTCAGGACGCGCGACAACGCAGAATCGCTGAGCAGAAGCTTATAGCCAAGTTCCGCACACATGAGTGCGGCCTCAACCGGGACCTGGGATTCATGTTGCATTACATTCATCCCCCACCATCTGGCCTGCGAAATCCTACCAACTGTCCTGGCTTGATACAATTCACACCTCTTTAACCTGGGGTTACCCCATCTCTGGATATGTAAAGATTTAATCACCTGCTAATGCTCGCATTCCAAGCATTGTCTGGCATCTTTGAATTTGTCTATATTATATGTTTCTGGAACATACCTCTTCATTCACCTGAGGAAGGAGCAGCGCTCCGAAAGCTAGTGACATCGAAACAAACCTGTTGGACTTTAACCTGGTGTTGTAAGACTTCTTACTGTGCTCACCCCAGTCCAACGCCGGCATCTCCACATCATTCCTAAAGTGTGGCACCCAGAACTGGATGCTATACTCCAGCTGAGGTTAAACCAGCGTCCTACACAAATTCAACATAAGCTGCTTGTTCGTGTACTCAAAGCCCCTATTAATGAAGCCTATGACACCATATAATTTATGACCCACTCTCTCAACCTGACCTGCCATCTTCAGTGACTTATGCACATTTACACCCAAGTTGTTCTGCTCCTGCACCACTTTGGAGTTGTAGCGTTTATTTTATATTGTATCTCCATTTTCTTCATACAAAAATGAATCACTTCACATTTGTCCACATTGAACCTCATCTGCCACCTTCCCGCCCATTCCACCAACTTGTCTATATCCTTTTGAAGTCCTACACTATCCTCCTCACAGTTCACGATGCTTCCAAGTTTCACATCATTCACAAATTTTGAAATTGTTCTCTATACATCAAGGTCGAGCTCTTTAGTATAAATCAGGAAAAGCAAAGGTCCCAACACTGACTCCTGGGGAATTTCACTACAAATCTTCTTCCGACCCAACCATTAAACACTACTCACTCCTCCTGTCACTCAGCCAATTATGTATCTATGTTGCAACAGTCGCTTTTATTCCATGAACTCTAACTTTGCTCACAAATCTGTTGTGCGGCACTGTATCAAATGCTTTTCGGAAGCCCATGTGCACCACAGCAACAACATTGCTCTCATCAACCCTCTTTGTTACCTCTTCAAAAACTCCAGCGGGTTTGTTACATATGATTTTCTTTTAAGAAATCCATGCTGACTTTCCTTAATTAGCCTGTATTTGTCCATATGGCTGTGCGTTTTGTCCCTAATTATGTCATGTTGATGTTACTTGTGCATGAATGATATCAATCTGTAATTTAATTGGCTGATCAAACATATATTGAAATGTTAAAAAGGACTTTTTTTTAAAATTTAGAGTACCCTATTATTTTTTCTCCAATTAAGGGGCAATTTAGCGGCCAATCCACCTAACCTGCACATCTTTGGGTTGTGGGAGTGAAACCCACACAGACACGGGGAGAATGTGCAAATTCCACCCGGACAGTGACCTGGGGTCGGGATCGAACCCGGTCCTCAGCGCCTTAGGCATCAGTGCTAACCACTGTGCCATCAAGCTGCCCTAAAAAGGACTTTTAAAGACAAGCAAAGAGGCTGACTTAAGATGGCTGTCATAAATCATCTGACATTTCAAGTCAACCAGTTTCTGGAAAGTTACACTGTGAATTACAATACAGACATGACATGCCATCCTTCAACGGAATTTCACACCTGCATCAGAACAGCCAGAACTCTTTTTGGGGAGGAGGGCCGACGTCCTAGCCTTTGTCTCCCTAATTGCCCGCCGAAGAATCCTGCCTGACTGGTGATCGGCAGCACCACCCAAAGCTGCAGTCGGCTATCCAACCGGTCGGAATTTCTCCAAATGGTGAATATCAAATTCACCACCCTGGAGTCAGAAGAACATAGAACATTACAGCGCAGTACAGGCCCTTCGGCCCTCGATGTTGCGCCGACCTGTGAAACCACTCTAAAGCCCATCTACACTATTTCCTTATCATCCATTTGTTTATCCAATGACCATTTAAATGCCCTTAATGTTGGCGAGTCCACTACTGTTGCAGGCAGGGCATTCCACGTCCTTACTACTCTCTGAGTAAAGAACCTACCTCTGACATCTGTCCTATATCTATCTCCCCTCAATTTAAAGCTATGTCCCCTCGTGCTAGACATCACCATCCGAGGAAAAAGGCTCTCACTGTCCACCCTATCCACTCCTCTGATCATCTTGTATGCCTCAATTAAGTCACCTCTTAACCTTCTTCTCTCGAACGAAAACAGCCTTAAGTCCCTCAGCCTTTCCTCATAAGATCTTCCCTCCATACCAGGCAACATCCTAGTAAATCTCCTCTGCACCCTTTCCAATGCTTCCACACCCTTCCTATAATGCGGTGACCAGAATTGCACGCAATACTCCAAATGCGGCCGCACCAGAGTTTTGTACAGCTGCAACATGACCTCATGACTCCGAAACTCAATCCCTCTACCAATAAAAGCTAATACACCGTACGCCTTCTTTTTTTAAAAATATTTTTTTATTAAGGTTTTTTAACAACACAATTTTTCCCCTTACAAACAGTAACCCACCCCCCGTAACAAAATAACGCAAAATCTCCCTGAGCAAGATATATACATGGCAAGATGGTATATTTACATAGCTTTATACACTGGCTCTTGGCCGCACGTACCGATTCCCCCCACCCTCCATGCTATCTCCCGCTCGTCCATCCCCTCAAACAATCTCTCGTTCCCCCCCAGGGTTGCTGCTGCTGCTGATCGACCTTCTTCTAATGCTCCGCGAGATAGTCTAGGAACGGTTGCCACCGCCTGTAAAACCCCTGTGCAGACCCTCTCAAAGCAATCTTAATTCTCTCCAATTTTATGAACCCCGCCATGTCGTTAATCCAGGCCTCCAGGCTAGGGGGCTTCGCCTCCTTCCACAATAGCAAGACCCTTCGCCAGGCTACTAGGGACGCAAAGGCCAGAATTCCGGCCTCTTTCGCCTCCTGTACTCCCGGCTCATCCACTACTCCAAATATTGCTAGTCCCCAGCTTGGCTTGACCTGGACTTTCACCACCTGAGATATTGCTCCCGCCCCACCTCTCCAGAACCCCTCCAATGCCGGGCATGACCAAAACATATGGACATGGTTCGCCGGGCTCCCTGAACATCTTTCACATCTATCCTCTACCCCAAAGAACCTACTCAGCCTCGCCCTCGTCAAATGTGCTCTGTGAACCACCTTAAATTGTATCAGACTGAGCCTGGCACACGAGGAGGAGGTATTGACCCTACCCAGGGCATCAGCCCATAGCCCTTCCTCAATCTCCTCCCCCAGCTCCTCCTCCCATTTCCCTTTCAATTCTTCTACTAGCGCTTCCCCCTCTTCTTTCATCTCCTGGTGTATTTCCGACACCTTGCCCTCCCCGACCCATACCCCCGAGATCACCCTATCTTGAACTTCTTGTGCCGGGAGCAATGGAAATTCCCTCACCTGTCGCCTCACAAAAGCCCTCACCTGCATATATCTAAATGCATTTCCCGGGGGTAACTCAAATTTCTCCTCCAGTGCCCCAAGGCTCGCAAATGTCCCGTCAATGAACAGGTCCCCTATTCTTCTTATCCCCGTCCGATGCCAGCCTTGGAACCCCCCGTCCATCTTCCCCGGGACAAACCGGTGGTTACCCCTGATCGGGGACCACACCGATGCTCCCATTGCACCCCTGTGTCTTCTCCACTGGCCCCAGATCCTTAGTGTTGCCGCCACCACCGGGCTTGTGGTGTATTTTGTCGGTGAGAGCGGCAGCGGTGCCGTTACCAACGCCCCCAGGCTCGTTCCTTTACAGGACACCATCTCCATCCTCTTCCATGCCGCCCCCTCTCCCTCCACTTGCAGATCATCGCCACGTTTGCTGCCCAGTAGTAACTCTCTAGGTTTGGCATAGCCAACCCTCCTCGGTCCCTGTTGCGTTCCAGGAACCCTCTCCTAACCCTCGGGGTCTTATTTGCCCACACATACCCCATAATACTCCTTCCTACTCTCTTGAAAAAGCCCTTGGCGATCACGATGGGGAGGCACTGAAACACGAACAAAAACCTCGGAAGGACCACCATTTTGACCGACTGCACCCTACCCGCCAACGAGAGCGGGAGCATGTCCCATCTTTTAAAATCCTCCTCCATTTGCTCCACCACCCTCGTCAAATTCAGTTTATGTAGGGCCCCCCAACTTCTGGCTATCTGGATCCCCAGATACCGAAAACTCCTTTCCGCCCTCCTCAGCGGTAGGTCCCCTATCCCTCTTTCTTGGTCCCCTGCCTGTAATACAAAAAGCTCACTCTTCTCTACATTAAGCTTGTAGCCCGAGAACTCTCCAAACTCCTTCAGAGTCTGCATGACCTCCACCATCCCCTCCATTGGGTCCGCCACGTATAGCAGCAGGTCATCCGCATATAGCGATACCCGATGCTCCTCTCCCCCGCGGACTATCCCCCTCCATTTCTGAGACTCCCTAAGTGATATGGCCAAGGGTTCGATCGCCAATGCAAACAACAGGGGGGACAGGGGGCACCCCTGTCTCGTCCCTCGGTACAGCCGAAAGTACGCCGACCTCCGCCGGTTCGTGACTACGCTCGCCACCGGGGCGCTGTAAAGGAGCTTAACCCATCTAATAAACCCTCCCCCGAACCCAAGCCTGCGCAATACCTCCCAGAGGTACTCCCACTCTACTCGGTCAAAGGCTTTTTCCGCGTCCATAGCTGCCACTATCTCCGCCTCTCCCTCCTCCGATGTCATCGTTATCACGTTTAAGAGCCGCCGCACATTGGTATTTAACTGCCTGCCCTTTACGAATCCCGTTTGGTCTTCGTGAATCACCCCCGGGACACAGTCCTTCACCAATAGCTTAGCATCCACATTGAGGAGCGAAATCGGCCTGTACGATCCACATTGCAGTGGATCCTTGTCTCGCTTTAGAATCAAGGAGATTGTCGCCTCCGACATTGTCTGGGGCAGGGTTCCCTCCTCTCTTGCCTCGTTGAAGGTCCTCACTAGTAGCGGGGCCAGCAGGTCCACATATTTTCTATAGAATTCCACTGGGAACCCGTCCGGCCCCGGGGCCTTCCCCACCTGCATGCTCCCCAAACCCTTACTCAACTCCTCCAACCCAATTAGTGCCCCCAAACCAACCGCCTCCTGCTCCTCCACCCTCGGGAACCCCAGCTGGTCCAGGAATCGCCTCATCCCCCCTTCCCCCCCTGGGGGCTGGGATCTGTACAGCTCTTCATAGAAGTCCTTGAATACCTTATTTATTTTCGTTGCACTTCGAACCGTGGCTCCCCTTCCATCTTTGATTCCCCCTATTTCCCTCGCTGCCGCCCTCTTACGGAGCTGGTGCGCCAGCATCCGACTAGCCTTTTCCCCGTACTCATAAGTCACCCCTTGCGCCTTCCTCCACTGTGCCTCCGCCTTGCCCGTGGTCAGCAGGTCAAACTCCGTCTGGAGCCGTCGCCTTTCCCCAAGTAATCTTTCTTCTGCGTATCTCCTGTCCACTCGCAAGATCTCCCCCACTAACCTCTCCCTTTCCATGCCCTCTATCTTCTCCCTATGAGCCCTGATGGAGATCAGCTCTCCCCTGATCACCGCCTTCAACGCCTCCCATACCACCCCCACTCGCACCTCCCCATTGTCGTTGGCCTCCAAGTACCTTTCAATACACCCCCTCTCCTTCCCACCACCTCATCGGCCAGCAGTCCCACATCCAGCCGCCACAGCGGGCATTGGTCCCTCTCCTCTCCCAGCTCCAGTTCCACCCAGTGCGGGGCATGGTCCGAAACGGCTATGGCCGAATACTCCGTCCCCTCCACCCTCGGGATGAGCGCCCTGCCCAGAACAAAGAAATCTATCCGGGAGTAAGCCTTATGCACGTGGGAGAAAAAAGAAAATTCCCTGGCCTGCGGTCTTGCAAACCTCCATGGGTCCACTCCCCCCATCTGATCCATAAACTCCCGAAGTACCTTGGCCGCCGCCGGCCTCTTTCCCGTCCTTGATCTGGAGCGGTCCAGTGCTGGGTCCAGCACCGTATTGAAGTCCCCCCCCCCCCATTATCAGTCCTCCTACCTCCAGGTCCGGAATGCGCCCCAACATGCGCTTCATAAATCCAGCATCACCCAGTTCGGGGCGTATACATTTACCAACACCACCCACGTCTCTTGCAACCTACCACTCACCATCACATATCTCCCTCCATTATCCGCTACGATAGTCTTGGCCTCAAATGACACATGCTTTCCCACCAGAATTGCCACCCCTCTATTTTTTGCGTCCAGTCCCGAGTGAAATACCTGTCCTACCCATCCCTTTCTTAACCTGACCTGGTCCGCCACCTTCAGGTGTGTCTCTTGGAGCATAGCCACGTCTGCCTTCAGTCCCTTCAAGTGCGCGAACACCCGAGCCCTCTTCACCGGCCCATTCAGGCCCCTCACGTTCCACGTTATCAGCCGGATTGGAGGGACTCTCACCCCCCGCCACCCCCCACCCCCACCCCCGCTAGATCCCCGTCTAGCTTTTTTGCTCCCCCATATCCCTCCCATAAGTCAGCTGACACCTGCTGACCCCGGCTTCCCCCGCCATCTCTTTAACCCCCCCCGTGTGGGAATCTCCCAATCAATGTACATTCCTTTGTTCCCCTTCCCGCCTTTTGTGCCGCGCGCGGGAAAGACAACCCCGCGCTTTCCAAAGCCTGCCCCGCCCCCCATGGCGCAGCTCCTGTCGTGGCCTTGTCCCTCTCCCCCAGCCCATATAGCATTTCCTGCGCGTGGTTGACCCCCTATGTACAACAACCATCATACTTCAACCCTCAAACACCCCCCTCCCACACAAACCCTCAATTAGAGTCCAATTTTTCAGCTAGTATAAAGGTCCACGCCTCTTCGGGCGTTTCGAAGTAGTGGTGTTGGCCATTATGTGTAACCCACAGTCGCGCTGGCTGCAACATTCCAAATTTCACTCCATTCCGATGCAGTACTGCTTTGGCCCGGTTGAAACCCGCTCTCCGCTTAGCGACCTCCGCGCTCCAGTCCGGGTATATTCTGATCTCTGCATTGTCCCACTTGCTGCTCCACTCCTTCTTGGCCCATTTCAGGACCCTCTCTCTGTCCGTAAACCGGTGAAATCTCACCACCATCGCCCTTGGCGGCTCTTTTGCCTTGGGCTTCCTCGCTAGCACTCGGTGCGCCCCATCCAGCTCCAGCAATCCCGGGGGGGGGGCCTCCGCACCCATCAGCGTCCCGATCATTGTGCCCGCATATGCCGCGGCATCTGCCCCCTCCACTCCTTCTGGGAGACCCAGGATCCTCAAGTTGTTTCTCCTTGATCTGTTCTCCAGGTCTTCGAGTCTTCCCGCCCACGTCTTGTGCAGCGCCTCGTGCCGCTCCACTCTCTCCGCCAGGCCCGCGATCTCGTCGTCGTTCTCACTCACTTTTTCCTGGATCTTCACCTCTTGGGCTTTCTGGGTTGCTCCAAGTGTTTCAACCATTGCCAATACAGGCGCCACCATCTCCTTACGCAGCTCCTCGAAGCAGCAGTTGATGAACTCTTTCATCTCCTCTCTGTCCGTGGGCGCCGCCATTTTGTTTTTCCCTTCTTTTTCTTCTTTCTTCTCCCGCTGCTCCAGGGCCGCTTTTTTTGCCGTTTTGCTGCGGGTCCGATCCATGCAGGTCTGTAGGGGACTTTCTCCTTCCTTCCCCACGGGTTGGTTTTTTTAAAAAATGCCGTTGGGGCTCCGTTATCGGCCCAAAAGTCCGTTTTCGTGGGAGCTGCCGAATCGCGCGGCTTAGCTCCGCATCGCCACAACCCGGAAGCCCGTACGCCTTCTTAACAACCCTATCAACCTGGGTGGCAACTTTCAGGTATCTATGTACATGGACACCGAGATCTCTCTGCTCATCCACACTACCAAGAATCCTACCATTAGCCCAGTACTCTGTATTCCTGTTACTTCTTCCAAAATGAATCACCTCACACTTTTCTGCATTAAACTCCATTTGCCACCTCTCAGCCCAGCTCTGCAGCTTATCTATGTCCCTCTGTAGCCTGCAACATCCTTCCGCACTGTCCACAACTCCACCGACTTTAATGTCATCTGCAAATTTGCTCATCCATCCTTCTACGCCCTCCTCCAGGTCATTTATAAAAATGACAAACAGCAATGGCCCCAAAACAGATCCTAGTGGTACACCACTAGTAACTGAACTCCAGGCTGAACATTTCCCATCAACCACCACCCTCTGTCTTCTTACAGCTAGCCAATTTCTGATCCAAACTGTTAAATCACCCTGAATCCCATGCCTCTGTATTTTCTGCAATAGCCTACCGTGGGAAACCTTATCAAACGCTTTACTGAAATCCATATACACCACATCAACTGCTTTACCCTCGTCCACCTGTTTGGTCACCTTCTCAAAGAACTCAATAAGGCTTGTGAGGCACGACCTACCCTTCACAAAACCGTGTTGACTATCCCGAATCAAATAATTCCTTTCTAGATGATTATAAATCCTATCTCTTATAAACGTTTCCAAGACTTTGCCCACAACAGAAGTAAGGCTCACTGGTCTATAGTTACCGGGGTTGTCTCTACTCCCCTTCTTGAACAAGGGGACAACATTTGCTATCCTCCAGTCTTCTGGCACTATTCCTGTTGACAATGATGACATAAAGATCAAAGCCAAAGGTTCAGCAATCTCCTCCCTAGTTTCCCAGAGAATCTTCGGATAAATCCCATCCGGCCCGGAGGACTTATCTATTTTCACACTTTCCAGAATTGCTAACCCCTCCTCCTTATGAACCTCAAGCCCTTCTAGTCTAGTAACCTGTATCTCAGTGTTCTCCTCGACAACATTGTCTTTTTCCTGTATGAATACTGACAAAAAATATTCATTTAGCACCTCTCCTATCTCCTCAGACTCCACACACAACTTCCCACTACTGTCCTTGACTGGCCCTACTCTTACCCTAGTCATTCTTTTATTCCTGACATACCTATAGAAACCTTTAGGGTTATCCTTGATCCTACCTGCTAAAGACTTCTCATGCCCCCTCCTGGCTCTTCTTAGCTCTCTCTTTAGGTCCTTCCTAGCTAACTTGTAACTCTCGAGTGCCCTAACTGAACCTTCACGTCTCATCTTTACATAAGCCTCCTTCTTCCTCTTGACAAGTGATTCAACTACTTTAGTAAACCACGGTTCCCTCGCTCGACCATTTCCTCCCTGCCTGACAGGTACATACTTATCAAGGACACGCAGTAGCTGTTCCTTGAACAAGCTCCACATTCCAATTGTGCCCATCCCCTACAGTTTCCTTCCCCATCCTATGCATCCTAAGTCTTGCCTCATCGCATCATAATTGCCTTTCCCCCAGATATAACTCTTGCCCTGCGGTATATACCTGTTCCTTTCACTCACTAAAGTAAACGTAATCAAATTGTGGTCACTATCACCAAAGTGCTCACCTACCTCCAAATCTAACAACTGTTCTGGTTCATTACCCAGTACCAAATCCAATGTGGCCTCGCCTCTTGTTGGCCTATCTACATACTATGTCAGGAAACCCTCCTGCACACATTGGATAAAAATGGACCCATCTAAAGTACTCGAACTATCGCGTTTCCAGTCAATATTTGGAAAGTTAAAGTCCCCCATAACAACTACCCTGTTACTTTCACTCCTATCCAGAATCATCTTTGCAATCCTTTCCTCTACATCTCTGGAACTTTTCGAAGGCCTATAGAAAACTACCAACAGGGTGACCTCTCCGTTCCTGTTTCTAACCTCAGCCCGTACTACCTCAGTAGACGCGTCCTCATCAAACGTCCTTTCTGCCACCGTAATACTGTCCTTGACTAACAATGCCACCCCTCCCCTTCTTTTACCACCTTCCCTGAGCTTACTGAAATATCTAAACCCCGGAACCTGCAACAACCATTCCTGTCCCTGCTCAATCCATGTCTTCGAAATGGCCACAACATCGAAGTCCCAGGTACCAACCCATGCCGCAAGTTCACCCACCTTATTCCAGATGCTCCTGGCGTTGAAGTAGACACACTTTAAACCACCTTCCTGTCTGCCGGTACACTCCTGCAACCTTGAAACCTTACTCATGACCTCACTACTCTCAACCTCCTGTATACTGGAGCTACAATTCAGGTTCCCAACCACCTGCCGAACTA
This sequence comes from Scyliorhinus torazame, assembly GCF_047496885.1. Lineage (NCBI taxonomy): Eukaryota > Metazoa > Chordata > Chondrichthyes > Carcharhiniformes > Scyliorhinidae > Scyliorhinus > Scyliorhinus torazame. The sequence continues at coordinate 93,747,858 of NC_092712.1, forward strand.
GTTTAAACCCTCCCGAAGAGCATTAGCAAATTTCCCCCCAGGACATTGGTACCCCTCTGGTCCAGGTGCAGACCATCCTGTTTGTAGAGGTCCCACCTACCCGAGAATGAGCCCCAATTATCCAGGTATCTGAAATCCTCCCTCCTGCACCATCCCTGTAGCCACGTGTTCAACTGCTCTCTCCCCCTATTCCTCGACTTGCTAGCATGTGGCACGGGTAACAACCCAGAGATAATAACTCTGTTTGTTCTAACTCTAAGATTCCACCCTAGCTCCCTGAATTCCTGCCTTACATCCCTATCCCTTTTCCTACCTATGTCGTTGGTGCCTATGTGGACCATGACTTGGGGCTGCTCCCCCTCCCCCTTAAGGAAAACACGATCCGAGACATCACGTACCCTGGCACCTGGGAGGCAACACACCAACCGCGAGTCTCTCTTGTTCCCACAAAATCTCCTATCTATCCCCCTAATTATGGAGTCTCCAATGACTAATGCTCTACTCCTCTCCCCCCTTCCTTTCTGAGCAATAGGGACAGACTCAGTGCCAGAGACCTGTACCCCATGGCTTACTCCTGGTAAGTCCCCCCCCCCCCCCAGTATCCAAAGCGGTTTACTTGTTACTGAGGGGAATGACCACAGGGGATCCCTGTACTGACTTCTTCCCCCCAGCCCCTCTCACCGTCACCCATCTATCTTCATTCTTCGGAGTAACTACATCCCTGAAGCTTCTATCTATGACCACCTCTGCCTCCCGAAAGAGGGCTTCCACAAGATGTGGAGGCCAACCTGTTCCACGACCTGTTTGTAGTCAGCAGCCAATAAACCAGGGGGGATCCACAGAGGGACAAATGGAAAGAGGGAGAGGGGTAGGGGGGGAGAGAGGGAGGGAGGGAGGGAACAAGGAATAATTGTAGCAGCCACGTGAGGTGAGGCAAAAATGACTCTCCGCCCTACCACTCCAAGTCTGACCGTAGCAGGGTTTTTTTTGTGAATTTGTAGGGATAAAAGTATTTACTCAATATCAGTGTTTAACCATTTATGTACTGGTTGCAAAAAGTAAGTTACTCTGGCAAGTTTTCTAGAGTTTAAAACAAAAATAATTTTCCATTAAGTTAAAAAATCCACCCAGGTAAAGTTATAAATTTTTGAAAAGGTAAGACGGAGTGGTAGGATGGGAAATCATTTTTGCCCTACTTCACGTGGTTGTCACAATTATTGTTTTAAACATACATACGGATATACAAATTAGGAGCAGGAGTAGACCATTCAGCCCCTCAAGCCTGCTCCACCATTGGACAAAGAACAAAGAACAAAGAAAAGTACAGCACAGGAGAAGGCCCTTCATCCCAAGCCAGTGCCGACCATGCTGATGGTCTAACCTAAAACCTTCTACACTTCCGGGATCTGTATCCCTCTATTCCCATCTTATTCACGTGTTTGTCAAGATGCCCCTTAAATAAATGTCACTATCGTACCTGCTTTCACCACCTCCTCCGGCAGCGAGTTCCAGGCGCACAGTATCCCCTGTGTAAAAAACGTGCCTCGCACATCTCCTCTAAACTTTGCCCCTTGCACCTTAAGCCTATGTCCCCAAGTAATTGACCCTTCCTCCCTGGGAAAAAGCTTCTGACTGTCCACTCTGTCCATACCCCTCATAATTTTGTAGATTATATCAGGTCGCCCTCAACCTCAGTTGTTCCAATGAGAACAAACTGTGTTTATCCAATGTCTCCTAATAACTAATGCCTCCCTCTCAGGCAACACCCTGATACACCTCTTCTGCCCCCTCTCCAAAGCCTCCACATCCTGAATTAGACCTTCCAAATTACATTACCTCACATTTGTCCGGATTAAACTTCATCTGCCATCTCTTCCTCCTACTCTCCAACCGATCTGTATCCTGCTGTATCGTCTGACAGCCCTCATTACTATCCACAATACCACCAAACTTTATGCTACCCTCTGTCTTCTATGACCTAGCCAGTTCTGTATCCATCTTGCCAGTTCACCTCTGTTCCTGTGTGACTTCACCTTCTTCCATGAGGGACCTTGTCAAAGGCCTTACTGAAGTCCATGAAGATGACATGCACTGCCCTACCTTCATCAATCATCTTCATCTCGTCCTCGAAAAACCCGATCAAGTTAGTGAAACACGACCTCCCCTTCACAAAACCATGCTGTCTCTCACTAATACATCTATTTGCTTCCAAATGGGAGTAAATCCTGTCTCAAAGAATCCTCTCCAATAATTTGCCAACCACTGACATATGGCTCACCGGCCTATTTCCTAGATTATCCTTGCTACCCTTCTTAAACAAAGAAACAACATTAGCTATTCTCCAGTCCTCTGGGACCTCACCCGTAGCCAGTGTGGATACAAAGATTTCTGTCAAGGCCCAGCAATTTCCTCCCTTGCCTCCCTCAGTATTCTGAGGTAGATCCTGGGGACTTAACTACCTTAATGTTTTTCAAGACACCTAACATCTTTTTGATCTCAATGTGACCAAGACTATCTTTTCACCCTTCCCAGACTCATCGTCCACCAAGTCCTTCTGGTGAATTCTGCTGCAAAGTATTCATTCAGTACCTCGCCCATTTCCTCTGGCTCCAAACATAGATTCCCTCCCCTGTCCATGAGCGGGCCAACCCTTTCCCTGGCTACCCTCTTGCTCTTTATAAAAATGTAAAAAGGCTTGGGATTTTCCTTAATCCTGTTTGCCATGACTTTTCGTGGCCCATTTTAGCCCTCCTGACTGCTTGCTTAAGTTCCTTCCTACTTTAAGTTCCTTCCTACTTTCCTTACATTCCTCATGGGCTTCTTCTGTTCCCAGCCTTCTAGCACTTAAAAAATCCTTCCTTTTTCTTTTGAATCAGGATCACAATATCCCTCATTATCAAAGGTTCCCGAAACTTGCCATACTTATTCTTCTTCCTCACAGGAACATGCTGGTCCTGAATTCCTATCATCTGACATTTGAAAGCCTCCCACATGCCAGATGTTGATTTACCCTCAAACATCCGCCCCCAATCTAGATTATTCAGTTCCTTCCGAATATAGTTATAATTAGCCTTTCCCCAATTTAGCACCTCATACAAGGACTACTCTTATCTTTATCCAACAGTACCTAAAACTTACTGAATAATGGTCACTGTTCCTGAAATGCTCCCTGACTGAAACTTCGACCACTTGGCCAGGCTTATTCCCCAATACCAGATTCAGTATGGCCCCTTCCCGAGTTGGACTATCTACATATTGTTTCAAGAAGCCCTCTTGTATGCTCCTTACAAACTCTGCCCCATCCAAGCTCCTAGTGAGTCCCAGTCAGTATAGGGGAAGTTAAAATCACGCACCACAACAATCCTGTTGCTTTCACACCTTTCCAAAATCTGCCTACATATCAGCTCCTCTATCACCCACTGGCTGTTGGGAGGCCTGTAGTCAATCCCCAACATTGTGACTGCAACCTTCCTATTCCTGATCTCTACCCATACTGCCTCGCTGCATGAGCCCTCTGAGGTGTCCTCCCGCAGTACAGCTGTGATATTCTCCCGAACCAGTAGTGCAACAACCCCACCCCTTTTACATCCCCCTCTAACCCACCTGAAACGTCTAAATCCTGGAACGTTTAGCTGCCAATCCTGTCCCTCCCTCAACCAAGTCTCTGTAATGGCAACAACATCATAGTTCCAAGTACTAATCCAACCTCTACGTTCATCTGCCTTACTTGTTATCTTCTTGCATTGAAACAAATGCACTTCAGACTATCGGTCCCGCTGTGTTTTGCAACATCTCCCTGCCTGCTCTTCTTCTGAGTCTTGCTGGTCCTATTCTCTAGTGCCCCCTCAGTTATTTCACCTTCTGACCTATTGCTCCGATTCCCACTCCCCGCCCCACTAGTTTAAACCCTCCCTTAAGATTATGGTTGATCTGATTGTAACTTCAACTCCACATTCCCAACTAACCCCAAAAACCTTTCACCCCCTTGCTTATCAAGAATGGGCTGGATTCTCCAGTCCCCCAGCCGCATGGTTCTCGGCAGCGCACCATTAGCTGGCGGGGGGATTCTCTGTTCCCGCGGCATGTCAATGGCATTTCCCATTGTAGCCACCCCACACTGCCGGGAAACCCACGGGCAGGGGGACTCTGCCAGCAGGAACAAAGAGTCCCGACAGCGGGGAATTCCGGACAAACTGTCTAGCTCTGCCTTAAAAATATTCAAAGACTGTTTCTGGCACCTTTTGAGGAAGAGAGTTCCAAAGACCCATGACACTCAGAGAAAAGATTTCTCCTTATCGCTGTCTTAAATGGGTGATCACTTTTGCGTGGGTCTCGCCCCCACAACCCAAAGCTGTGCAGGGTAGGTGGACTGGCCACGCTAAATTGCCCCTTAATTGGAAAAAATTAAATGGGTACTCTAAATTTATTTTTAAAAATGGGTGATCACTTATTTTTAAACAGTGGCACTTGGTCATCTAATCGTTAGAAGTTTCCCCACCACTGAAGTTACACTGCTGACTGGCTTATAGTTGCAAGACTTATCTTTTTTGAACAAGAGTATAACATTTGCCATTCTCCAGTGCCCTGGCACCACCCCAAATCTAAGGAAGACTAACAAATAATGGCCAGTGTCTCCACAATTTCCACTCTCACTTCCCTCAGTATCCTTGAATGCATCTCATCCAGTCCTGGTGCCACACCAACAGCATTACCCTCATCAGCATTCTCTGTTACCTCATCGAAACTGGGTGGGATTGGAGTGGGAGACAGGAGGGGGATTTAACCCATGCCAAAACAATTAGTAGGGATATTTTGTCCCCATCTTCTGCCCCCCGAGTTCTCCAACGATTTGTACTCACAGACCTCCCCTTTTATGTAGCACTTATTTTGTATGCAGCCAGTGACAAGATTGAATACATTTGTGGTACAAGAGGCAGTTGTCAAAATGCATTGTATAAAGCCGTTGGTCATCTTTGGAACATTGCAACTTTTTCTTTTGCACTAATAAGCGTTTCTGCCAACGTGGTTTGCCATAATTTGTACAAGGCATCACAGTGTGCTGTATTCAACTTATCTGTTGCACATATCTCCCTGTCAGTGCTTAAAAACCTAAGATCCTTGAGAAAAATTGGTATTATTTTTCATCTGGCTTTGGTACACCTGACCTGCTTGATACAAATATGGGGTGCATTAAATAGCAAAATGGTGCATTTGGTAATATTAACATCCATATCTTATCGAGCAGAAAAATAAATTGCAACATAATTGTATTTTTAAAAATAAATTTAGAGTACCAATTATTTTTTTCCAATTAAGGGGTAATTTAGCGAATCCACCAAAACTGCACATCTTTGGGTTGTGGGGGTGAAACCCACGCAGACACGGGGAGAATTTGCAAACTCCCCCACATGGCAATGACCCAGGGCCGGGATCGAACCTGGGACCTCAGCGGCAATACGGTTGTAATACAAGAAAAGAAAATTTAAAACACATTTGCAAAAACAAACATTCTAAAAATCAAGAAAATCCATGACTATTTCAGAAAAACACACCACAAACCATATTTTAACAGATGACATGTCAACAATGGACTTGGTCCAAATAAACTGTGTTTCCTGAAACAAATTCCTAAGGGCACATTTTATATTGGAAATATCTCTCCAGGTTATAATCTTTCAATAGTAATATAATACAGTGCTGAAATAAAAGCACAAACTGAAACAAAAATCTGCATTAATATCTTATGATTCTAAATCCACCAGAGAGATGCAAAGGCCCATAATTGGCATCTGGCACAATGCATGGGGAAGGTTCAGAGTCCTTTTAATTTGTTTATGTGCCAGAGAATTTGTTTAAAATGCACATATGTTTCAGTTGTTTGTCTTATTTCAGCACAATAATGTACAAAATAAATTCCAGAGGAGCCACTTTCACTTTACATACTTAAGAATAAATAAAGATGCCAACAGGTAGCTGACTCTTAAAGGAGCATATATTATGTTAACAACAGGCTTATTGCCCAATGGCAATTAATAATAATAATAATAATAATAATAATCTTTATTAGTGTCACAAGTAGGCTTACATTAACATTGCAATGAAGTTACTGTGAAAAGTCCCTTGTCACCACATTCCGGCACCTGTTCGGGTACACTGAGGGAGAATTTAGAATGTCCAAGTTACATAACAGCACGTCTTTCAGGACTTGTGGGAGGAAACTGGATCACCCAGAGGAAACCCATGCAGACACAGGGAGAACGTGCAGACTCCGCACAGATAGCGACCCAAGCCGGGAATCAAACCTGGGACCCTGGCGCTGTGAAGCAACAGTGCTACCCACTGTGCTACCAATTAGTGCTAGGTTGCTGTCATTTGATGGGATTTAAAATATTTTTAGTTTGGGACAGTCACTGCAAATAACCTGTGGCACATTTTTCAGTGATACTGCTCTGAATGTTTAGGCCATCTCCTCACTGGGCAAGAAGCAGGAGTGTGCCAAAAGCAGTGGACAATGGCAAACAGCCCCATCTCCCCCAGACAAAAGCAAATTGCTGCAGACGCTGGCATCAGAAACCAAAACAGAATATGCTGGACAATCTCAGCAGGTCTGACAGCATCTGTGGATAGAGAACGGAACTAATGTTTCGAGTCTGGATGACTCTTTATCGAAACTAGAGAGAACTGAAAATAGGATGAGATGTTTACTGTTGTGGTGGGGTGGGGGGGGCGGGGGCGGCGCGGAGGCTGGATGGTTGGAGCAGTGGTGCTGTTTAGAGGACCAGCAATAGGTGGAGATTGACAAAGGTTTCATGGACAAAAAGACAAAGGGAATTTAAATGGTGGTGATTGTGGTGAATGTATTCACCAGAATAAGTTGTCTGTAGAGTATTGTAATATGATCCCTTTTGTGAGGGCCACGAAGAATCCAGCACGAGTTTTAAGGATACAAAGTAATAACATTTATTTACAATAACATATATATATAACAGTAGCAGCAACTTCCCTTGCTGCACACTCCTTCCTGCTGGTTCCAAACTGGCCAGCATTATTTATACTTGGAGTTTACTAATGGTTTCTCCGCCCCCCTCATTGGGGAAGCTCATACTCCCACAGGATTGTGGGATTGTCATTAGTCCCCAGCCAATGGTAAGCAGGCAGGTTATAACAATCACTTTTCCATGTAGTGTACTGGAACCCTGGTGGGCTCCGCCTCTGGCTCTGCCCCCCACCCGGACGGTATATAGACCGGCCGCATGGGGGCGGCGCTCACTTGTTAAAGCGATCTCAGGCAGGCAGGTTCTTGTGTAATAAAGCCTATGTTCTCTCGCTCTCATCGTCTAGCAGTGGATTAATGGTACATCAGGGATAATGATTAGGAAAGGAACTGATAGTGGTACATTAGGAGATCGGAATGTGTTAATGGCAGAGCAGAGGTAAGCAGTGTGTCAAAAGAGAACTTAGAACAGGGGACTAGTCGGGTGGGGTGGGGGAAGGGAGTAAATATCCATTGCAGCTTAAATAATAATAATCTTTATTGTCGCAAGTAGGCTTACATTAACACTGCAATGAAGTTACTGTGAAAAGCCCCTAGAACTCATAACCCAACCTTCGTATGAAGCTTCCAAAGACCCTTAGACCTGACCTTACACCTTCCAAACCACAGAATTGACCTGACTCAACCCCAACCTCTGATGTCCCAGGTCCTACGATCTCCAAACCCCACCCTGACCTCCAACCGCCACTCTGACCTCTGACCCCCAACACCAACCCCATCAACCCACTGACTTCCAAACTCCCTGACCTCCAACACCCGACCACCCTCGACACCACCCATCCCCTCGGTGTCCATCCCACTACCAACCACCCCCACGCCCTGACCTCCGATCTTCCCGAACCCCCATCCCTTGACCTTCCTCCAACCCACACAGACCTCCACACTCCCCCGGCACCCCAACCACCGAAATCCCATCCTTTGACACTTACCTTCTCCCTGGCCTATCAATTTCACTGGGCCCTTTAAGCGTAGCTGCTTTACGGTGGCTAGTGCAGTAAAAAAGGGGGCGTGGCCTGCTTGAATCCACCACAATTGGACTGCACTGGGGCCTGTAAGGAGTCTTTCGATGCAGGCTCCAAGCAACCCGGGCCATCACACGTTTCACCGCAGTTTTCAAGAGCAGGCTAGTGTGCATTAAATTCACCCAAATCCTGTGGGCAATCTCTTTCTGATGCCAGTTGGAAATGATGGCCCTATGTACGTAAATGCAGATCTCCGATGAGAACAAGATCAGCCTCAGCTCAATTAACACGGTTCCCGCATAAAAGTCCAACTTGGGTGAGGGAACATGAAGCAGCAGCTTTTAAAATTCTTTCATGGGATTTGAGTGCCAATGGCAAACCCAGCATTTGTTACCTATCCCCAATTGCCTTTGAGAAGGCGGTGGCCTTCTTGATTCACTGCAATTCATCTGGTGTGGCATGTAAAGGGGAGAAAATGGAAAGGAAAAAAAAACGACAAGTGGCTCTATTCCTGACAGTGCTTGGCTATTAAATTTTTGAACAATTTTCAGCTTCCATTACAGGTTATTTCAAGGTTCAGGTTTTCTCATTTAGCGCATAAGCAAGTAGTTAAAGAACTATGTGTAATTGATTCAACTGAGCATTCGGTGCAGTCATACATCCAGGAGTGAAAGAATGCCTGTTTTCGTCTATAATTAATGGCCACTAATAAAGTTAATTGAATGTAATTTTGTTAGTGGGGGTCTTTAATTATAGAGAAAAGCATGCATTGTGATGCTCTTTGTTCGATGGGACCCATGGGTCCTTTTACTATGGGAGTGAAATTGGTCTTCAAAGCAAAAGACCACATGCAATAGATGAAAGCAATATCTGCCAGTACCACTTTGCCCCACACTGAGCTGTTACCAGACGCTGCAGAACTGTTGCTCAGTGGGAGAAATCGAGTGGTGCACTAGATAATGAATTAGCAGCCTGTTTCATACATTTATCATCTGCTCTCTCAGGTCCAACCCCGACTTTGTCATCAAACCTGCAGACAAGGGTGGGGTTAATGTTGTCTGGCGTACTGACATCTACCTCACAGAAGCTGTGTGCCAACTCTCAGACACTTCCTCCTACCTTCCCCTGGACCATGACCACACCAGTGATCATCAAGCCATTGTTTGCAGGACTGTAACTGACCTCATTGCCTCTGGAGATCTTTCCTCACAGCTTCCAACCTCATAGTCTCCCAACCCCAGCTTCTACCTCCTCCCCAAAATCCACAACCAGGACTGTCCAGTAGGCCCATCGTGTCCTGCCCCACTGAACTCATTTCTCCCCATCTTGACTCCACCCTATCTCGTCCAGTCCTTTCCCACCTACATCTACAATTCCTCTGCTTCCCTACATCATATCAGCAACTTCCAGGTCCCTGGCCCTAACCGCCTGGTCTTTATGACGGATGTCCATTCCCTTTAAACCTCCATTCCCCACCAGGATGGTCTGAGAGCTTCTTCCCCGAACAGAGGTCTGAACAATCCCCATCAACCGCTACTCTCTGTCTGGCTGAATTTGTCCTCTGAACAATTTCTCGTTTAACTTGTCTCGCTTCCTCAAAACAAAAGCTGTGGCTTTGGGTACCCGCATGGGTCCCGGTTTGCCCTGTCTTTTTATGGGGTATGTGGAACATTCCCTGTTTCGGTGCTGCTTCATGTTCTTGTCTGGACCTGGAAACATTCATCAATTTCACTTCCATTATCCACCACTCTATCACCTTCACACGGTCCATCTCCAACACTTCCCTTCCCTTCCTTGACCTCTCTGTCTCCATTTTCAGGGATTGACTGTCCAACAGTGTGCATTACTAGCCCACTGACTCCCTCAGCAACCTCAACTACAGCTCTCCACACCTCATACCCTGTAATGACTCCATCCCATTCTCTCAGTTCCTCCATCTCCATCACATCAGCAGCACGGTAGCACAGTGGTTAGCACAGTTGCTTCACAGCTCCAGGGTCCCAGGTTCAATTCCTGACTGAGTCACTGTCAGTGCGGAGTCTGCACGTCCTCCCCGTGTCTGCGTGGGTTTCCTCCGGGTGCTCCAGTTTCCTTCCACAGTCCAAAGGTGTGCAGGTTTGGTGGATTGGCCATGTTAAATTCCTTTAGTGTCCAAAAAGGTTAGGTGGGATGACTGGGTTACAGGGATAGGGTGGACGTGTGGGCTTAAGTAGAGTGTCCTTTCCAAGGGCCGGTGCAGACTCAATGGGCCAAATGTCTTCCTTCTGCACTGTAAATTCTATGATCTATGATCATGGCGGCACAGTAGCATAGTGATGAGCACTGTTGCTTCACAGCGCCAGTGTCCCAGGTTCGATTCCCAGCTTGGGTCACTGTCTGTGCGGAGTCTGCACATTCTCCCTGTGTCTGCGTGGGTTTCTCTCTTGTGCTCCGGCTTCCTCCCACAGTCCTGAAACACATGCTGTTGGGTAATTTGGATATTCTGAATTCTCCCTCCGTGTACCCGAACAGACTCCGGAATGTGGCGACTAGGGGCTTTTCACATTACCTTCATTGCACTGTTAATGTATGCCTACTTGTGACAATAAATATTAGTATTATTATCACTTCTGATGATGCTACTTTCCAAACAGTGCTACTGACATGTCTTCTTTAATCCATGGTTTCTCACCCATTGTGGTTGACAGGGCTCTCAACTCTCAACTGTGTCCAAGCTATCTCCCGCACCTCTGCCCTCACCCTTTCCCCTGACTCCCAGAACCAGAAAAGAGCAAAAGGGTGCCCTGTGTCTTCGCTTTTATTCCACCATCCTCTGCCAGCACTGCCAAACTCCAGCATGGTGCCACCACCAAACACATCTTCTCTTCACCCCCCCCCCCCCCCCCCCCCACCCCCCCGCTTCCCCACATCAGCATTCTGCAGGTAATGTTCCCTCTGGGATACCCTCCTCCATCACCCCAACAGCTCACCCTCTTCCTACGGCACCTTCCCATGCAATCACAGAAGATGTAAAACTTACCCCTTTACCTCCTCCCTGCTCACTATCCAAGGACCTAAACACTCTTTTCAGGTGAAACAGCATTACGTGCACCTCCTTCAATCTGGTCTATTGCATTCACTGCTCCCAATGCGGTCTACTCACCACTACAGAGACTGGGTAACCACCTTGCAGAGCACCTTTGGGCTGTCTGCAAGCATGACCCAGACCTTCCTTGCCATTTCAACTCACCATCCTGCTCTCATGTCCACAAGTCTGTCCTTGGCCTACTGTAATGTTCCAGTGAAGCCCAATGCCAACTGGAGGAGCAGCATCTCATCTTCCGATTGGGCACGTTACAGCCTTCGGGACTTAACAATGTCAGACTGTGATCGCTCTTCTCCACCTTCGTCGTGTTTTTATTTCTATCAATTTATTTTGTATCTTCCATTGATTCATTTTTCCATCCCCCGTTTCATCCCACTTTCCATCTGGTTTTACGTGAATAACGCGAGGAGGAATAATTTAAGGATTCTTGGTCTTCCTGAAGGTGTAGAAGGAGCAGACGTCAGGGCATATGTGAGCACGATGCTGCACTCGTTAATGGGAGCGGAGGCCCCGGCGGGTCCGCTGGAGGTGGAGGGAGCATACCGAGCGATGGCGCGAGGACTGAGAGCAGGAGAAATTCATAGAGCCATAGTGGTGAGATTCCTCCGTTTTAAAGACAAAGAGATGGTCCTTAGATGGGCAAAGAAAACTCGGAGCAATAAGTGGGAGAACGCGGTGATCCGCGTATATCAAGACTGGAGTGCGGAGGTGGCGAGAAGGAGGGCGAGCTTTAATCGGGCCAAGGCGGTGCTTCACAAAAAGAAGATAAAATTTGGAATGCTACAACCGGCAAGACTGTGGGTCACATATCAAGGGAGGCACCACTACTTTGAGACGGCGGATGAGGCGTGGACTTTTATTGTGGAAGAAAAACTGGAATGAGCGGGTTATTAAAAAGAACGTTTGAAACAAAGTGGTGGGGCGAGTATGGGGGGCGAAGAGGGGGGAGAGATGATTTTTATGTTGTTAATCCTGCGATGCGGTAACTTTTCTCTCTTCCACAGGTGGTGGTGGAGGGAGGAGGGGAGGTGGAGGAGATGGGGCGTTGGCCATGGGGGTGGAGCCAAAAGGGAAGCGCGGGCTTTGTTCCCGCGCTATGATAATCATGGTGGGAATAGGGAAGCAGGAAGGAGGGGGCGTCGCACGGTGCGAGCCGAGGTCACGGGGGGAAGCCGAGGTCGGCCAGAGTTTGCTGACTTCTGGGAGCAACATGGGGGGTGTAACTACACTAGTGGGGGATCTAGCGGGGGGGGGGGGGGGGGGGGGGGAGTTACTGGGTTGCTGCTGCTGGAGAGAGGGGGGAGCCGGAATGGGATGGGGTGGGCGGGGGGGCGCCGCCTGGGGGGGACACAGCTGCGTGGAAACCGGGTGAGGAGCTGGAAAAAGGGGATGGCTAATCGACAAGGGGGGGGGGTAAAAAGCCCCCCAACCCGGTTGATCACGTGGAATGTGAGAGGGCTGAACGGGCCGATAAAGAGAGCATGAGTACTCGCACACCTTAAGAAACTTAAGGCAGACGTGGTTATGTTACAAGAGACGCACTTGAAACTTATAGACCAGGTTAGACTACGCAAAGGATGGGTGGGGCAGGTGTTTCATTCGGGGCTAGATGCGAAAAACAGGGGGGTGGCAATACTAGTGGGGAAGCGGGTTATGTTTGAGGCAAAGATCATGGTGGCGGATAGCGGGGGCAGATACGTGATGGTGAGTGGCAAATTACAGGGGGAGGCGGTGGTCTTGGTAAACGTATATGCCCCGAACTGGGATGATGCCAATTTTATGAGGCGCATGCTAGGACGCATCCCGGACCTAGAGGTGGGAAAGTTGGTAATGGGGGGAGATTTTAATACGGTGCTGGAGCCAGGGCTGGACAGATCGAAGTCCAGGACTAGAAGGAGGCCGGCAGCAGCCAAGGTGCTTAAAGACTTTATGGAGCAGATGGGAGGAGTAGACCCGTGGAGATTTAGCAGACCTAGGAGTAAGGAGTTTTCGTTTTTCTCCCATGTCCACAAAGTTTATTCGCGAATAGACTTTTTTGTCTTGGGAAGGGCGTTGATCCCGAAGGTGAGGGGGACGGAGTATACGGCTATAGCCATTTCGGATCACGCTCCACATTGGGTAGACTTGGAGATAGGGGAGGAAACAGAAGGGCGTCCACCCTGGAGAATGGACATGGGACTAATGGCAGGTGAAGGGGTGTGCCTAAGGGTGAGGGGGTGCATTGAAAAATACCTGGAACTCAATGATAACGGGGAGGTCCAGGTGGGAGTGGTCTGGGAGGCGCTGAAGGCAGTGGTTAGAGGGGAGCTGATATCAATAAGGGCACATAAAGGAAAGCAGGAGAGTAGGGAACGGGAGCGGTTGCTGCAAGAACTTCTGAGGGTGGACAGGCAATATGCGGAGGCACCGGAGGAGGGACTGTACAGGGAAAGGCAAAGGTTACACGTAGAATTTGACTTGCTGACAACGGGTACTGCAGAAGCACAGTGGAGGAAGGCACAGGGTGTACAGTATGAGTATGGGGAGAAGGCGAGCAGGTTGCTGGCCCATCAATTGAGGAAAAGGGGAGCAGCGAGGGAAATAGGGGGAGTGAGGGATGAGGAAGGAGAGATAGAGCGGGGAGCGGAGAGAGTGAATGGAGTGTTCAAGGCATTCTATAAAAGATTATACGAAGCTCGGCCCCCGGATGGGAAGGAGAGAATGATGTGCTTCCTGGACCGGCTGGAATTTCCTAAGGTGGAGGAGCAGGAGAGGGTGGGACTGGGAGCACAGATCGAGATAGAGGAAGTAGTGAAGGGAATTAGGAGTATGCAGGCGGGGAAGGCTCCGGGACCGGATGGATTTCCAGTCGAATTTTATAGGAAATATGTGGACTTGCTTGCCCCGATACTGATGAGAACCTTTAATGAGGCGAAGGAAAGGGGACAGCTGCCCCCGACTATGTCGGAGGCAACGATATCGCTTCTCCTAAAGAAGGAAAAAGACCCGCTGCAATGCGGGTCCTATAGACCTATTTCCCTCCTAAATGTAGACGCCAAGATTCTGGCCAAGGTAATGGCAATGAGGATAGAGGATTGTGTCCCGGGGGTAGTCCATGAGGACCAAACTGGGTTTGTGAAGGGGAGACAGCTGAATACGAATATACGGAGGCTGCTAGGGGTAATGATGATGCCCCCACCAGAGGGGGAAGCGGAGATAGTGGTGGCGATGGATGCCGAGAAAGCATTTGATAGAGTGGAGTGGGATTATTTGTGGGAGGTGTTGAGGAGATTTGGCTTTGGAAATGAGTATATTAGATGGGTACAGCTGTTGTATAGGGCCCCGATGGCGAGTGTGGTCACGAATGGACGGGGGTCTGCGTATTTTCGGCTCCATAGAGGGACGAGGCAGGGATGTCCTCTGTCCCCATTATTGTTTGCACTGGCGATTGAGCCCCTGGCAATAGCATTGAGGGGTTCCAGGAAGTGGAGGGGAGTACTCAGGGGAGGAGAGGAACACCGGGTATCTCTTTACGCGGACGATTTATTGGTGTATGTGGCGGACCCGGCGGAGGGGATGCCAGAGATAATGCGGATACTTGGGGAGTTTGGAGAATTTTCAGGATATAAGCTGAACATGGGGAAAAGTGAGCTGTTTGTGGTGCATCCAGGGGAACAGAGCAGAGAAATAGAGGACTTACCGCTGAGGAAGGTAACAAGGGACTTTCGCTACTTGGGGATCCAGATAGCCAAGAATTGGGGTACATTGCATGGGTTAAACTTAACACGGTTGGTGGAACAGATGGAGGAGGACTTCAAGAGATGGGACATGGTATCCCTGTCACTGGCAGGGAGGGTACAAGCGGTTAAAATGGTGGTCCTCCCGAGATTCCTCTTTGTGTTTCAGTGCCTCCCGGTGGTGATCACGAAGGTTTTTTTCAAAAGGATTGAGAAGAGTATCATGAGTTTTGTGTGGGCCGGGAAGACCCCGAGAGTGAGGAAGGGATTTTTGCAGCATAGTAGGGATAGGGGGGGGGGCTGGCGCTATGGAGCCTGAGTGAGTACTACTGGGCCGCCAACATCTCAATGGTATGTAAGTGGATGGGAGAAGAGGAGGGAGCGGCGTGGAAGAGATTGGAGAAGGCGTCCTGTAGGGGGACTTGCCTACAAGCCATGGTGACGGCGCCGTTGCCGTTCTCCCCGAAGAAATAAACCACAAGCCCGGTGGTGGTGGCTACTCTGAAAATTTGGGGGCAATGGAGATGGCATAGGGGAAAGATGGGAGCCTCGGTGTGGTCCCCGATAAGAAATAATCATAGGTTTGCTCCGGGGAGAATGGATGGGGGATTTGGAACATGGCAAAGAGCAGGAGTAACACAATTGAGAGATCTGTTTGTAGATGGGACGTTTGCAAGTCTGGGAGCGCTGGCCGAAAAATATGGGTTGCCCCAAGGGAATGCATTCCGGTATATGCAACTGAGGGCTTTTGCGAGGCAACAGGTGAGGAAATTCCCACAGCTCCCGACGCAGGAGGTGCAGGTCAGAGTGATCTCAAAGACATGGGTGGGGGACGGTAAGGTGTCAGATATATATAGGGAAATGAGGGACGAGGGGGAGATTATGGTAGATGAGCTGAAAGGGAAATGGGAAGAAGAGCTGGGGGAGGAGATTGAGGAGGGGCTGTGGGCTGATGCCCTAAGTAGGGTAAACTCATCGTCCTCGTGTGCCAGGCTAAGCCTGATACAATTTAAGGTGTTACACAGGGCGCATATGACTGGAGCACGGCTCAGTAAATTTTTTGGAGTAGAGGATAGGTGTGCGAGATGCTCGAGAAGCCCAGCGAATCACACCCACCTGTTCTGGTCATGTCCGGCACTACAGGGGTTTTGGGTGGGGGTGACAAAGGTGCTTTCGAAGGTGGTGGGGGTCCAGGTCGAACCAAGCTGGGGGTTGGCTATATTCGGGGTTGCAGAAGAGCCGGGAGTGCAGGAGGCGAAAGAGGCTGATGTTTTGGCCTTTGCGTCCCTAGTAGCCCAGCGCAGGATACTGTTGATGTGGAAGGAAGCCAAGCCCCCGGGTGTGGAGACCTGGATAAATGACATGGCAGGGTTTATAAAGCTGGAACGGATTAAGTTCGTCCTAAGGGGATCGGCTCAAGGGTTCACCAGGCGGTGGCAACCGTTCGTCGAATACCTCACAGAAAGATAGAGGGAATGGAAAAGAAGAAGACAGCAGCAGCAACCCAGGGGGGTGGGGGGGGGGGGGGGGGGGGTAGGGGGGGATGGGGGGGGGGGGGGGGAACCAGAGGGATTCTCAGGGATGTTAATATATAAGTATATTAGTATAATATGTATAGGTTGTTGTTATAGATAATTGTATATTGGACGGTTAAAACATATTTTTGGAGAATATTTATCTGGGACAAGGCAGTTGCCATTTAGTTTTATTTTTGTTTTTGTTTATATATTATTAATTTCTTGTTTATAAAACTGGCCATTGTTATTTATATTGTTATATTACTGTGTAAAGGATACACAATGTACTGTGATGGTTGGCCAAAAATTTTCAATAAAATATATTATTAAAAAAAAACATCCATTCTATGTAGGCCTCTGATAATTTTATACACCTTACATAAATCTCCCTCAGCCTCCTCTGTTCCAAGTCCTAATGTCTCCAATCTCTTTTCATAACTAAAGTCCTCCATTCCTGACAACGTCATTGGTAATGTCTTCTGTTCCTTTCCTAGTGCACACACATCCCTCCCTGAATGTGGTGACCACAATTGTATGAAGTACTCTAACAGTGGCCCAACTGGTTTTTATACAACTCGAGCATGGTCTTCTGGCTCTTATTGACTATGCCTGAAGTAAGAAAGGAACATATCCCAAATAGCTTCTTTGTCATTATATCTACCTGTCCTACTACCTTCGGGCATTGGTGGATATGCACTCCAGGGCTCCTCGTTCTTCTATATTTCTGAGCATGCTCCTTGTTTTGATTGCTTTTTGCAAATACATAACTTCACACTTCCTCGTATTGAACTCCATTTGCTACTTTCTGCCCAGCTGACGAGTTAATTGATATCCTCCTGCAATCTACAGTTCTCTTTGTCAGCATCAACCAACCACTTGGCCAATATTTGTATCATCTGCAAATTTCTTACCCTTTGGTGCCTACATTTGAGTCTTAATTACACATGTACACCACAGATAGTGAGGGACCTCGTACTGAGCCCTGTGGAATCCCTCTGGTGACAGCTTTTAAATCACAAAAGCACCCATCAAATATTATCCTTTGCTTTCTGCCTCTTGAACCAATTTTGGATCCAATTTACCACCTTCTTTTGGATCTCATGACCAGTAGGCTTGGCAGGACCTTGTTAAAAGCCAAGTAGCCCACATCGAATGTGCTACCCTCATCAATTATCCTTACTATCTCTTCAAAATATTAATTGACGTTAGTGTGGAAGGGAAATTAACATAAATAAAATACTGCTGAAATATTCTGGTTTCGGCCTTATTATGAAAACACATTGTCCTCCGAAAGATAACAAAATGTGTAGTGGAATTCTTTTTAGCCAAGGGCAAGAACATACGTACTACGTATTTCAGCTTACGTACTTTCCAAGGCCTATTTAATATAAACACGGCTGTTTACTCCAAACTGTGATTTCAGACTATAAAACATGCTGTCTTCAATCGAATCTCAGAGTGCAGTGCACTAGCTTTTGCAGCTGGAACACTCTCTCTCCGCAAATATATTTGTGTAAATAAATTTCCTTAAATCAAACCCGAGGAATTTGTCTTTATTATGATTTCCAAGACAAATTGGCGTAGTCGATGCAGTTTCCCTAATTTAACGGGACGTGAACCCCGAAACGAATCTCTAAACAGGACTCTCTCAGCTGAAAGGCAGCCTTAATTACTGCCCAGTGACTCATGCTCGGAGAGTTATCTTAATTAATAAATTAATGATAGCTGCATGGGAAGAAAAAGGTGCCTTAGAGACTAAAATTAAAAAAAAAGACTTCAAGGTTCGTGAAAGGATAAACACCGGTGTGCGCTCCCTGTAGTATTTGTAAATGATTTCCATGGTCCTTGTTATTGTTATGTATATGTTCTAAAGTATTTTGCAGAAGGAACGATGAGCAATAAACTCGAGTCCCCCTCACAAGTCGTCCCGAAGCCTCGGTAAAGATATCCAGAGCGAGAAAGAAGGTGAACTCCTTAAAGAGGACAGATAAGGGATTCAAAATGAGTAAGAAAATGAAAAGAAACAATCGTACAGCAACAGAATGAGGTAGGAAAACCTATATGTCCCGCATAGGAATCTAATGAAGCTGACCCCCTCTCGAAAAAAAAACAGGGGAGTAAAAGTAAATAGAAGATTAAGGTAAAAGCGCAACAGATGGGTTGCTCTAGGAAAAGGGAATTCAGATTTGTGTGTGAGATAAGACTAACTGTTAACTGTGAGATTTGTGAGCAGTGAGAATCTGTGTATTTTGTTTAACCAATTAATTTTAGTCAAAGCATGAAGTGCTAAGTGGGTTGTATTTTTTATCGTCTGTCATTGTGAGTCAGAGATTATAACTTTGGTGATTCTTGTTGAGATTTCTCTAATGAACTGAAACATATGGAAATTAAAATCAGTTTAAAAGAAAGAAAGTGCCTTTACGAATAAAAGTAATTGAATATGAATAAGTTTTTAGATTACATGAAAAGACGTAAATGGCATCATGCCAAGTTCTCCGCCACTTAGATTCTGCAGGAAACAGTAACCATTTCAGCAGATAGTTGATTTTTTCTGAACTGACAAAGAAAAAATATACATCTCTAAGAATAGCTAATGCCTATAAAATCAATCATTGGAAATTGACTTAAATGTGTGCTATTTATAGCCCCCTGCCAGGGGGTGTTTTGCTGCTTCTAAAATACTCTTATGGTGCATCTTGGTCAGCTTTTAAGCTTTGAAGGATGGATTGCAGTCCCACCCGGCATAAATGGGGGCTGGGTTCCCAATAATGATAATCATTTGAACGAAGGAAATGAGTCCCTCGAACACTGGTTAGCAAATAGAGGGAAAGAGGCTATCATGCAAGGGGCCAAGGAGCATTTAGCCCCCAGGAAGAATGTACCACAACTAGCGACACCTTCCCCTATTAGGCAGACAGACACTCTGCAAATTAGGAGAGGTAATACATTGCATTGATAATGGACTGTTTATAGAACTACCTCAAATACAAGCTCACCAGCTGAAAAATGTAATAACTTCTGAGCCTGTGCCCGATCTCTCTGTGTCTGTGTTCTATGCTGGCAGCTGAACATTAACCCTTACAGTACCACTGTTAAAAAAAAATTTTTTTAAACTGCAGGAAGTCTTACAAAAGATTAATGACCCTTAGGCACACCTGAAATACACCTATTAAAACACCTGATAGAGTCCAGATGAGAGAATATAGTGACCCATTGCATGGCTTGGTATGCTCGTGAGGATGAGCATGCATACAATTTACAAACACAAAGTCACTTAGGAAAGCAGACCTCATTGCATAACACTCCTTTCTATTTTTCGGTGTTGTGGGATTAGGAATGTTAGTACAGTTGACCTGTAGTCAGAGGAACCTTTTTAGGATGGGTTTAACTTCAGAACCCTATTTAACATTGGCCGTAAGACATCCCACTAAGGCAAAGCAAATAGGAGAAGTGATCAAAGAGGCCAAAGGAAAAAAGTAATACATGGGATTTATATTGATATGGACGGACAAAATTTCCTGATAGAATTTTATGGCAAACAGGAGGGCAAAGCAACCTGGAAAGAGGAGCAATGGCCCGCTACATTTGAAAGACAACAACCTCCCCGAGAGAGCCATCATTTACTCCCTTCAATCCTGGCCCAGGTACTGGCACATCTATGGGCCCAACATAAAAATCATGTTGGAAAAGTACATTGCTGAATTCTACCCCAGCGCATAGGGTGTAGTGACAGAAGAATGTTGCCCTGCCCTGCTTAAAACTATACAGGTTGGCACCGGAAGCAGAAAAAGGGATAGAGGGAATGATCAATGCACTATTACAGCAAGGGGTGCTGAAGAGAACACAAAGCCCCTGTAACACCCCTATACCCCCCATTCCAAAGGTAGGAAGACCCAACGAGTGGTGGTTTATGCAAGATCTTAGAACCATCAATAAAATTGTTATCACTATTACTCCATTGGCGTCGGACACAAATGCCATATTTTTCTTTTATACCACCAACAACGGATACTTTCTCAGCCTTTTTCTCCATACCATTGCACCCAGAAAGTCAATATATATTTGCCTTTACATATCGGAATTAACAGTATTAAAAGAGACTTGGACGAGTGCCAGTTGTCTGCAGGCTCAACATTCCCTCAATATGATGACAATTTATTGATAGCCTCAGAGGGAGAGCTAGTTTGTCAACAGAATTCCCTTTTGTTATTATCACATCTGGCAGAAAGAGGGTATAGGGTCTCAATGGACAAGCTGCAATTCTGTCAGGAGACAGTTCAGTGTTTGGGATTTCAGCTGCAGCAAGGACAGCGGAGGCTTGGGTCTGAAAGCGTACATGCTGTAGCAAGGGTTCCATCTCCACACACGAAAAAGGAAACCTTTACCTTCCTCGGCATGGTGGGCTATTGCAGGCAGTGGATACCGGACTATAGAGAGATGGACGCAGTACTGAGCAAGGCTACCCTACAGGGTGTCCCTTCAGTTATTACCAGAGTGGGAGCAAGCATTTTGTAATTTGAAACAAGCCATGATTAGTGCCCATGCCTTGGAACTTCCTAATTTCAGCAAGCCCTTTACTCTTTATGTGAATGAAGCAGGGGGATTTGCAACAGGGGTCCTGGTGCAAGAGCATTGAGGAGGGAAAAGACCCCTTGCTTATTATCCGGTGTGGTAAAATTGCTTAAGAGCAGTAGCAGCCACAGCGGCCATAGTAGAAAAAAAATCAGTTTTGCTGCTGCTTAATTCATCTGCAACGGAGCATTTTACTGCGGCTCGACACATTGGGTACGAAGTAATCCTCTCTTAAACCAACTTTACCTACAAGCGAGCGCCAGCTGTCAACCCTGCAACACTCTTGCCCGCGCCCTAGGAAGCATAACATATGTATGATCATGACTGTTTACAATTGGTTGAAGCCACCACAACCCCTCGACCTGATTTATTGAGTCACCCACTAGAAAATCCAGATATCATCTTTCTCAGCAATGGGTCAGCAAACTGACCAAATGATATGACCCTCCTAGCCGGCTATGCAATAGTAACTCCATTCAAGGTAGTGGAAGCTTTTGCTCTGCCTTCAGGAACATCTGCTCAAGCGGCCAAATAGTTTGCCCTTACTAAAGCATGCTTCTAGCTAAAAATAAAACAGTCAATATTTATATGATTCCCGATCCGCTTTTGGGGTAGGACATGATTTTGGCCAATTATGGAAAAACAGGGGATTCATAACTTCCTCCGGCCAACCTATTAAACATGCTAAATTGGTTATAAATTTACGAGATGCTATTCAGCTGCCCAGCAAGATAGCCATTTTAAAATATGAAGCGCATACTACCGCAGATGATGAAGTCGCATGCGACAATAGGTTTGCTGATAAAATAGCAAAAGAAGTGGCTCTCAAACAGCAGCCACAACTGCAAGCGGCTGCAGTTGAACTTCCATCCACCATAACAGAACCAAAGTTAAAACAGGCACAGGAGCAAGCCTCTCTACAGGAGCATCGCTCTTGGCTAAAAGCAGATTGCTATCAAGGCAATTTTGATAGGTGGATAAGGGCTTTGAAAATAGACCAAAGGTATGAAGCTCTCAGAGAAATTATACTTTTGGAGGAGTTTAAAAATTTAATTCCTGATGGTGTAGTGAGAACTCATGTGCAAGAGCAGACGGTTAAAACTGCGAGATTAGCAGCAGAAATGGCAGGTGATTATGAATTAGTTCATAAATCAAAGTTTGGTTTCCGACATCAGTTTCAGACTGTGAGGGATAGAAACTGGGGACATGAGAAATGCTCAAGTGGTAAAGGTAAAGGTGATCTGATGGGAGATAATGAGAGTGTAACTCAGATTTAAAAAGAAATCCATGAGGGTGGAAAAGAAATGAAAAGTTTCAAATGTTTTCACTGTAATAAACTTGGCCATGTAAAGTCACAGTGTTGGTGGTTGAAGAAAAGCACTGGGAAGGCTGATGTGGTAAAACAGGATAAGACAGTGGGGTTTGTGAAAGTGGTAAAGGAAAACCCAATTGAAGCGAAGGAGGTGCAAAAGATTGTACAGCCTGATCAAGAGGTGATTGATAAGAAGGTGCCAGATCTCTTTCAAGAATTTACTTGTGTGGGTAAAGTTTACTCACGTGTATCAGGAGGAGCAGGTAAAGAAGTCACAATTTTAAGAGATACGGGAGCTAGTCAATCTTTGATGGTAAGAGATGAGGAGTTATGTAGTCTGGGAAGAATGTTGCCAGAAAAGGTGGTAATATGTGGAATTCAGGGTGAGAGGAGTAGTGTTCCATTATATAAGGCAAGGTTGGAAAGTCCAGTGAAGAGTGGTGAAGTGGTAGTAGGAGTAATAGAGAAACTATCTTGTCCAGGAATACAGTTTATCTTGGGTAATGATATAGCTGGATTGCAGGTGGGAGTGATGCCCACTGTGGTTGATAAGCCAGTGGAAAATCATACAACTGAAGTGTTAAAGGACGAATATCCTGGGATTTTTCTGGATTGTGTAATAACGAGGTCACAAAGTCACAGGTTAAGACAAGAGGAGAAATCAAAGACTGAAGATGAAGTTGAAGTGCAATTATCAGAAACTAATTTTGATCATATGGTTGAAAAAGAACAAGAACAGGTGGAGGATGAGGCGGATATTTTTAGTTCAGGAAAATTGACGGGGTTACAACAGAAAGATGTAGAAATAAAGCAGATATATCAGAAAGCATACCGGAAGAGGAAATCTGAGTGTATACCAGAGTGTTATTACCGTAAAAGTAATGTCTTGATGAGAAAATGGAGACCTTTACATATGCAGGCAGGCTCACGTGGGCAAAGGAGGAATGACATATGCCATATGTCAACAATGGTATGCTCAAGGTATTACGGTAACAATTGAAAAAGTAGCCCGCACATGTATGATTTGTCAAAGGAATAATCGGTGATAGTGGACATGTTTTCACGGTGGGTAGAGGCTTTTCCAACCAAAAGAGATGATGCTAGAACAGTGGGAAATATTCTGTTAAAGGAAATAATACCTAGGTTTGGGATACCAATGGGTATTAACAGTGACAGGGGAACTCATTTCACTAGCAAATTGACCAGAGCCCTAACAGAAGCCATGGGATTTGATTGGAAATTGCATATCCCATATCAGCCACAATCCTCAGGAATGGTGGAAAGGGCGGATGGAATAATTAAAACTGCAGTTACAAAAGTGTGTCAACAAAATGGGCTGCTGTAGCCAGATACCATACCCATAGTAATGTATGCCCTGAGAAATCAGAGAAATCGTAATACGGGTTTAACCCCGTATGAGATATTGGGCGGGATTCTCCGACCCCCCGCCGGGTCGGAGAATCGCCGGGGGCCGGCGTGAATCCTGCCCCCGCCGGCCGCCGAATTCTCCGGCACCGAAAATTCGGCGGTGGCGGCAATCGCGCCGCGCTGGTCGGCAGCCCCCCCCCCGGCAATTCTCCGGCCCGTGATGGGCCGAAGTCCCGCTGCTGTCATGCCAGTCCCGCCGACGTGAATCAAACCACCTACCTTATCGGCGGGACTGGTGGCACGGGCGTGCTCCGGGGTCCTGGGGGGGTGCCTGGGGGCGATCTGGCCCTGGGGGGGTGCCACCATGGTGGCCTGTCCCTCGATTGGGGCCCACCGATCTGCGGGCAGGCCTGTACCGTGAGGGCACTCTTTTCCTTCCGCCCCGGCCACAGCCTCCGCGATGGCCGACGCGTAAGAGACACCCCCCACCTGCGCATGTGCGGGGATGACGTCAGCAGCCACTGACGCTCCCGCGCATGCGCGGACTTTCGCCAAATGGCAAAGTCCTTTCGGCCCCAACTGGCGTGGCGCCAAAGGCCTTTCCCACCGGCTGGCTGCGTGCCAGCCACTCTGGCACGGGGCTAGCCCCTCAAGGTGAGGGCTTGGCCCCTAAAGGTGCGGAGAAATCCACACCTTTGGGGCAGCCCGACGCCGGAGTGGTTCACACCACTCCATCCCGCCGGGACCCCCCGCCCCGCCGGGTAGGGGAGAATCCCGCCCCTGAATGGAACGTCCCATGACAACTGGAACTAAACCCCCAATGACTCCAGCGGCAGTAGCCTTAATATGGGCAGATGAGGCATCACTAAAATATGCCCAGGACATGTGTGAAACCGCTGAAAAAAAAACATGAAAAGGTGCAACAGGCTCAGATGCATCCAACAGAGGGAAATAGACACCCGTTAAACCTGGAGATCAAGTATGTGTGAAAGCACTAAACAAAGATTCCTTGTCTCCTAGGTGGAATGGACCCTGCCAAGTGCTGCTAACAACCCGAACAGCCGTTAAAGTAATAGAAAAGTCAGATGGGATCCACACAACTCGTGTAAACGACATCTTACGGAACTTTGAGAGTACTGGCGAAACGCTGACCTGAAGAGAATGACGGCGTTGATGTTTTTATATTACCATATTAATCCAACATCATGTAGAGGGTAAACTGCATACTAACACCTTAATATACATGTCCCACTCATACGCAGAGAGGGTAAATAAATTCAGTTTTGGCTTTGTACACAAATTCCCAGATGCTCGGGGGAGGGCTTCCCTGTGCGACCTATGCCATTCACCAGTAAAGAGATAGCAGAATGGGCTCTAAGACAAAATAGTACAGGGATGTGGTGAAGATACAGAGAATATGTTAGATTGGAGATTAGTTGGTTCTGCACGATCAATTAAACTCAAAGGCGAGGTTGTAACATAACTGAAGGCTTTAATTGACTAGAACTGTTCCCCAGCAGCTTCGGTACAGAAAGTGAGGGCTGCTGGGACGGCACCGGTTCTTATACACCGCCCATCAAGGCGGAGCTACGTACCAACAGCCAATGGTAAACTCCTAGGTTTAACCAATGGTCTTTGGCTTCTTGGGTACTGTAATACCTGATAATACCACAGTTGGATACGATATGAATAGGTTTGAGGAAATGTGGGGGCCTAGGTTTTAACCCATCAACCGCCCTGGTTGATCCTTCCCAATTATCCTGGAGTCGCAAAAGGAAGTATTTGCTTTAAGAATCATAAAACATATGGGACCCACTCAGTAGGCACGGGTCAGTGTGATCAGACCTTGAATTGGCAATCCCCTATGTTCCACCTTACAGCTAAAGGACTTTTCATCTTTGGTCAGGAGTTGAAAATCAAACTAGTAGAGGCTCCTGGGAAGGGGATCTGATTAGACTAATGATGACTGATAGTAAAGGAAACCTGACCGCATATAACATCACGTATTTTATCTGTGGCCATACCAGAAAATTGGGAAGGCTCCTGCTATTTGGGATAGGTAGTCCCTTATGTACATCACATTCAGCAACTGCAGGACCATCCCCACCACAGGACGACACAAAGTGTTATGACATGGACACAAATGTTGGGAATAATGATACCGCCATTAGGAATAGCCACTAATGCATATGAACTACGCGAACTACGAGACATCCTTGAGCAGGTAGCTAATGACACTGCAGAAGCTGTTAACCAGATAGAAACTGAGATGGTCGGTATAAGAGCGGTTGCCCTGCAGAATAGAATGGCTCCTGATTTCTTGCTTGCTGAAAAGGAGGCACTTGTGTCCTGAATGGACGTGACTGTTGCACATACATCCCTGATAACTCAGAAAAATTGATAATCGGGTGGATCACATTCATAGAGAGGTAACAGGATTACCCGAAAATGAGGGATGGCACTTTGGCTTTGGATGGTAGGATCGTCAGGACAGAGGATTGTGTTCGGGATTATAATCGCCATTGTAATCTTGATTGTCGAATGGTTACTGTTTTAATATTGCGCAAAATATTTTTATTGTACTAACACAGGAGAACAGCCCTAGCCACCTTGCCTCCTTCCTATCAGGCTCATAACACGCAGGGAACTGTCATACATCCATTCCCCTTACATTATAAACCTCTCTATGGAGGACACGATAATTTACTAAAAGGTGTTGATCAACAGATCAACAAGGAGGGAATTGTGGAAGAGAAATTAACATAAATGAAATACTGCTGAAATATTCTGGTTTCGGCCTTATTATGAAAACACATTGTCCTCCGAAAGATGACAAAATGTGTCGTGGAATTGTTTTTAGCCAAGGGCAAGAACATACGTACTACGTATTTTAGCTTACGTACTTTCCACGGTCTATTTAATATAAACATGGCTGTTTACTTCAAACTGTGATTTCAGACTATAAAACATGCTGTCTTCAATCGAATCTCAGAGTGCAGTGCACTCGCTTTTGGAACACTCTCTCTCCGCAAATATATTTG
The DNA here is from genome assembly GCF_047496885.1 of Scyliorhinus torazame. NCBI lineage: Eukaryota > Metazoa > Chordata > Chondrichthyes > Carcharhiniformes > Scyliorhinidae > Scyliorhinus > Scyliorhinus torazame. The sequence continues at coordinate 93,774,485 of NC_092712.1, forward strand.
TGTAAATAAATTTCCTTAAATCGAACCTCGAGGAATTTGTCTTTATTATGATTTCCACGACAGTTAGCCAGCCTGCCCTTCCCTTAACAAATCAGTGATGGCCCTGCTGGATTAATGCACACCTTTCTAAATGATTTGTACTGTTCCTCACAATTATTTTCAATCGTTTTGCCACCATTGAGTTTCAGCTGACTGGCCTGAATACTCAGACTATCAATTTCTCCACTTTTAAACAGCAGTACAAAGTTCACAGTCCTCCAATCCCCTGGTAACATGTAGTTGGAGATAGTTGGAAAAGAACAGTTTGATATTTTCTCCTCGGCTCCACTTAGCAGCCTGGGATACATTTCATTGAGTCTGATGAGTTAACTACTTTCAAAAATGCGACACATTTCTTAATATTTTCTTTCTCACTGTGTTTGTCCCATCCGATATTTCACACTATTCCACCTTCACTGCAATGTCTGCATCGCACCCCCACCCCAGACCCCACCAACTCTTTTGTAAAGACCCCGGGTTGCATTCTCCATTATTGGGACTATGTCCCCATGCCGGCGTCAAAACGGTGGAGTTTTACTCCTGAAAATCCTGGAATAAAGGGACACGAATTCCCAGCCCTGCAGGGGGCTAGCAGGGACCCGGAGTAAATCTCGCAGCTTTTGCTGCAGAAACGGGCCCCCGCACTTCCGGATCGGTGGTCGCGCATGTGCACGGCAGCGGCCTCCAGTCTACTCGGAGGTAGACCCACAAAGGAGACCCCCCAATGGGCCGCGCGCCCGACCCTCAACCCCCGCACAAACATTCCCTGGCTGCCTGTAAGGCTCCCGCTGACCCCCAATCCGCCCGCCCCCGACCAGGGCAGCCGCGGACTGAGTCTGCAGTCGCCATGCAAATATCCCGACCGGCTGGACCAGGTTAGACCCTCGCCGTCGGGACCTCAGCCAGTTGGGGACAGAGGATGTCGGAGCGGGCCTCTGGCAATGGCCCCAGGCTGCGCAGTTTACTCCCCGGTGACACTGCTTTTCTGTGCCCGGAGTATCGCCGAAACGGCGCTGGTCACGATTTTTGCGTCAAACTTGATTCTCCACCCCGGTGCGGCTGTGATTTCGGCATCGAGGTGTGGAAAATCCAGCCCCCCCCCCCCCCCCGTGTTCACACCCAGGACCACACCCAGGTCTGCTGATTCTACATACAGATGACCTTTTTTGTCTCTCATAGGCTCTACTCATTTTGCTCTTTCTGTATTTAGAAAGTATCCCTGGATTTGCAAATGCATTGACGCCTTGAAATTAGCTGCATTAATATTAGCATTATAAATACTTAATGCATTGATGTAATTTTGTTTGCCTTCAACTTTATTGAGGTATTAAAATACTGCCAACCCATTAATATTAAATGGTCTCTCTAGTCCTGCACTATCTGGAAGCCTTGGCCAAAGGTTTGATTTGGCTTCCCCAACATTTTACCAGACAGTGATATTAAATCCGAACGGTGTTCGCACTTCAGGTTAATGATGTTTCATCATCATCCATTCTGATGAAATGTGGGGTGGAATTTCCCCAAACTTTGGCAGAGTTTGGTTACCGGTGGGAGAAGCCCATCAGTGGCAACAGCAGGTTTTCGTACTGCATTTTTAGCAAATTAGAAAAGTAAATTCAGCACAGGCTTCGTGCCATCTCGATGGTGGGCAGCCTCTGATTCGCCCACCCTGTCATCAGCTGAGCGCTTTAGGCAATGGGGCACTCCATTTAAACGCTGCCCGAGCAATCCCCAGCCACTTCTTCATGGTCCAAGGCAGAGGATGGCAGTGAGTATGTCAACGCCCGTACCAGCCTCCCCGAACAGGCGCCGGAATGTGGCGACTAGGGGCTTTTCACAGTAACATCATTTGAAGCCTACTTGTAACAATAAGCGATTTTCATTTTCATTTCATTTCAATGCTCAGATTCTGAGGCCTCCCTCACCTCAGCTTCACCAAGTGGCCAGAGCTTTGGTCACTTCACTGCATCCTGAGCTCTCATGTAAGGCACAAGCATTGTCCCAAGCTTCACTCCAAGGCCTTGCGTGCAACCGGTCAATGATGGGGGTGCGGCTGGACATCTGTGAAGATGCACCAGCACACACAGCTGATTGGTCAGAGCGCTCTCCTTAGCCAGTGTACCCTGGCTCACTGTCAAAGTGGATGTATGTGCTTGCTCACTCAGCCAGTAGTGCAGGGAAACCAATGCAGCCACTGAATGTGGAAGTCAGCGTGATAAGGGTCAACTGCTGAGTGACAATCAGTGGCACTCACACCTCAGTGGTGATGTGGTGGGTATGATTGGGCATTCAGACTACAGGAATGTTAAGTGAGTTGTAGCTGAATGATCTCAGCTGCAAAGGAATTCTCATTGTTGATGTACCTCACCATTAGACTTGCTCTTATCAGTAATAAGCCCGCAGTTTATGCCCCCCCCCCCCCCCCAACCCCCACCCACCCACCCACTACCACCACCACCACCCCAGATATGGCTGGATCCTTCAGTTTCTGATGACTGTTTACCCACCCATCAATTTTAGCCAAACTTCCCTTCCCAGTGTCAGGGCCCCCCAAGAAGGCAGAGGCCCAGCAGCAGAAGAATGCAGCCTCGGGAAGGGTCAGTTTAAGACTTGGCTGTCTTCCCCTTCTGGACCCACCTCTTCCTCCCTTCTGGCCCCGAGGCCTTTACCCCTTTGCCCTGACCCAATTTCCCCAGCAGCTTTTGCCCCTTCAGCCCTTTAACCCTTTCGCCTCCCCGAGCACTGTGCCTCTGCCACTACTCCCTCGCCCCAGATGCTACCGCCCTTGTCATCATGGCTACCCGCCTCACCCTTGATGCTGTCCCCTCAGTTCTCAGCTGGTTCACCCATTTGCCGGTTTACCCAAAGTCCTGTTGGCAGTTTTACTCCTGAGACCCTTCATCAGTACGCACGCCGCCACCCCCTCCAACCCCCTCCCCCCCTCCCCCCCCCCCCCCCTCGGTGGTGGGTGGGTGGGTGGGGGTGGGGGGGGGCAGTACCTGCGGGCTTATTACTGATAAGAGCAAGTCTAATGGTGAGGTATATCAACAATGAGAATTCCTTTGCAGCTGAGATCATTCAGCTACAACTCACTTAACATTCCTGTAGTCTGATTGCCCAATCATACCCACCACATCACCACTTCCTCCTCACCTTGATGGTGTCTCATCTCCTCTCTGAGTCAGCAGCATCCCATGGCAAGCTGCGTGCTCACCTCTGAACTAAGCTGCGTGCTCACCTCTGAACTCCCCTTTGAGGTAAGCTCGCTAGGTTCCCATCTTTTAAAAGCTGTCGCAAATCGTAAGTTTATGATGTCATGTCGCCGTGGCAGCACTTTTGAATGTGGGGGGACTCCGATAATAATATGTTAGTGAATGGAAATGAGGTTCCTAAAGTTGCAAGCTTTCATGCCGATGGCAAGGCGCTATTTAGGGGCAATTTTACAGTGGCAGTAGAGTGCCATCAGCGTGGCCTGTGCTGAGTACAGAGGCTACCAGCTGAATCAAAGCACCCTCCCAGCTCTTGTTGGGATGACAATTGGAGCCACACAAATACACCATGCTCTCAAAATGAAGATGAAAGAGGGGTTTTCCTCACCCTGATGGCCAAAAACCATTTAGCCCAACTTCGCTGGGGACACATAAGTAGCGGTAGTGGATTGGCAGATGTTATACACTCTTCCCGAGTTTTGTTTTTATTTTTGCCCCCCTCCACCCTCCCTGCCCTAAATGTGTCTAAACACATCCCTGAAGAATGCTCACTGGAGCAACAACTAGAAGGCTCTTGAACCTTTGGAATTGTACATCAAAAATGACTCCAAACGACTTCCGGTGGCGGCCATGGAGGAGTAGGTCGCACATTTGATAGCTCCCGTCTGTAACAGACTTTTGGACCTTTTTCCCCCTTTTTTTCAGATTTTACGGGATATATCAGTGAAGAGTGAGACAGTGAGGAGAAATCCCCCTCCGGTGTATGGAGGATTGGACCAGAAGTGGCCGTGTGAGACGACAAAGTCCTATAAGGGAGACGCAAGCAGAGCTGGTAACACGGGACAGCATGGCGGAGAGCAAGGGTCACGGGGAGACGGCACAGTGGTCGACGGTGAAGTTTTTCGAGGATTGCTTCGCCAAGCTGAAGAAGGACACGCTGGACCCGATTAAGGCTTCAATTGATCAAGTGATTCAGAATCAGGAAACCCACGGGAGAGCTATCCAGGAGGTCAAACAAAAGTTGTCCGAGCACAAGGAGTATATAACCGCGCTGCAAAACAAGATGGGGATGATGAATGACCGCCAGAAAAGAATGCAGGAGAAGCTGGAGGACCTGTAGAATAGGTCCAGGAGGCAGAATCTCAGAATTGTTGGCCTCCCTGAAGGCAGTGAGGGATCGGATGCGAGGGCCTATGTGACGGACATGTTGGAGAAGTTGATGGGGGCTGGGGTGTTCCCTCGGCCCCTGGAATTGGACAGAGCGCACAGAGCCCTCGCGAGGAAGCCCTGAGCGAACGAGCCGCTGAGGGCCATGGTGGTACGTTTTCACCGTTTCAAGGACAAGGAACACTTTTTGCGGTGGGCCAAGAAAGAAGGGAGCCGCAAGTGGGAGAACTGTGAGTTGCGCATCTATCAGGATCTAGGAGCGGATTTGGCCAAGAGGCGAGCTGGGTTCAATCGGGCAAAAACGACCCTCTTTAAGAAGGGGGTGAAGTTCGGTATGCTGTACCCAGCCTGTCTGTGGGTCACATATGAGGAACGGGACTTCTACTTTGAAACGCCAGACGAAGTATTAAAGAAATGAAGCTGGAGGCGAATTGAAAGACACTTAAGCCTTGGAGAAGTACTGTGGCAGCGATTTGTGGTGCTGGATTGTATAAATTTAAGTAGATTTATGTGAAATAATGGGCTGTATGGATGGTTAAAGGTTGATCTGTCTTGCAGAGACTTTGTTCGGGGGGAGTGGGCTTTGAATTTAGTTCTGCTTTTTGGGTGACTATTTTTCTAAAGTGACTGTTTCTTCACTGTTTTTTCTGTTGTTTGTTTACTGGGGAATGTGATGCTTTTAAAATGTTTATTCATGTGGGTGGGGGGGGAGAGAGGGGAGTATAATAGGGAGACAGACTGCTTGGTGCCAGGGGCGGGAGCTATCGAGGCAGCATGGGCCAGCTGACTCTCGGAAGCACAGTGGGGGGTGAGCAGGTGTTAAGCTGGAGCTTGACTTGGGGGATTGGGTTTCTAGTGTTGTAGCTATGGGGGAGGGAGCTGCATTGCTGACAGGGGAGGAACTGTTACTAAGGGACAAATGGGAGGTCGGGAACGGCGACAGCCTGAGTGGGGACTTGAGGAAGCGGAGGGCGCGAGCTCAAGGCTGGCCTAAAAAGGGTGATGGCTAGTCGGCAGTGACGGGGGGGGGGGGGTGTTGGAAGCCCCCTGTCCAGGCTGATCACGTGGAACGTGAGAGGACTGAATGGGCTGGTCAAGAGGGCTCACGTGTTCACTGAACTGAAGGCGGATGTGGCAATGCTACAAGAGACACACCTAAAGGTTACAGACCAGATGAGATTGAGGAAGGGGTGGGTTAGCCAAGTGTTCTACTCAGGACTGGACTCAAAGACCAGGGGCAAAGCGATCTTGATCAGCAAACAAGTGGCATTCGAGGCAGGGAGAATCGTGTCAGACAAGGGGGGTAGATACATAATGGTGAGTGGGAAGCTGGAGGGGGTACTTGTGAACATATATCCACCGAATTGGGACGATGTGGAATTTATGAGGCGGGTGTTAGGTAAGATCCCAGACTTAGAGTCACATAACCTGATCATGGGAGGGGACTTCAATACATTCATTGATCCGGAATTGGGCCGGTCAAAATCCAGGACAGGGAGGAGGACGGCTGCGACAAAGGAATTGAAGGGTTTTATGGAACAGGTGGGGGGAGTAGACCCATGGAGGTTTGCACGGCCGAGGACGAAAGGGTTTTCCTTTTTTTTCAAATGTCCACAAGGTATACTCTCGCATCAATTTTTTTGTTCTGAGCAGGGCGCTAATACTGAAGGTGGTGGAGACTGAGTATTCGGCAATTGCAGTGTCGGATCATGCCCTGCACTGGGTAGATCTACGGGTTAGTGTGGACAGTGGGCAACGCCCGCTGTGGAGACTGGATGTGGGGATGCTAGCGGACAAAGCGATCTGTGGGCAGGTTAACAAGTCCATCCAGAACTACCTGGAAACAAATGATACGGGGGAGATCTCTGCAGCGACGGTCTGGGAAGTTTTGAAGGCAGTAGTCAGAGGGGAATTAATTATCATGGAATTTACAGTGCAGAACAGTGCATTAATCTCGATACGGGCCCACAGAGAAAAGGTGGAACGGGCTAAGGGGTATAGATTAGTGGAGGAGATACTCCAGGTGGACAGGAGATACTCGGAGGCCCCGGCTACTGAGGGAGTGGCGGAGGTTACAGGTGGAGTTTGGGCTGTTGACCACAGGGAAAGCAGTGGAACAGTTGAGGAAGGCAAGGGGGACCATCTATGAGTACGGGGAAAAGGCAAGCAGAATGTTGGCGCACCAGCTCAGGAAAAGAGAGGCAACCAGGGAGATAGGTACAGTAAAGAGTAGAGACGGTAATACTGTTCTGGACCCAGTGGGGGTGAACAAGGTGTTTAAGGACTTTTATAGTAAATTATATGAGTCGGAACCCCAGGTTGGGGTGGAGGGGATGAGGCCATTTTTGGATCAGTTGAGGTTCCCGAGGGTGGAGGAGGACCTGGTGGAGGGGCTGGGAGCCCCAATTGAGATTGAGGAAATAATCAAGGGGCTGGAGGGCATTCAGTCGGGCAAGGCTCCGGGGCCTGATGGGTACCCGGTGGAATTCTGTCAGAAGTTTTCAGAGATATTGAGCCCACTGCTGGTGAGGACATTTAACAAAGCAAGAGAGAAGGGAGTCCTCCCCCCAACAATGTCGCAGGCCTTGATTTCATTGATCCTGAAACGGGAGAAGGATCCGGAGCAATGCGGGTCATACAGGCCGATTTCTCGACTGAATGTGGATGCCAAACTGCTGGCTAAGATACTGGCCACAAGGATAGAGGTCTGTGTCCCAGGGATGATAGGGGAAGACCAGACTGGATTTGTTAAGGGCAGGCAACTCAAGGCCAATGTTCAAAGGCTTTTGAATGTTATTATGATGCCCTCAGAAGGAGAGGAGGCGGAGGTGGTGGTAGCAATAGATGCAGAGAAGGCTTTTGACCGGGTGGAGTGGAATTACCTGTGGGAGGCGCTGGGAAGGGTTGGGTTTGGCGAGGGCTTTATTGACTGGGTGCAGTTCTCTGTCAGGCACCAGTAGCGAGTGTGCGTACAAACCGGCTGAGGTCGGGGTATTTTGAACTACACCGAGGGACGAAGCAAGGGTGCCCCCTCTCCCCGTTACTGTTTGCTCTGGCCATAGAGGCATTGGCCATGGTGTTAAGAGCCTCTAGGAACTGGAAGGGGCTAGTTTTGGGGGGGGGGGAGCACCAGGTCGCGCTCTACGCACTTGACCTGCTCGTGTACATTTCAGACCCGTTGGAAGGGATGGGGGAAGTAATGCGAATCTTGGGAGAATTTGGCAATTTTTGGGGGTATAAATTGAACATGTGGAAAAGCGAGATGTTTGCGATCCAGGCAAGAGGACAGGAGAAGAGACTGGGAGAGCTACCGCTTAGAATGGTAGGGAAGAGCTTTCGATATCTGGGAATCCAGGTGGTCCGGAAATGGGAGGTACTGCACAAGTTATACCTTTCCCGGTTGGTAGAACAAATGGAAGGGGACTTTAAGAGATGGGACATGCTCCCGCTATCACTGGCGGAGAGGGTACAGACCGTGAAAATGACGGTCCTCCCCAGATTTTTGTTTGTCTTTCAGTGCCTCCCCATCTTCATCCCTGAGGCCTTTTTCAAGCGGGTGAATAAGATTATTTTGGGCTTTGTGTGGGCGAGTAAAACCCAGCGAGTGAAGAAAGTGATGCTGAAGCGCAGTCGGGGGGAGGGTGGGTTGGCGCTGCCAAACTTCTGCAATTACTACTGGGCGGCTAACATAGCCATGATTAGGAAGTGGGTAGTGGGGGAGGGGTCGGCATGGGAGCGGATGGAGGCGGCGTCATGTAAAGACACCAGTCTGGGAGCATTGGTAATGGCACCTCTGCCGTTCTCACCGGCCTGATACTCCACAAGTCCGGTGGTAGTGGCGCCTCTGAGGATCTGTAGGTAATGGAGGAGATATAAGAGAGTGGAGGGATCATCGATTTGGACCCCGATTTATAATAACTACAGGTTTGTAATGTGTTGGGTGTTCTGGATCACATACAGGTCACCAACACTTGAAATAGTGCAACACTATTTTATTGAATCATTAACTGTTTAAACTTACTTAGACTGTGGGTTAATACGATACTAGCTTTAACTAAAGACCTTTGCCTTGTCCTAACCAGTCGATGCACTCAGCACATGGTGAATGTCTGTGTTGCCGGTTGTGAACTATGTCCTCCTAGCTAGCTGTAACTCAAAAGAGCGGGAACTCTGATGCCTCCTCTGATGGGTGTGCTCTCACTGGTGATTGGCTGGATGTTGTGTGTGTTGATTGGTCCCACTGTGTGTCCATCAGTGTGTGTCTGCACCATGATATACTGGTGTATATTATGACAGTTTGTATCGGGTAGGCTAGATGGCGGGTTCTGGAGTTGGCAGAGGGCAGGAATTGGAAGGATGGGGGATCTATTTATAGATAAAGAACAAACAAAGACAAACAAAGAAAATTACAGCACAGGAACAGGCTCTTCGACCCTCCCAGTCTGCGTCGATCCAGATCCTTTACCTAAACCTGTCGCCTATTTTCCAAGGATCTACTTCCCTCTGTTCCCCGCCCGCTCATATATCTGTCTAGATGCATCTTAAATGATGCTATCGTGCCTGCCTCTACCACCTCCGCTGGCAAAGTGTTCCAGGCACCCACCACCCTCTGTGTAAAAAACATTCCACGCACATCTCCCTTAAACTTTCCCCCTCTCACCTTGAAATCGTAACCCCTTGTAATTGACACCCCCACTCTTGGAAAAAGATTGTTGCTATCCACCCTGTCCATACCTCTCAGAATTTTGTAGACCTCAATCAGGTCCCCCCTCAACCTCCGTCTTTACAACGAAAACAATCCTAATCTACTTAACCTTTCTTCATAGCTAGCACCCTCCATACCAGGCAACATCCTGGTGAACCTCCTCTGCACCCTCTCTAAAGCATCCACATCCTTCTGATAATGTGGCGACCAGAACTGCATGCAATATTCCAAATGTGGCCTAACCAAAGTCCTATACAACTGTAACATGACCTGCCGACTCTTGTACTCAATACCCTGTCCGATGAAGGCAAGCATGCTGTATGCCTTCTTGACCACTCTATCGACCTGCGTTGCCACCTTCAGGATACAATGGACCTGAACTCCCAGATCTCTCTGTACAGTCCAAAGATGTGCAGGTTAGGTGGATTGTCCATGGTAAATTGCCCTTAGTGTCCAAAATTGCCATTAGGAGTGGGGTTACTGGGTTATGGAGATCGGGTGGAGGTGTTGACCTTGGGTAGGGTGCTCTTTCCAAGAGCCGGTGCAGACTCGATGGGCCAAATGGCCTCCTTCTGCATTGTAAATTCTATAATCAATTTTCCCCAGGGCTCTTCCATTGACCGCATAGTCCGCTCTTGAATTTGATCTTCCAAAATGCATCACCTCGCATTTGCTTGGATTGAACTCCATCTGCCATTTCTCTGCCCAACTCTCCAATCTATCTATATTTGCTGTATTCTCTGACAGTCCCTCTCGTTATCTGCAACTCCACCAATCTTAGTATCATCTGCAAACTTGCTAATCAGACCACCTATACCTTCGTCCAGATCATTTATGTATATCATAAACAACAGTGGTCCGAGGATGGATCCCTGTGGAACACCACTAGTCACCCTTCTCCATTTTGAGACACTCCCTTCCACCACTACTCTCTGTGTCCTGTTGCCCAGCCAGTTCTTTATCCATCTAGCTAGTACACCCTGAACCCCATGCGACTTCACTTTTTCCATCAACCTGCCATGGGAAACTTTATCAAATGCCTTACTGAAGTCCATGTATATGACATCTACAGCCATTCCCTCATCAATTAACTTTGTCACTTCCTCAATGAATTCTATTAGGTTTGTAAGACATGACCTTCCCTGCACAAAACCATGCTGCCTCTCACTGATAAGTCTATTTTCATCCAAATGTGAATAGATCCTATCCCTCAATATCTTCTCCAACAGTTTGCCTACTACTGACGTCAAGCTCACAGGTCTGTAATTCCCTGGATTATCCCTGCTACCCTTCGTAAACAAAGGGACCACATTAGCAATTCTCCAGTCCTCCGGGACCTCACCTGTGCTCAAGGATGCTGCAAAGATGTCTGATGAGGCCCCAGCTATTTCGGCCCTCGCTTCCCTCAGTAACCTGGGATAGATCCCATCCGGACATGAGGACTTGTCCACCTCAATGCCTTTTAGTATACCCAAAACCTCCCCCTTCCTTATGCCGACTTGACCTAGAGTATTTAAACATCCATCCCTAACCTCAACATCCGAGATGTCCCTCTCCATGGTGAATACCGATGCAAAGTACTAATTAAGAATCTGACCCATTTCCTCTGACTCCACACATAAATTCCCTCTTTTGTCTTTGAGTGGGCCAATCCTTTCTCTAGTTACCTTCTTGCTCCTTATATACGAATAAAAGGCTTTGGGATTTCCTTAACCCTGTTAGCCAAAGATATTTCATGACCCCTTTTAGCCCTCTTTATTGCGCGTTTGAGATTTGTCCTACTTTCCCGATATTCCTCCAAAGCTTCATCAGTTTTAAGTCACCTAGATCTTATGTATGCTTCCTTTTTCATCTTAGCTAGTCTCACAATTCCACCCGTCATCCATGGTTGCCCTAATCTTGCCATTCCTATCCCTCATTTTCACAGGGACATGTTTGTCTTGCACTCTAATCAACCTTTCCTTAAAAGACTCCCACATTTCAAATGTGGATTTACCCTTAAACAGCTGCTCCCAATCCACATTCCCTAGCTCCTGCCGAATGTTGTTATATTTGGCCTTTCCCCAATTTAGCACTCTTCCTTTAGGACCACTCTCGTCTTTGTCCATGAGTATTCTAAAACTTACGGAATTGTGATCGCTATTCCCAAAGTAATCACCGACTGAAACTTCAACCACCTGGCCGGGATCATTCCCCAATACCAGGTCCAGTATGGCCCCTTTCCGAGTTGGACTATTTACATACTGCTCTAAAAAAACTCTCCTGGATGCTCTTTACAAATTCTGCTCCATCTACGCCTCCAACATTACATGAATCCCATTCAATGTTGGGGAAGTTAAAATCTCCCATCACGCCCACCTTATTGCTCCTACATTTTTCTATAATCTGTCTACATATTTGTACCTCTACTTCACGCTCGCTTTTGGGAGGCCTGTATTAAAGTCCTAACAATGTTACTGCACCCTTCCTATTTCTTAGCTCTACCCATATTGCCTCAGTGCTCGAATCCTCCATAGTGTCCTCCTTAATCACAGCTGTGATGTCATCTCTGACCAGTAATGCAACTCCTCCACCCCTTTGGAGCTTTCCCAGCTTGAAAGCTTTGGAGGATAAATTTAAATTGCCAGCAGGGAATGGTTTTAGGTATTTGCAGGTGCCAGAATTGCTGAGAAAACAGGTGCCGGCCTTTCCGCGGCTGCCGCCACGGGGGATACAGGATAGAGTAGTTTCCAGTACCTGGGTGGGAGAGGGGAAGGTATCAGATATTTGCCAGGAGCTTTCGGAGGCGGAGGAAACTCGGTGGAGGAGCTTAAGGGCAAGTGGGAGGACGAGCTCGGAGGAGAGATAGAGGCGGGTCTATGGGCGGATGCCCTGAGCAGGGTTAATACCTCCTCATCATGCGCCAGACTTAGCCTGATACAATTTAAGGTAATCCACCAGGCACACGTGAGAGTGGCTAGGATGAGCAAGTTCTTCAGGGTTGAGGATAGCGGTGTGAGGTGCGCGGGAAGCCCAGCAAATCATGTCCACATGTTTTGGGCATGCCCGAAGCTTAGAGGGTTTTGGCAGGGTTTTGCTAAGGCAATGTCCACGGTACTAAAAACACAGGTGGCGCCGAGTCCGGAGGTAGCGATCTTTGGAGTGTCGGAAGAGCCGGGAGTTCGGGGGCGAAAGAGGCCGATGTCTTGGCCTTTGCCTCCCTGGTAGCCCGGAGACGGATCTTGTTAATGTGGAGGGACCTGAAGCCCCCGAGTGTAGAGACCTGGGTTAGTGACGTGGCTGGGTTTCTCAGTCTCGAGAAAATAAAGTTTGCCTTAAGAGGGTCAATGGTAGGGTTCTCGCGGAGGTGGCAACCGTTCGTCGACTTTCTCGGGGAAAATTAAAATGTCAGCAGATGCAGTATTCCAAAGGGTGGGGGGGGGCTGATTGTTGTTGTATGGTTGAGGTGCGTGAAGAGTGGGCTGGGGGGGGGTGGGGTGGAATGTTTATTTTACCATGTTGATGTCATTGTTTATGTTATTTACAATAAAACATTTCAAATACCTTAATAACATTTTTTTTTTTTTTAAATGACTCCAAACAAAAGGAGGGGAGGGTAGAACATTGGTAAGAAGAAAAAGAGAAATCCTAAAATATTTGAAGTAAATGAAAACCCGCCGCCGAGGACCCGGGTTCGATCCCGGCCCCGGGTCACTGTCCGTGTGGAGTTTGCACATTCTCCCCATGTCTGCGTGGGTCTCACCCCCACAACCCAATGATGTGCAGGGTAGGTGAATTGTCCCTTAATTGAAAAAAAAAAGTGGGTAAATTTTATTTTTAAAAAAATAAATAAATGAAAACAAATTCCGCCAAAAAAGATTTTTCAGGGATGAAATTTCAAATCTTTTCTGGCAAAGCTGCAATGTCAGCTGAAGTCAGCTAAAGCACATGGGCCAATTGATAAGGTGTTGTGATAAGAACATCGGGTGATCACTTAGTGATCTCACCACAGCTCCTTACACATTGTCAAATGAATATGGCAATGGAGTAATAATATCCTCAATTGGTTGTGCAGTATGTCACATAGTATGTCCATTTGCACTGTCAACACTTATCTAGCTCACTGCCAGTAAACATGAATTAAATGTTAGGAAACAAAATACCCTCAACCCACCAGTGATTGGTGATTTTCCAGTCGTTCCCACTGCTGGGACCTTCCGGTCCTGGGGCAGGTGACTCCCCTCTCCCGCGGGTTCCCTGGGTGGAGGGTGCAAACAACAGGAAAGTCAATTGACAGGGGCAGGACTGGAAAATCCTGCTGCTGGTGAATGGCAGGCCATCTCAGCTGCTACAAAACACATCGCTGGGGGTAGGGGTTGGCAGAAAATCCCACCCACCTTTCTTGCTTCGGTTTTTACTTCTTTTCCCTGGCAGCACCCTCACCATCGTCACCCTCACAGAAAGTTTGAGAAGCTTTAAAATGGGATTGGGAAGCTGGTATCCCCAAGCAGATTCTGTTACTTAAAAAATAATAATTCACAATGCCTCAGTTACCTGAGAATCAAATACACAAAATAGAACAGTTGTGTAATAGTTCTCCAGATATTAGTAAATATTCACCCAGATATTCATAGAGTCATACAGTAGAGAAAAGGCCCATCGAATTCGCACCAACAAAACTATACTCAATCTACACTAATCCCACTTTCCAGCACTTGGCCCATAGCCTTGAATGTTATGACATTTCAAGGACTCATTCAATTACTTTTAAAAGGTTGTGAGGTTTCCCATTTCTACTATCCTCCCAGGCAGCACACTCCAGACTCCCACCACCCTCTGGGTGAAAAGGGTTTTCCTCAAACCCCGGCTAAACCTCCAGCCCCTCACTTTAAAATTATGCCCCCTCATTATTGACCCTTCAACGAAGGGAAACAGCTGCCTCCTATCCTCCCTGTCCAAACCCCTCAGAATCTTACACACCTCAATAGCACAGTGGTTAGCACTGTGGCTTCACAGCGTTAGGGACCTGGGTTCGATTCCCGGCTTTGGTTGCTGTCTGGGCGGAGTCTGCACGTTCTTCCCGAGAAGGTTAAGAGGTGACTTAATTGAGGCATACAAGATGATCAGATGATTGGATAGGGTGGACAGTGAGAGCCTTTTTCCTCGGATGTTGATGTCTAGCACGAGGGGACATAGCTTTAAATTGAGGGGAGGTAGCTATAAGACAGATGTCAGAGGTAAGTTCTTTACTCAGAGAGTAGTAAGGGCGTGGAATGTCCTGCCTGCGACAGTAGTGGAGTCGCCAACACTAAGGGCATTCAAATTGTCATTGGATAGACATATGAAGGGAATAGTGTAGATGGGCTTTAGAGTGGTTTCACAGGTCGGCGCAACATCGAGGGCCGAAGGGCCTGTACTGCACTGTAATGTTCTATGTTCTACCTTCCTCCGGGTGCTCCGGTTTCCTCCGAGAAAGGCCCGAATGATCCGCTTGTTAGGTGAATTGGACACCCACTACGTCTAGGTGTGTTCCCAGGGATGCACATCTGGGGTGAAGGCAGCCAGCTGCTTACCTCGTCCCATGACCGACGATGCCCCTGGTGGGCATCCTCTGGGAACTGTGGGGCCGGTGGGCCCTGGCTCACTTCTCGACGGCACATGCCCAGATGTGCCGACCTGTCCCGTGTGCTGACCCCAACACGTGGCCTCATTAGGGGGGGTGCACCTTGGGAGTGCTGGTGGCCACCTTCGCCGCCCCATGGGACGGACCTGGTTTGGCACGCAACGCCCCCTCCTCTCGGCCTGGGGCTCAACTTGGGATGGAGGGGAAGCTGGTTTGAGCCCTGGCTGCCCCTGCATCATCTGGCTCTGCCAGCCCTGGTGGTTCCCCATAGTGTGCACCATCGTGTCGACGCCCTTGGCGATGCTCCTCCGTGATTAGGCCATGCTCTGCAGTGCCTCAGCCTTGCATACCTGCGACTGGGACAAGCTCTGCAGCACCTCGGCCATTCCCATCTGAGAGCGGGACATGTCCCGCAGAACTTCATCAAGGTCGGCCTGGTTCTGGGTGACATCCCTCAGTGAGGCAGACGTACTGTCGAGACCCTCAGCCATGGCCGTCAACAACTGCACGATGCCTTG
This sequence comes from Scyliorhinus torazame, assembly GCF_047496885.1. Lineage (NCBI taxonomy): Eukaryota > Metazoa > Chordata > Chondrichthyes > Carcharhiniformes > Scyliorhinidae > Scyliorhinus > Scyliorhinus torazame. The sequence continues at coordinate 93,789,725 of NC_092712.1, forward strand.
GGTACCTTCAACAATAATGCCGACGTCGTGCTCCAGGCTCTCCACTGCGATCGCCACCCTCGCAGTGTTGGCCTCTGTGCCACTCATTGCCGGTGTCATCTCCTGCACCCGTAGTCTCTGGGACTCCTCCAATTAGCTATGGATCTGCTGGAGTGACGCTAACATCCCCCTCTGAACATCCAGGTTGGCCCCTATCATCTCCATCATAGAATTTACAGTGCAGAAGGAGGCCATTTGGCCCATCGAGTCTGTACCGGCCCTTGTAAAGAGCACCCTACCTAAGCCCACACCCCCACCCCATCTCCATAACCTAGCAACCTTACCCAACCTTTTATGGACACTAAGGGCAATTTATCATGGCCAATCCACCTAACCTGCACATCTTTGGACTGTAGGAGGCAACCAGAGTATCCGGAGGAAACCCACGCACACACGGGGAGAAGGTGCAGACCCCGCACAGGCAGTGACCTAAGCCGGGAATCGAACCTGGGACCCTGGAGCTGTGAAGCAACTGTGCTAACCAGTGTGCTACCATGCTACCCCATCATCCCCGGGTAACTCTGTTCCAGAGGCTCAGCATCAGGCTGGGACCCAGCTGGGTCCTGGGATCCAGCAGACCTCCAACTGCTGTCTCGCCTGGGTGTTCCTGCCTCCACCTGCTGTCTGGGCTCATCAGATTGTGCCCCAGTTACCTGACCATGTTAATATGCCCCAGTTAATATTTCCCACTGAGGTGTGTGTATCTGCGCTGATGGAGGGTGGGGTGACAGCTGTTCCGGGACTATAACAATTGCATCCTCGGAGCTCTCAAACAAAGAACAAACAAAGAACAAAGAACAAAGAAATGTACAGCACAGGAACAGGCCCTTCGGCCCTCCAAACCCGTGCCGACCATACTGCCCGACTAAACTACAATCTTCTACACTTCCTGGGTCCGTATCCTTCTATTCCCATCCTATTCATATATTTGTCAAGATGCCCCTTAAATGTCCCTATCGTCCCTGCTTCCACTACCTCCTCCGGTAGCGAGTTCCAGGCACCCACTCCCCTCTGCGTAAAAAACTTGCCTCGTACATCTACTCTAAACCTTGCCCCTCTCACCTTAAACCTATGCCCCCTAGTAATTGACCCCTCTACCCTGGGGAAAAGCCTCTGACTATCCACTCTGTCTATGCCCCTCATAATTTTGTATACCTCTATCAGGTCGCCCCTCAACCTCCTTCGTTCCAGTGAGAACAAACCGAGTTTATTCAATCGCTCCTCATAGCTTATGCCCTCCATAGCAGGCAACATTCTGGTAAATCTCTTCTGCACCCTCTCTAAAGCCTCCACATCCTTCTGGTAGTGTGGCGACCAGAATTGAACACTATACTCCAAGTGTGGCCGAACTAAGGTTCTATACAGCTGCAACATGACTTGCCAATTCTTATACTCAATGCCCCGGCCAAAGAAGGCAAGCATGCCGTATGCCTTCTTGACTACCTTCTCCACCTGTGTTGCCCCTTTCAATGACCTGTGGACCTGTTCTCCTCGGAGTCAGGAGAGGCGGCCGCCCGGGATGAGCCGACGCTAACGGCTGGTGGATCTGAGGGAGAATGTACATGTGGTCAGTGGGAGGGTTGGGTCAGTCGGTAAGGCAATGATTACTCACATTTGACAGGTCCTCTGGGTGGAGCCCAGTGATCCCTTACGTCTGAGGCATCCGCCAGCTTTCGCGTGGGAGACCACCCTGTCTTCAGCCACACCGGACACCTCCAGGGCCCACTCCTCGAAGGAGGTGAGAAATCTCAAGTCTGGCAGCCCAGCACCAGTCTGGGCCCTCTCCCACCGATTATGGGAGGGCTTTTCCTGAGGGAACACAGAGAGGACATCGTTAGCCACACGTGGTTCACAGTTGTGGGGGGGGGGGAGGTGTGAAGGGAAGTTGGGGTGGAGGGAGGATTGAAGTGGTGGGTGGAGGGAGTGTGAAGAGGGAGGGGGATGGAGGGAGGGTTCGGAATCACCTTGGGGGATGCTCCCTTGGGGGGTTGAGGGATGGGACATTGTGCCTACTCACTTGTGCTGCCCGGTGTAGGTCATTGTCCTTCCTCCGACGTCCCTGGCTGCCTTGTGGCTCACCCTCCGGGACCCTCTGGGAACAGGACATCCCTCCTGGCCTCCACCACGTCCAGGATCCTCTCCAGGTCAGCATCCCCGAATCTTGGGGCCGGTGTCCTTGGCATCATTGTTGGCTGAGCAAGTGCAGCTTAAGTGCTGCTCAGCGTTGTTAGAGGGGGGCTGGCGAGCGCAGTCCCAGCAATCAGCTGGTGAGCCAACATTCGAGGCGGGAAGCCCGTGAGACCTTGTTAAGTGGACCAATTAACGTTGAACGGCATTGCCGGCCTCACTAGGCCGAGCGCCGGGAAGCCCGCGGCAATTCCTGCTCGGTACAGCATTTGGAAATTTTTCCAGAAAATCGCGCCCTATTATTAATAATGTCCACACTTAGATGCAGGAATTTCTAGATGGGCTGGAGCACCTGAGGTTAGGGGAGGGGGACAGGGCTACATTAGAGGGAGGAAGAGTTGGGAGAGTGTATGGAGGAGGGGTTTTGGTGTGAGGTGCTCCGGAGGGTGAACGCCTCCACCTCATGTGCGAGGCTGGGGCTGGTACAGCTGACTTGGTGTACAGAGTGCACCTTACAAGGGCGAGGATGAGCCGACTCTTTGAGGGGGTAGAAGATTATCACAGAATTTACAGTGCAGAAGGAGGCCATTCGGCCCATCGAGTCTGCACCCGCTCTTGGAACGAGCACCCTACCCAAGGTCAACACCTCCGACCTATCCCCATAACCCAGTAACCCCACCTAACACTAAGGGCAATTTTGGACACGTAGGGCAATTTATCACGGCCAATCCACCTAACCTGCACATCTTTGGACTGTGGGAGGAAACCGGGGCACCCGGAGGAAACCCACGCACACACGGGGAGGATGTGCAGACACCGCACAGACAGTGACCCAAGCCAGAATCGAACCTGGGACCCTGGAGCTGTGAAGCAATTGTGCTATCCACAATGCTACCGTGCTGCCCGTAAGATGCGTGTGAACGTTGCAGGGGAGGCCCCGTAAACCCAGTTCATATGTTTTGGTTCTGTCCAAAGCTGGAGGATTTCTGCAAGGAGGTGTTTAGGGTAATCTCTAAAGTGGTGAACGTGAAACTAGACCCGGGCCCTCGGGAGGCCATATTCGGGGTGTCGGACCAGTCGGGGTTGGAAACAGGCACAGAGGCAGATGTTGTAGCCTTCATCTCATTGATCGCCCGAAGGTGGATCCTGTTAGGGTGGAGACCAAACTCTCCACCCTGTGCCCTGGCGTGGCGGGGGGACCTGCTGGAATTCTTAACGCTTGAAAAGGTCAAATTTGAACTGCGGGGAAGGATGGAGGGGTTCTACAATTCATGGGTGTTCTTCATTATGCACTTTTGAGAATTGGATCACATCGAACATTAGCGGGGTTGGGGGCTGGGAGGGTTGGGGGGAGGGGGGCTGTATGTGTTAATGGTGACTATGGGTGATTCCTGATTCCTTTTTGTCATTTGTTTATGTTAACATGCGGGCCAATGTCTGGGGTTTGGTGGGAGAATGGGATCGTTATTATTGATATGGGGATTGACATTACATTTGTCACTGATTATTGTTTATTGTTGGGTGTAAATTTGGGAGAAAATGTGAAAAAGGAGAAGATTAAAAAAATATTTTAAAAAAATTAATGTCCACACTTAAATCGACTACCTCAACACAACACAACCAGAGATTGAAGCTGAGATCTCTTTTATTGCATGGTTCAGCCATCCGGGAACACTCACCACTTCCAGAACTCTTTGAAATAATAATGGCTCAAAGTTTTTTGATTTATTAACAAAACGGTTAAATTCAAATCGTAGATCTAGGAATTATTTTTGCTCAATAAATTGAAATTTATGTTTTCCAATTAAGGTAAACATTTGAAATGGCAATGACATTTTGGCACTGTTCCCAGAAGCTGTTGCAACTTCTGCAGCAACAAAGCTACTGTCAAGCAGATTGCTGACCTAATTTGCAGAGAAAAGTGCCATAATGAGTCCGTCAGATAAAGGCACTGGAAATGAAGCGTTAGGACAATTAATTTTTAATTGAATCTTGGAGTGTTGGTAGATATTTAGATTATGTCCTGCTTTGTAGCTGGGGCTAGGGTGATCAAATAATTACAAATAACAGCAATGTAGCATTACTAGAACTGAAATAATCAAAGTAACCAAGTAACGGCAGTGCTAATTTGGTTGCATCCTGTTTCGTCTATTATCCAATAGCATGTTAGATTGTTTTCAAAGCAAACTAAAGTGCAAATGATTATTCAGATCAATGCAGCAAGTTCAATGACTGGTATATATTGGCTGGGATTCTCCAGCCGTTCGCCGGCGGCGGGATTCTCTGGTCCTGCAGCAGTGCATCCCTCCTGCGTGCTTCCCGGCAGCGTGGGGTGGCTTCAATGGGAATTCCCATAGACAGCAGCGGGAGCACAGAATCCTGCTGCCAGCAAAATGGCGCGCAATCTCCCGCCTCTGGGAGGCCGGAGAATCATTCACAAGAAAACCTTTTAACCAGTTGCTTCGATTCATGGCGAAACAGATATTTCTGATCTTCATTTTCTAATTGAATATTACTCTCTGAAATATGAAAGCAAAATACTGCAGCTGCTGGAGATTGATAATGAAAACAAAACTGCAGGCCGGGTAATTTCTGTGGAGAGAGAAAAACTGAGGGGATGTTTCAGGTCTCTCTAAAGACCGCTGATTATCAAATGTGAAACTTTGGGCTGAATTTTGGCACAGAGCCAGAGGCAGATAGATGGGGAAATTCAGTTCATTCCTGGGGTGAAGAGCTTATCCTATGTAGAAAGGTTGAACAGGTTTGGCCGATATCCATTGGCGTTTAGAAGAATGAGAGGTGATCTTATTGAAACACATAAGTTCCTGAGGGGATAGAGTACCAGGAGGATGTGTTGACTTGTGGAGGAGACTAGAACCAGGGGGCACAGTTTTAAAATAAGAGGTCTCCCCTTTCAGACGGGCGTTGGGATCATAGATCATAGAATCCACAGTGCAGAAGGAGACCATTCGGCCCATCGGGTATGCACCAGCGTTTGGAAAGACCACCCTACTTAAGCCCATGCCTCCAGTCTATCGCCGTAATCCAGCAACCCCACCTAACCGTTTGGACACTAAGGAGCAATTTAGCATGGCCAATCCACCTAACCTGCACATCTTCAGAATGTGGGAGGAAACTGGAGCACCCGGTGGAAGCCCACACAAACACGGGCAGAATGTGCAAACTCCACACAGTCAGTCACCCGAGGCCGGAATTGTACCTGGGTCTCTCGAGCTGTGAGGCAGCAGTGCTAACCACTGTACCACCGTGCCGCCATTTCTTTCTCTCAGAGGGTCGTAGGTATGTGGAATTAATTCAATGGGTCATTGAATTTATTCAAGACTGAGTTAGACAGGTTTTTAATAGATGAGGGAGTCCAGGGTTATGGGGGGCAGACAGGAAAGTGGAATTCAGACCACAACATGATCAGCCATGATCTTATTGAATGCTGGAGCAAGGTCGAAGGGCAGAATGTCCTACTCATGCTCATATGTCCTATATTCCTATATTGTGATTGCTCCCAGATGTTGTCCCAACTTCTGACTTGTTTCCCAGGAATGGGCCTGCTAAGGGAATTGGCAGCCCAGTCTATGGAGGTGACAGTCAATTAAGCCAATTTAAGGGCCATTTTCAGAACCTGTAGCATTTTCCCAGTGTCAGACCAACTCCCCTGCTGAATCCAAAGGCCAGCAGCTACTTGGAAGACGCCACTTAATGGCAGCCCAGAGGGTTATCAATGCTTCCTCCCACTGGCCCGAGAAATGAATCATAAGTATGAAAGAATCAGTGGAGAGGTTTCCTCTCCACACTGATAGCCCTAACAACTGTGGACTTCCTTTAATTCTACATTTTCAGCAGACTTCTGAGAGCGCCTCCTCTTTGAAGCGCCTCTCACCTTTCCCAGTGGGCCTGCCACCTGTCCAGTGCTGCAACCCCTCTCATGGGGCCTCCTGCCTCGAGAGCATGCATACCATCCTTAAAGTTCACCACTACCTTCTCAAACGCAATTAGGATTGGGCAACAAATTCTGGCCTTGTCAATGATGCTTATATCCATGAACAAATTTAAAAAGATTGGATGACAAATATGGAAGTAGCCAAATAAAAATCTGCCTCAGTTAAAGTTGTGCTTGAGATGCCTTGACAGGGGCTTGGGGCACACATCTAGCCTTGACGCAGGTTCAAGACGCCCGCAGGAAAATTCAACTCCTTAACTTTGTTTTTCTCTGCACGTGAAACTGGACCCGGGCCCCCGGGAGGCCATATTTGGGGTGTCGGACCAGCCAGGGTTGGAAACGGGTGCGGAGGCAGATGTTGTAGCCTTCGCCTCGTTGATCGCCCGAAGGTGGATCCTGATGGGTTAGAGAGCAACCTCCCCACCCTGTGCCCTGGCGTGGGGGGAGGGGGGGGGGGGGTGTATTAATGGTGACTATGGGTGATTCCTGATTCCTTTTTGTCATTTGTTTATTTGAACATGCGAGCTAATGTTTGGGGTTTGGTGGGAGGATGGGATCGTTGTTATTGATATGGGGATTGACATATTTGTTACTGATTATTGTTTATTGTTGGTGGGTGTAAATTTTGGAGAAAATGTGAAAAAGGAGAATAAAAAATATATATTTTTTAAACTTTGTTTTTCTCTCTGGAGGCATTGACTGACTGGCTGAGTATTTCCAACATTTTCTGCGATGATTTTCTCATAATTTAACAGTGATATTAACCAAGTAATCTTTATCTTACTTACTTCAAATATTCTTTATTCAAAACAAGTTTACTTGTATAAACTGGGAGATATTTAGACTTTCTATCAGGCTATAACTCTACCATATTGTGTATAATTTGGTGAAGGTTTCGTGTATAGCTGTATTTAATCTGCAGTTGTTGATGGGACTGTGACTCCATTTAGAACGGCTAATACAGGCATAGGGCTGGAATCTCCGCTTCCCCCAGCCACGTATTTCTTGGTGGTGCACTGTTCAGTGGCGGTGGGATTCTCTACTCCCACCGCTTGTCAATGGGATTTTCCATTGAAACTATCCCACACAGTAGGGAAACTCATGGGCGGGGGTGCGCAACCGGTGGGTAAAAGGGAATACCAATGGCTGGAGAATTCCATCCATAGTGTTGTAATTAAAGCACAGAAGTATCTCAAAGATGAACCTGATGCTTCAGTATAATAAGGGAAAACTCAGTCATGCGAAAGTTCAACTTCAGAAGGAGGAGAAAGGCAAAATGGCCAGGCTGTATAATGAGCAGCTAATACACTACCATCCAATTTAAATTCTAATCAAAGTTTATTTTTAACCAAATAATCTCATGTTCTTGCTTGAAATTAAAATTCCTCCAACATTTAGATTTGAATTCAATTTTTAAAAATGGAAAAATTATTGCAGATGCCAGTTTCAAATACCATCAGTCAGATTCATAAAATAGGGGTGTGCTTACCCCCACATTATGCAGTTTAACAGGAGGCCATGTATAAATCCCAATATTGCATTCAATTAGCAAAAAAAACCAATAACAGTGATGGCAAAAAGAAAATGTTACTAGTGCGAAATAATAATGGTGTTGAGTTATTAATTAGGGCAGACAAGTCAAACATTGCTATGTAAAACATGCTGGACATCTGCCCTGTGATTGATACTTAACATTGACCATGTGGCACTCCCATTTACAGCACCAAACATTCTTATACCTCGTTAGAGTAAGATTATCAGTAAGTGAATAACCGTTCATCTGGGTTGGATTCAATCCCACACATGAAAAGAGAGTGGACGGCATCCTCTGTTTGGGAGACTAAGGATCTAGGAGCCATGAATCAGGGCCCGATTCTGAGCGAGCCGGTTAGATTGCGGGAGAGTCCGAAATCGGGAAGTGTGCCGCACTCTGATCTGTTTTCGATCTAAACAGCCCGCTCCTGTTGGCGATATTTGGATCCCGCAGCGTAGTGAGAAACCAATAATCACCAATTAAGGCCAATCTCCATCCCATTAACGGGAAGGACCCCCTACATAACGGTATCCCCTGATCTAACCGGCTCCCCAACGAGCGGTCATGCAGGTGCCGTTTAACATGTCTACTTCAAAACTTGAAGCTTGTGCAATGGCTGCTGTGGGGAGCTGAATAGCCATCTTGGAAAATGGGCAGACAGCCCGGGGGCACCGGGGCTGCCTCAGTGCTTGGGGGAGGTGGGAGCCCCTGAAGGAGTGGGTGGGGGTGGGTGGGACAGGCCTGGTCAGTGGGGCCGGCCACCATTGGTGGAGGGTCGCTCCTGAGCTGGGGGAACGAGGGGCTCAGGGCCTGCGGTTCCAACATGCCACCGCCTGGATCGTGTTTACCCATACCAGGGGCAGCATCAGCTTCTGCCAGTCCATCCCACCGAACACCTCCAGGACAGAACCCCACCCGTGGCATGAGTATTTTTATATATAAATTTAGAGTACCCAATTAATTTTTTCCAATTAGAGGGCAATTTAGTGTGGCCAATCCACCCACCCTGCACATCTTTGGGTTGTGGGGGTGAAACCAACGCAGCCACGGGGAGAATGTGCAAACTCCACACGGACAGTGACCCAGGGCCGGGATTCGAACCCGGGTCCTCAGCGCCATAGGCAGAAATGCTAACCACTATGCCACATGCCACACTATGCCACATGCCGCGCCTCATCCATGGTATTATGATGAAGGCCATTTAATTCCCATCGATCATCGCAATAGGGAATTGGCAATGTTAGTAATGTTTACACTTCAGAGCTCTCAAATGAATTCCCGTGGGTAGATGTGCCAGGTCGCAGGTTGGTGTTACTGGCTAGCATCCCAATCAGACTGTTGAGGCACGATCAATTTGACTGGAGACGAAGTTGAATCCAAAATGAGGCTTTATTAGTGTCAGATGTGTGGCCTCCCACAGCAGCTGACAAAATGGCTGCTAGCTGGAGGCCACGCATATTTATAACCCGGCTCCTGGGCGGAGCTAGCATGCAGGGGACCAGGTGAACCTGTAGTGCAGGTTCTACTGTACAACCCTTAATATAGGAACACAGTGGTTTACCACAGTCACCCCCTGTTAAAATTGAGTCCGGTGTGGGTGGTGGATAACTATATACAATTAGCAATTTTTAATATTTACAGAGCAGTAAAAAAATGCCTCCGGTCATCCGGTGGGCCAGTCAGAGGTTCAGCCGGTCCGGCACCTTGATGGTCCTTTGAGATCGACGAAGTGGAGCCGGCGATGTTGGTGCTGCCGTGGTCGTAGTTGACTCCGGGAGCGTGCCAAAATCCTCTTCATCAACAGGGGTGAGCAGGGGGAGGACGGACGGTCCTAGGGGGGTGATGAGGGCGGCGGGGGAGGGGAGGGTGGCGCCGGGGACGACGGGGGTGGTGTGTGGTGGAACCTGCTGGTGCCAGGTCCCTGAGGGAGACGGTATCCTGGCGACCATCGGGGAACACCATGTAGGCGTACTGTGGGTTTGCGTGGAGCAGGTGCACCCTTTCCACCAACGGTTCCGCCTTGTGGAGCCGCACATGTTTACGGAGAAGCACGCTTCCCGGAGCTGTGAACCAAGTTGGGAGCGATACCCTAGATGTGGACTTCCTGGGGAAGGCAAAAAGACGTTCATGCGGTGTACTGTTAGTAGCAGTGCAAAGTAATGAGCGAATGGAATGTAGCGAGCGAATGGAATGGAGCGAGCGAATGTAGTGCATCAGGGAGGATCTCTTGCCAGTGGGAGGCTGGGAGATTTCTGGACCTTAGGGCCAGCTGGATAGCCCTCCATACCGTCCCATTCTCCCTTTCTATCTGTCTGTTTCCCCGGGGGTTGTAGCTCGTCGTTCTGCTGGAGGCGATACCCCTGCTGAGCAGGAATTGACGTAGCCCATCACTCAGGAATGAGGATCCCATGTCACTGTGGATGTAGGCGGGGAAGCCGAACAGCCATCCACTGCCCCCCCCCCCCCCCAGTGATTCTCAATCTTCTTAGCTTTCCGTGCTCTGCCACTCGGTCTAGGTGTGTCCCCAGGATGCACGTCAGAGGTGGAGGCAGCCTGTTGCTTACCGCGCCCTTTGGCGTTTGATGTCCCTGGCAGGCGTCCTCTGGAGGGCCTGGGGCTGGAGGCCTCAGCCAACTTGCCAGTGGCACAAACCTCACCATGCCAGCTAGTTCCATCTGCTGACCCCAAGATGGGCCGTTGTCAGGAGGGGGGATTTGGGAGAGCTGGTGACTGCCTTTGTCTCCCTGTAGGGCGGCTCCGGGTCGTCCTCCAGTGCTCCTTCCTCCCGTTCAGTGCCTGTCGGGTACTGGGGTCGCCTTGGGATGGAGGGGCAGCTGGTTGAGCTCCAGATGCCCATGCGTCATGTGGCTCTCCCCATTGTCTGCACCATTTTGTCAATTTCATCAGCGATGCCCTTCTGTGACCGGGCCGTTCTCTGCAGAGCCTCACCAATATCCACCTCAGCCTGCGACCGGCCCCCAGTGACTGGGACATGCTCTGGAGCACCTTGGCAATGCCCACCTGAGACTCGGACATGCTCTGTAGCACCTTGGTAAGGTCCACCTGCATCAGGAACACATCCCCCAGCACACACTGGAGAGGCCCTCAGCCATGGCCATTACTGACTGAACAACGCCTTGGACACCACCACTTGTGCTGCTGAAGTCGTGCTCCCAAGTCTTCCTCCCACTCCCTTCTTGTCACGTCCTGTTTGGCATCGGCCCTCTCTATCAGTCGTCCGTACATGTCACTACAGTTCCCTCTGCCTAGAACGTCTGCGTCCAGTAATTCTCCTAGTCGTGACTGTCGCGGCGGTCGTGGGCATGTCCTCATTTCCTTCCGTAGGAAGTTTTTCAGCGGCAGGTACCTTTATTCGTTGCCCCCTGCCAGTTGAAATCTTTCCGTCAGTTCGTCCAGTGTTGTGACTCTACCATCAGTGTATAGGTCTCTAACTGTCAATGTCCCCCCCCCCCCGTCCTGCCTCCACCTTTTAAAGATGACGTCAGTGAGTGCAGGCGTGAACCTGTGATTGTTGCAGATGAGGGCCTTATCAGACATTTTGGTTAGGCCAAAATGTTGTCGTAGCTGGTTCCAGGACTGGAGTGTTGCCACCACCACCGGTGTGCTTGAATACTTCCTACCACCGTGGCGAGAGCCCAGAGGGAGGTCCCCTTGCAGGAGACCTCCACTCGGCTTCTGGCTCCTTTATCCATCCAGGATCAAACCTGGGTCTTCGGCACCGTTGGGCAGCAGTGCTAACCACTGCACCACTGAGCCACCCCTAGCTTTACATTTAATAGTTAAATAGTTCTCATCGAAAAGGGAAAAATCTTTAACTTACTACCTACATCTACTACAACTATATATTCCAACAAAGCAACCCAATACAGTTCAAAATCCACTCATAAATAAATTTAAAAGACTTGCTTATCTCCGCAGATCTTCGGAGAGCGATCCTTTCACGAATAACCTGAAAATCCTTCTGTCTTGTCAGACTCAAATCCTATGGCAAACTACGGTTCAACTTAAAACCGTATAACAGACTGCAAAACTACAGATAGACCTGGCTCCCCCCATTAATTACATCATCTGTATTCCACTAAGACAGCCCATGACCTTCTTAGCTAGGACTAAACACCACTCCCTTATAAATTATCTACGCTTGTAAAGTAAAAATGGGAAAATATGTCATTGTTTTCTCCTGATGGAAGTCTGGCAAAACCTGACCTGAGGGTACATGAGAAAATATAGGGAAAAAATCCCACGAAGGGGTAACAGCAGCTGCAAAAGAAGGTTTTGAAATGCAGATCGCCTTTATCAGACAGGCATGAAGAAAACAACTTGTGACTATTCAAGCTGTAAAACTGATGCCTGTCTTTCAAGTCAAAGCAGATTGAACTTTTAGTTACATGAAAGAAAAACAATATTTCGCACCTTCTTTGAAGTCAATTATTTTAGCAAGCAGCTAAAAAAGAATTGCCAGGATCTTCAGTTGAATTGGGTGACAAATGTTTAGGTGTGAAATTCTGCTGACACCAGGTGAATATGGGAAGCCGGAGACGACGTGTCCACGAGAGCACAGGTTAACCCCAAATCTGGGCCAGAGTTCTGACAAGCTAAGGGCACTATTTGGTAATAAAGCAACTTTAGAAGTGACAGGAACCAGATGTAACACCCCTCTAGGATCAAATCACTTTTGAACATTACAAGGGAAAAAATGTAATCAGAATTTGATGAACTAAAGTCATGCTCAACATGAATACATAGTCGTGTTAGAAGTAATAAAGATTAAAGGTACTCTGAACAATCAAGAGCAAAACAAAGTTACTTTATGATAATGTCATATAAACTTAATAACTGTGGTAAGGGAAATATAAACCGTAAATCGGTAACAGCCAGATGAGTCAGCTCTCACAGCTGCCCTCAGCCATGGGAAGGATAAAACACAGAAACCGAGCAGAACAGCGAATCCATCAGGAGAAAACGAAAATATAAAGAAGAGAGATTGTCAAGGCAGCCCTGAAGGTCTAACACCTGACCAGGAGGATCCAAACAAAAGATCTTTTTACCTTTCTGTCAAAGCAGTGATAGGGGGCGGGATTCTCCGGGAATCGGCAGGGCGGGCAGAAATGGCGCAGTGGAGTGGCGGGAACCACTCCGAAGTCGGGCGGGCCCAAAGGTTCGGAATCCTCCGCACCTTCAGGGGCTAGGCCGGCGCCGGAGTGGTTTGTGCCCCGCCGGCTGGCGTGGAAGGCCTTTGGCGCCGCGCCAGCCGGGACCGAAGGGACTCTGCCGGCCGGTGCGGGTCCGCGCATGCACGGGAGCGTCAGCATCTGCTGACGTCATCCCCGCACATGCGCACATGGAGTTACTTCCGCACCGGGAATGGCGGATGACCACGGCCTCCGGTATGGAAGGAATAGAGTGCCCCCACGGCACAGGCCCGCCCGCGGATCGGTGGGCCCCGACCGCGGGCCAGGCCACCGTGGGGGCACATCCCGGGGCCAGATCGCCACGCGACCCCCCAATAACCCCGGAGGCCGCCCGCGCGGCCAGGTCCGGCTGGTAAGGGACCAACTCCAATTTACGCCGGCGAGACCGGCTATAGATGGGCGGGCCTTCGGCCCATCGCGGGCCGGAGAATTCGGGCGGCCCCGGGGCCTATTGAGTCGCTCCGGACCCTGCCATTCTCCGAAGCGCGTGGCGGGACTCACTCCAAGCCGGTTTTTGGGGGGTGGGAGAATTCGGAGGCCGGCGGGGCGGGATTCACGCCGACCCCCGGCGATTCTCCGACCCGGCAGGGGGTCGGAGAATCCCGCCCTCCATCTTTTAAAAGAAAAAATATAATAATAAAATAACTTAAAGTTTTAACCTGAACTAGTCGTTATTACAAAGTCTACTTTACTTACTTAGCAATGCGGGACCCAGGATCGATGCTACTAAGTGGAAGTAGATGAAATCTTCTATGAAGATATGGGTTATACCAGGGGATAACTTGAAAATATAGATTGACCCGAATAGAACCCACCTAAGTCTGCATAGGAGTCAGGGAGTGAGAATCCCTGTTCACCATTTAGAATGTCTTATTGACCCTTTTTGGTATAGGGGGAATTCTAAGAATAGTGGTGAGTTTTTTGCTTCGCACTCCAAAGAATCTCCAACAATTAAAACAATGTTTGATTCGCCATTCATCTGTAAACAAGTAAATGGTTAAAATGAATAATTAACTCACCTTCTATGATGCCATAATTTTATCTTCAATGGACACACTGCCTCAATGTATTTTAAACCACAATTTTTAATAATATTATTGCCATAAATATGGAATATAATATATATCATAATCTTACATTCATTACAATATCAATTGGAACTTATTGCCACAAATCAATCCAAAGCATATGAAAAATACATTTTAAAATTTACTATTTCATGGAGTAATAGCTCATTCCCAGTTGACCTTGAGAAGATGGTGGCGTGATGCCACTTGAATCGCTGCAGTCTATGTGGTGCAGGGAAACCCATAGTGCTTTTAGGAAGGGAGATCCAGGATTTTGACTCAGCGACAGTAATGGCAATATCGTTCTTGTAGTTGGTGGTGTTCCCCTGCATCTGTTGCCCTTGATCTTTGAGGAAGTAGAGGTTACGGTTTTGGAAGATGCTGTTGAAGGAGCCTTGGTGAGCTGTTGCAGTGCATTTTGGAGGTGGCTCACACTATCTGTAAAGTATATTTCATAGAATATACAGTGCAGAAGGAGGCCATTCGCCCCATTGAGTCTACACTGGCCCTTGGAAAAAGCATCCTACTGCCCCTTTCCCCACACCACCTTTTTGGACATTAAGGGCAATTGATCATGGCCAATCCACCTAACCTGCACATCTTTGGACTGTGGGACAAAATCGGAGCACCCGGAGGAAACCCACGCAGACACGACGAGAACATGCAGACTCCGCACAGACAGTGACCCAAGCCGGGAATCGAACCTGGGACCCTGGAGCTGTGAAGCAACTGTGTTAACCAATGTGCTATTGTGCTGCCCACGGTATGTTGGAATGGGTGAGCTGCCTGAGGAGGCTCGGCTGTCACCAGCAGCTCAGCTGAATTATTGAAACAAAGTTTCAAGGTTTAATTTCATCTCAGCTCCGGGCATTCCGATTCAGGGCTGCTCAGGACAATACTTGTCCAAAAATGGGCAAAACGCATTTCTATTTCTGTCTTTATTACAGTTTTGAAACCAGGTGAAATTTAATACTTGGTTTATTCGGGCGATAATAAATTTGTCTTTGAGTAAAATATCAATTTAGCTAGCTCAAGAGTTTATTTGTATAAACTGGGAAAGTCTCACAGTCCTTTTGCTACAGTCGAGTTTATTACAATTGAGCTCAACTCCCCTATATTAGAGAAGGGATAATTGACCATACTGCTGATCCTGATTGCTGTGCAGTGACCCCTGCTAGAAGTGGGCGTATGTGGATGTTAGCATTGGGCTCAATGATATTGCTGTTCCCCCTCCATAGTCAAAAAAACCTGCCAAAGCCCACTGCCAAAGGCTCATGTGTTAATCATGGTTACTTGAGTAAAGTAATAGAAGACAACTTTGCTTGTAGAACTATACCCCAGCAGGGAGTCAACAATTCTGTGGAAAGGGGAGGGTGTGTTGCAGGGAGGGGGGACAGGGGAGGTGGGGGAGAGGGGATGGAAGAGAAAAAAGGAAAGAGAACAAACAGTGACAGGTTCCTTGACATGTTAATGTAGTTGGCAAATCTTTCTTTCGTGTTACGGTTCCTGTACAGTGGATTGCCACAATTCATGTAAAGGTGCCACAGTATTGCAAGAACATCATTGTACCATTTGCTAGCTATTGCCATTTTCTGTCACCTTGTCATCACTGCTTCCCATAACAAAATATTAATGATTCCACTTTGGCAGTGGAAAGACCTCATGGTTTTGAGTTAACATGCTCTCTTGCAAAATTGAGCTTGTGAAGAATATCATCTAACTCATTTTGTTAATCTAAATTAGAATTAGGTAGGAAAGCTCTGATTTAATTTTTGCTCACTCTCCCTGACTGGATTATTGAGACATGGGTAAATGTGGCAAAAATCTCAGTGGGACCACGTCACCTATATTATGCCCTTAGCCCTTCCCGGTGGGTTTTGTGGCTGCTCTTAACACTTTCTCGCTCCCAGAATTTTTGTGCCTTCATGTTTTCCATATTATTGTCATGTCAGGTGTTGATGTGTAGACCATAACCCCAACCATGATATTCAGATTAAAATCTTGTATTTTAATCCTAGGCAGAAGCATTGGGCAGGATTGGGATTGCCTTCCCGCCATCTGGAAGTCAGTGGAGATCACATCCCCACTGATGCTGCTTGCCCCACAAACATTTAACGTTCCAACAGGGCTTAATTGACTCTCTGAAGTGGGACTTGCCTCTCACTCAGGGTGAAGTCCCACCTCAGAGAGCTGTCAGCCAATCTGTTAGTCACTGCAGCATCAGAAGTTTCAGTGGACAGGACTGGGACCGCAAGCAGACCCCACAGTTCAGGTGCTAGGCATCCATGGCCAGCTAAGTGTAGGGGTTTCAGGGCGGAGTTGGGACGTGAAGTCCAGGGAGCTGGACAGAGAAGGTTGGGGGTGTCGGTGGGAGGGAGCACTTGGAAGTCTTGCAGGGGCCAAACCTTTTTATGGGGGTGCCTGATGTTAAAAGGATGCTGCTGATGGAAGTGTGATCCCAAACCCCCGCTCCCTCTTCCCACCTGAGGCCTGAACAGGGTTACTTTTCGGACTTCCACCCCTGCTACTGAACTCCTCCCTCAAGCCTGAAAACTGAGGCTGGGCCAGAAGATGCCCTTAAGTGATCAATCATTGGACACTTAAGAACCTCAATTGGGGCAGGGTCAGATGGGCCAGCCTAGGCCTTGCCCATCCCAGTGTAAAGTTGCAGAGAGGTCACGGCGAAGGGAACCTGGGAAGGCGATCTGAAAGATTTTACAATCGCCCCTGACTGCAAACCCACTGGCGGCGGAATGTAAAATTCTGCCCATTAAATCAACAACCAGAAATTTGTAGCTATAAACCATTGCTTCCACTAGGTGTCATGAAAGATCTAATTCTGCATTGTGGCATAGGTTGTGACCATCGTCCAAGGTTTGTAGCTTAACGTACACATTGCAGAGGATGAATGATTTAAATCTCACAAGTTTCTAATCTTCGCAGAGAGTCAATCTCCAAAATAGGTACAAAAACAGGAACATTTTCACCAATGTACAGTATCAGATGATGGCCAAATGTTTACTCAAATGTAAGTTCACTCATTTGAAAACAAAAAAAATACTTGAAAAATTGAGCCTTATTGAATGGAGGAGATGCACTGGTTTGATTGAAGTATTTAAGATTATGAGGGATGGGATAAATTTTATAGAAACGGGCTTTTTACGGTGATGGAGAGGGTATAGTATGTGGGGGGGACTGCAAAGAAATTCAGGACAGGAAACAGCAGATTATTTTTGCACACAGGTTGTGAGGTTATGGGGAAGTATTACTGGAGTTAGTGATTTTAAAGGGGGACCACGTCAACAGCTAAAAATAGATTAGATAGGTGGCTACAAGAAAAGAGAATGAAGGGGTATGGGAATAGAGTATGCATATGTAATTAGGACTACTGTTTGTATGGAGGATGAACATCAAAATGGTGCATTGTAATTTTGTGAATGAAATTCCTGTTATAAATACTTGATGGAGTGCAGAAATGCTCTGTTTGATTAAAGCAGCCCTAGAATGCTGCCAAATCTCCTTTCTTCAAGGCAAAAACAGAAAATACTGGAGAGACTCAGCAAGTCAATCAATATCTGGAGCGAACAAAAAAATGAAATGACTTTGCATAGGAATTGGAAGATATTACAGATGGACAACATTTCAAAACCAATAGGACAAAGGGAGTGTGCACACACTCATAAGGGAATTAGAATGACCTTGTAAAGTATTTAAGTGAAAATCAGAAGCTGTTTAAATGGCTGACATGGTAGAGACAATATGAAACATAAAGAGAGAAATTAAAGATTTAGCAAACACGTAGAACAGCTGGGATGAGACATTTCTTGCAAGTGGCTGCTTTCCAAGAAAGAGGAAACTCTTCAACAATTGCATTTTGTGTTGAAAGCAAAACCAAGTCAAGACACTTGTGACAAAATGACTGAACTGATTAAACTAGCCAAATTGAAAAGCCGGGAAATTGGGTGTGCATATTCAGATAGCAACATGACCACTAGATGGCTCAAATTATTTTAAAGTGGAGCTGCTGCTATATACAGTTTCCTACTTCAGTGCAAAGTTTGAAAGAGTGTATAATCAAAACAATGTGATACATCACTCAAATGTGTAAGTATCTCTGCTTTAGTCTTTTGTCCCCCATACTACTTACATTGATAGGAAAATTCAATTAGTAATTATAATTGGAGAAGATGTTTTACAATTGGTATGCAAAATCATTTTAAGTAATTGGACACAAAATGAATGGCATTATGTTTTACTGGCATGAAACTATTGACAGTTTGGAAATTGTAAGCTGCAAATGGCTTTTAAGTGACTTGGTTGTCAGATTGTATGTACAAATTTGGCTGTTTCTGTCAATTACAATCAATGTTTGTACATGTACCCACTATGTACACACAAATATCCATTTAAAGAAAGACATCTGAAGATTAAAAGAATAAGTGACCATGACTGACATTTTCTCATGTTTTCTTAATTAACTAAACTCATTTTTCAATTATCCCTTTTACTCACCACAGATTTTCAATGATCCAACATTGGTCTGATTTGTCTGTCAGTCATGACTGACAATTAAATTTAGTGTGACAGCCAGTTAAAGCAATTTTACTGATGCATAAGAAGAAAGGGGCCATAATCCCGAGTGTGTTTTCTGATCTCTCAGTAAAGGAATTGGTCCCGATCATTGCTTTAAACAGTCGCTTTGTGTCTGATGGCATTTTTGTTCTTAACAGAGGCGTTGAGGCCCAGAACGCCTGAGATGTGTTCCTAAAGTTAAAAGTTTACAGACTTTTCCGGTTGCTGTGACTCCTGTTTTGTCTCCAGCAAGAAGTCTATATGGGAAAATGCAATTCCTTGTGTAGCCTATGACCTTCTCTGGCCTCACTGAATAAACTTTCTGTGTGACCACTTGGTTTCCAACAGCCTTGGCCCACCATTGAAGTGCTTTGACCTACGAAATTAATCTAACACAAACAGTATGTTTTTCTTGTCTTGCGCTCTTTTATTCCTTTCAATAGGTAGAGTGCAGTACTTCTTGTAGCAGACAGGAATATGTTAACTGAAATAAGAAATGCAATGGAATGTAAACTTCGCCACTGTTAAAGCATCAGGTTAGGCTTTCATTTGAGGATTTTTTAAGCATTTAGATACTTTCAGCGGCTATTTTTTGAAGAATATATGCATCAGTGTGTGTTGTTTAAAAGTGGTAAAATTCTCAAATTCATGCGGAATGATTTCTGTTTTTGACTGCCACCCCGTTGACACTTCTGAGGTTTAAGATATTTTTTTAAAAATCTATCAATTGTTTTTCTTTTTCAATTTGCATTTGATTTCCATGTCTTATGTCAGACTGTGGGATGCCAGCATGATGCACAGAGCTGGAATATGAGCTGCAAATGCTCACACATAATGCGGAACATTGTTCCTGGCTGCAGATGGCCCATTGTTTGCATGTAGTGGGGGTTCTCTATAAGCAGCTTGAGGGTTCACTCTGATACAGCTAGGATACTGGCACACATGATTACAGCTTAAGTAGATCATAAAAGACAAGGCAATAGCTGTTTTTGTGAAGTGATAGCCAAAAACGGAATAATTGCATATTGCATATACACAACCTTAAATAAATTAAATACCCTAGGTAATGAATATAATTAATTTCACATTAATAGCATCAGTCTGTGTCAAACTTTAGTGAACTGTTCTGTCTATGGGAGCTATGCGTCTTTGGTTATCAGTCTATATTCCAACTCTGTAGCTAGCTTCTCCTCTCTCTATGAGCCTTTCCCATCTCAATCTCAAGTTTGTATTTTTGCCCATACCCAGATGCTTCTGTCTGACTTTCAATGTCAGGCTACAGGTCAATCTTTCCGCACAAAACTCCAAGTCCAAAAAACCTGTTCTGGGAGACCATCCTCCCCAACTGTGCATCTCTGTTCAAAGCCAAGCACCACCTACCTGCTAATAAAGGGGCTGGTTTAGCACAGTGGGCTAAACAGCTGACTTGTAATGCAGGACAAGGCCAGCAGCGCGGGTTCAATTCCTGTATCGGCCTCCCCGAACAGGCACCGGAATGTGGCGACTAGGGGCTTTTCACAGTAACTTCATTGAAGCCTACTTGTGACAATAAGTGATTATTATTATTATTTGAGCCATGCCTCCAACTCTCCACTGCTTCCCAAGAGCAAATCTTAAATCCCTAGTGATGCCAAGCCCCCAAATTAAAAACCATCTGAAATTAAGACTAGGAATAGATTGAAAATCACACACACAGGCATACGTACTTACAGTGGCTGCTGCCTTATGCACCACTGAGGCAGGAAGTTGATATGGATGATTTTCCTCTGCTCAGGCCTTGGCCACATGGCTGATCAAAATAAAACAATAACGTGTGACATCTAGGGCTGAATTTTACATCCACTGGGGCACAATGGTGGGCAAGGAGTGGGGGTGAGGTGGCTGGGGAGCGTACAATCCAGCAATAGCTCTGTTCGCTTTGTAATTTTACCAGTGGCGGGCAGGCCAACGCGCTCATGAGCCAATTGAGGCATTTAAATGGCCAATCAATGTCCATAAGCGCCAGCTCCTGCCACAGCTGGGGTTCTACCCACAGTGGGGGAAGCTGGCAACAGCTGTCCAGCCTGCCTGTTATATGCTTTGTTGTAGCCCCAAAAGAAAAGAATCAGAGGTGGCACACATTGAGTTGATACACATAGAGAAAGGGGTTTATTTGCAAGATGCTGCTCAAACAGGGTACAACAGTGAACTCCACAAAAGCACGCAAAACACTCCGGCTCAAATAATAATAATAATCACTTATTGTCACAAGTAGGCTTCAATGAAGTTACTGTGAAAAGTCCCTAGTCGCCACATTCCGGTGCCTGTTCGGGGAGGCCGATACGGGAATTGAACCCGCGCTGCTGGCCTTGTTCTGCATTACAAGTCAGCTGTTTAGCCCACTGTGCTAAACCAGCCCCTTTATTGCATTACATGTGACATTACGCTAGCCAATGGTGTTACTCTGATACATAACACCCCTCCCTC
Organism: Scyliorhinus torazame; assembly: GCF_047496885.1. Lineage (NCBI taxonomy): Eukaryota > Metazoa > Chordata > Chondrichthyes > Carcharhiniformes > Scyliorhinidae > Scyliorhinus > Scyliorhinus torazame. Next base: position 93,810,698 of record NC_092712.1, read on the forward strand.
CTTACTCCTTTAGTGTCCCCGGAAGTTTTACTTAATCAAATACTTTAACACAGATCCAACATATTATGCCATTACTACGGATGCATGTGTATATTAGTAAGACAGTCCTTGGGTGGACATCTGTTGCATTTTGGCAGAACATGACGTTGCGGAACTTGGCTCTTAATGGTACTATGAGTGTCTTCCTATACATTGGTCCACGTTACATCTGGCGGAACCAACTCAGGAACTGTCTCTGGTTGTATGGATGACTCTGTCGTAACAGATTCGGTAATTCCGGCAGTTGTAGTCCTCACGTCGGGTATGTCACCGTCCATGCTCTCTGTGTGGTAAAAAGCTGGTACAGACTCTGTACTCTCACCACATGCAGACAATAATTGGTCAGCGTGCTGACGCCAAATTTGTTCATCATCAGATTGTACAGTGTATGAAGTCAGACCCGTTTTGGCTGGAGTCCATTTGTCGTCTGAGGTGTAATTCCTCGCAGGAGCACATACCCTACGGTCAAAGACTCTGCTTTTGTAATGTTGTTCCCTTCTAGCCACTTGCATCTTCTAGCCACTTGCCTGACTATCTCTGAAGTTGAAGGGGAAGTCAAAAGGTCAAGCTGTGTTCGGAGTTTCCTTTTGTCTTGTTGAATGCACACTATTTCTGTATGTCTTGAGAAAGCTATTGACACGTTTTGATCACTGGGCGGCAAACGTGGAGAAGGTGAGACAGTGGTGGGAGGGGGAGGGGTTAGAGTGGGTTAGGATGGAGGAGGAGAACAGGGGGTCCAGCTTGAGGGCCATGGTGACTGCATTGCTTCCGCTGGTGCCTGGGAGATGTACGGTGAGCCCGGTGGTAAAGTCTACGATCAACATGTGCAACCAGCTGAGGAGACACTTTAGGATGGAGGGGATGTCGGTGCTGGCACCGTTGTGTGGAAATCACAGGTTTTAAGCCGGGGGAAATGGATGGCATGTATAGGAAGTGGAGGAAGGTGGGGCTGGTGAGGGCGAGGGATTTGTGCCTGGAAGAGAACTTTGCTGATCTGCAAGAGCTGCGGGAGAGGTTTAAGTTGGCGAAGGAGAGTGAATTCACACGGAAGGAATAGAGAGGGTTTCCCAAGCTCTTGGAGCAGCTGCTGCTCCCAGATGTGTAGGGGGAGGGTAGGATTGGTGATATATATGGTTGGCTGGGGGAGCGCTGGTGGTGAGGACCAAGAATAAATAGGAGGAGTTTGGGGGAGATAGGATGGGGGGTGTGGAGTGAGGCAATGTGTAGGATAAATTCAACCTCCTCGTGTGCGAGGATGTACTTGATTCAATTCAAGGTGGTGCACAGGGTGCATATGGCCCGGGCGAAGATGAGTGGGTTCTTCCAGGGTGTGGCAGATGAGTGTGAGGAGTGTGGGCAAGGGCCATGAATCATGCACACATGTTCTGGGACTGTGAGAAGTTGGAGAGATACTGGGAGGCGGTATTTGGGGCGTTGTCGAAGACTGTGGGGTTAGAGGTCAGGCCAGGCCCAATGGTGGCGATCTTTGAGCTGTTGGAAATGCCGGAGCGGATGAAGGGGAAGAGGGCCAATGTTATGGCCTTCAGCTCTCTAATTGCCCGGCGAAGGATATTGCTGGATTGGCTAAACTGGAGTCAATGGGAATCAGGGGGGAAGCTCTCCGCTGGTTGGCATCATACCTGGCACAAAGGAAGATGATTGTTGGTGGTTGGAGGTCAATCATTTCAGCTCCAGGACATCATTGCAGGAGTTCCTCAGGGTAATGTCTGAGGCCCAACCATCTTCAGCTGCTCCATCAATGGCCTCCCTTCCATCATAAGGTCAGAAGTGGAGGGTTGGAAGAAGGCTTCCACAAAAAATGGGAGCCATTCACTCAGTTGTTCCAAGACCTGTTTGCAGCCAACAGCCAGCAAACCGAGGGAGCTGAAAGCCACAACACAATAACGTACGCCAATGAAAAGGGGGGAGGGGGGCGATCAAAGAAACATGGAGCTCAACCAGGCTCAGCAAATAACAAAACCCATGGCATCACGCCAATGATACAGGAACAAGGAGAAGAGGAAAGATTAGAAGGGGAGGGGGGTCGAGAAGAAAGGGGGGGGCGGAGGAAGGTTGGGGATCCGGCTGGAATAAGCACCCACTGGAGAACGCAAAACAAGAAGCCGCAACCGATGTAAATAGCAAAAGGCAGCCGATGTGTGTATATATAATTTGTTTTTTTTTTCCTTTTTCTTTTCTGTTGTTTTCAATGTATGTTCACAATTGCCTTTATTTTTGTACAACTTAAAAATCCTTAATAAAAGCAATTTTTTTAACAAGCATTTGATTGAGGCATTTATGGTTTTATAACAATAAAAGATACAAATACAAATGTAAACATTGTTCAGTGGGTAACACATCCCTTCATCTCCCACTGTTCCCGCCTAATCTAGACAAAGAAAATAGCCAGACTCCCCCCCTGCACCCCACTTTCTCCCTAACCCCCCACCTTATTGTATCTGCTGACAGTTTAGTTTTCTCCGAAGAAGTCGATAAACGGCTGCCACCTCCGATCGAACCCTAACGTTGATCCTCTCAGCTCGAACTTAATTTTTTCAAGTCTGAGAAACCCAGCCATGTCGCTAACCCGTACCCCTGATTTTGGGGGCTTCGAGTCCCTCCATGCTAGTAATATTAATCATGCTAGTATGATTAACCTATGCGAGTCCAGATCCGGAATCTTCCCCAACACCCGCCTTACGAATTCCGCATCGTCCCAATTTGGTGCGTAAATATTCACTAATACCACCGACATCCCCTCCAGCTTCCCACTCACCATAACATACCTACCCACCTGAGTCCACCACTATATTCCCTACCTCAAATGACACCCGCTTATTGATCAAGATCGTAACCCCCCTAGTTTTAGAGTCTAGCACCGAATGAAATACCTGTCTGACCCACCCCTTCCTCAGCCTAGTCTGATCCACTACCCTCAGGTGTGCCTCCTGTAACATTTCCACCCCTCACACCCCACCCCGCCGAACAACCATCACCCTTCTTAGGCCAGCCTCCAGCCCGCGTCCCGCGGCTCCTCGTGCCCACCCTCGCGTGTTTTTCCATAGAATTTACAGTGCAGAAGGAGGCCATTCGGCATATCGAGTCTGCACCGACTCTTTGAAAAAGCACCCTACCCAATCCAACACCTCCACCCTATCTCCATAACCCAGTAACACCACCCAACACTAAGGGCAATTTTGGACACTAAGGGCAATTTTAGCATGACCAATCCACCTAACCTGCACATCTTTGGACTGTGGGAGGAAACCGGAGCACCCGGAGGAAACCCATGCACACACGGAGAGAACTTGCAGACAGTGAACCAAGCCGGGAATCGAACCTGGGACCCTGGAGCTGTGAAGCAATTGTTCTTACCACCATGCTACCATGCTGCCCGTGTTCACCGTCATCGTCCTCCAATTTGTCTCCAAGCGCCAGTCTCTGCCCTGCCAGCAGAACCATTTCCTCCTTCCCACCCCCTCCCCCCCCCCCCCCCCCACCCACTAACAAAACAACAATCCCAAACCCCATAACAAACTAATCACCTGCCTGCCCCCCACTGTGCTTCCGTGACCTAGCCCGCCCAGCTAGCCTGGTAGCCCCCTCCCATGGCACCAAGCATTCTACCCCCCCCACTGATCTCCCTCCCCCCCACTCAACCATACATATGCAAAACATAACAATCCCCAACAAACACAAAGAAGAAAATTCCACCCACCATCCCCCATGAGAACAAAGTTAACCCGCATACAAAACTGAGCAATGGCCCAAAAGTTACAAAAACACTACATACACAGCCCAAAAAGAAAAGAAATTTAGCAGCAGAGGTACAGAATTACTCGCTCCCAAGTTCAATGTACTCCATCACCTGCCAATCTCCTGTCCTTAACAAAGTTCATCGCCTCATCCGGCGATGCAAAATAACGATCTTGACCCTCAGAAGTGACCCACAAATGTGCTGGGTACAGCATGCCGAACTTCATCCCCTTCTTGAAGGTGGCCGATTTAGCTTTGTAAAGCTCACCCTTCATTTGGCCAGTTCCGCACCCAAGTCCTGGTAAATACGCAGCTCACTGTCTTCCCATTTGCAGCTCCTCGTCTGCCTGGCCCACCTCAAGATCTGTTCCTTGTCCAGGAACCGGAGCATTCGTACCATCATCACCCTTGGTGGCTCATTCTTCAGTGGCTTCCTCATCAGTGCTCTGTGCGCCCTGTCCACCTCCAAGGGTCACGTAAACGCATCTTCCCCAGCAGCTTCTCGAACATACGTGGCACATATGCCATGCATTCGATCCCTCGATGCCCTCCAGGAGGCCAACGATCCTCAAATTCTGCCTGCGCGACCTGTTTCCCAGATCCTCCACCTTCTCCTGCAGCCTTTTCTGTTGTCCCTCATCAGCTCCATCTCCGCCGCCATCGCGGTTAGCTGGTCATCGTGCTCAGCCACTACCTCTTCCACCTTCTGGATTGCCTGTCCCTGGGCTTCCAATCTTTGCTCCACCCGGTCAATCCCATCTTAATCGGGTCTAGGTACTCTAGTCTTTGCTTAGTAAAGCTCTCTTGAAGGAATTCCACCAACTGCTCCATTGGCCATTGGGCCAGCAATCCCAGTCCCTGAGCCTCCGCCATGTTTTCCTGTGCTGCCGACACCACTCCGTTCTTTGCCCAACAATCTCTCCTTTGCAGACCACTTCTTATCCACGAATCCATAAACTAGTGGGGGACTCTTCTCCTCTACCTCACCAGTCTCCAATTTTACCGATCAAATCCCCCATAAGTCGGGGGAAAAGGTTCCAAAGATCCACCACGGGCGGGCGCTACCAAATAAGAGACCACTCACTCCATGGTCGCCACCGGAAGTCCTTAATAAAAACATTTATTGTTCCGGTGGCGGCCATGGAGTAAGGGATCGCATATTTGGCAGCTCCCGCTCATGGTGGTCTTTTTGTGGCCTTTACGCCGGTTGGTCGCAGGAATTTTGTAGGAAAAAGGTGCAGAAGTGGGCGTAGAGGGGGGCAGGGTGCCCCCCGACCAGGCTGGTCACATGGAACGTGTCCTGAATGGGCCAGTCAAAAATGTGTTTGCGCACTTGAGGCAACTGAAGACGGACGTGGCTATGTTGCAGGAGACACATTTGAAGGTGGGAGATCAGATTAGGTTGAGGAAGGGATGGGTTGGACAGGTGTTCCATTTGGGGTTAGATTTTAAAACGAGGGGGGTGGCGATCTTGGTTAATAAGTGGGTGGCATTAGAGGTGGGGAATATAGAAGCGGACCCGGGGGTAGATATGTTATGGTTAGTGGGAAGCTGGAGGGAATGGCCGTGGTAGTTGTAAATATATATGACTACCGACCAGTGGCCCTGACTTCAGTCGTAATGAAGTGCTTCGAGAGGTTGATCATGAAGCGCATCAGCTCCATACTCCCAGAACGCCTTGATCCACTGCAATTCGCATACCGCTGCAACCGGTCCACATCAGACACCATTTCCCTGGCCCTACACTCATCCCTAGAGCATCTCAAAAACAAGGACTCCTACATTAGACTCCTATTTATTGACTACAGCTCCGCCTTCAACTCCGTAATCCCAGCCAAGCTCATATCAAAGCTCCAAAGCCTAGGACTTGGCTCCCCACTCTGCAACTGGATCCTCGATTTTCTGACCAACAGACCACAATCAGTAAGAATGAACAACAACACCTCCTCCACAATAGTCCTCAATACCGGCGCCCCGCAAGGCTGCGTACTTAGCCCCCTACTCTACTCCCTGTACACACACGACTGCGTGGCAAAACTTGGTTCCAACTCCATCTACATGTTTGCTGACGATACGACCATAGTGGGCCGGATCTCGAATAACGATGAGTCCGAATACAGGAGGGAGATAGAGAACCTAGTGGAGTGGTGTAGCGACAACAATCTCTCCCTCAATGCCAGCAAAACTAAAGAGCTGGTAATTGACTTCAGGAAGCAAAGTACTGTACACACCCCTGTCAGCATCAACGGGGCCGAGGTGGAGATGGTAAGCAATTTCAAATTCCTAGGGGTGCACATCTCCAAAAATCTGTCCTGGTCCACCCACGTTGACGCTACCACCAAGAAAGCACGACAGCGCCTATACTTCCTCAGGAAACTAAGGAAATTCGGCATGTCCACATTGACTCTTACCAGCTTTTACAGATGCACCATAGAAAGCATCCTATCGGGGTGCATCACAGCCTGGTATGGCAACTGCTCGGCCCAGGACTGCAAGAAACTTCAGAGAGTCGTGAACACCGCCCAGTCCATCACACGAACCTGCCTCCCATCCATTGACTCCATCTACACCTCCCGCTGCCTGGGGAAAGCGGGCAGTACAATCAAAGATTCCTCCCACCCGACTTACTCACTCTTCCAACTTCTCCCATCGGGCAGGAGATACAGAAGTCTGAGAACACGCACGAACAGACTCAAAAACAGCTTCTTCCCACTGTCACCAGACTCCTAAATGACCCTTTTATGGACTGACTTCATTAACACTACACCCTGTATGCTTCATCAGATGCCAGTGCTTATATAGTTACATTGTATATGTTGTGTTGCCCTATTATGTATTTTCTTTTATTCCCTTTTCTTCTCATGTACTTAATGATCTGTTGAGCTGCTCGCAGAAAAATACTTTTCACTGTACCTCGGTACACGTGACAATAAACAAATCCAATCCAATCCAATCCAATATGCCCCAAACTGGGATGACGTGGAGTTTGATCGACGGGTACTGGGGAAGATCCCAGACCTAGATTCACATCGACTGATTATGGGGGGAGATTTCAACACGGTCCTTGATCCAAGGCTGGACCGGTCGAGTTCTAGGTCTGGCAAGGTATCAGCTATGGCAAAGGAGCTCTGGGGGTTCATAGAGTGCATTGCGGGGAGGGGTTGATCCTTGGAGATTTGGGAGACTGAGGAGTAAGGAGTATTCGTTCTACTCCCATGTGCATAAGTTGTATTCCTGGATAGACTTTTGTGATGGATGTCGCTGCTGACTGAGGTGATAAAGGCTGAATATTCAGCAATAATGGTGTCAGACCACGCCCCGCACTGGGTGGACTTGCAATTCAGCAAGGGAAAGGCCCGGCACCCGCAATGGAGGTTGGATGTAGGGCTGATAGCGGAGGAGGAGGCGTGTGAGCGTGTGAGGTAGGCCGTTCGGGGATATATAAGGATCAATGACATGGGTGAGGTTTCGGAGGGTGTTGTTTGGGAGGAACTGAAGGTGGCTATTAGGGGGGAATTCATCTCAATTCGGGCCAATAAGGAGAAGGCTGAGCGGACTGAGTTGGACAGATTGTTAGACAAAATTTTACAGGTGGACAGGAGGTAGGCGGAGTCTCCGGATGGCGGGCTTTTGAAGGAGCGTCAGAGACTGCAGCTGGAATTTGGGCTCCTGTCCACAGGTAAGGCGGTGGGACAGCTGAGGAGGGTAAAGGGGACGGTTTATGAATATGGGGAAAAGGCCAGCAGGATGCTGGCACACCAGCTGAGGAAACAGGAAGAGGCAAGAGAGATTGGGAAAGTGAGGGATACAGGGGGGAAGGTGATTCTGGATCCGGCGGGGGGGTGAATAATGTGTTTCGGGAGTTTTATAGTAAATTGTATAAGTCGGAACCCCCAGCTGGGGAGAGAGAGATGAAGTGATTTCTGGGGGGGTGCTGGAGTTCCTGAGGATAGATGAGGAGTTGGTGGAGGATTTGGGAGCCCCAATTGGGCTTAGGGAGGTTATAGATGGAATGGGGGCGCTGCAATCGGGAAAAGCCCCGGGACCAGACGGATACCTGGTTGAGGTTTATAAAATGTTTTCCGGGTTGCTGGGGCTGCTCCTGGTAAAGGCTTTTGATGAGTCAAAGAAGCTGGGAGTGCCCCCCCCCCCCCCCCCCCCCCCCCCCCCCCCCCCGCCAACCCAACGTTATCGCAGGCATTGATTTCCCTTATTTTGAAGCGGGATAAAGATCCGGAAAGCTGTGGGTCGTATAGGCCAATCTCCCTGCTAAATGTGAATGCAAAATTGCTGGCAAAGACCTTGGCCACACGGATAGAGGACTATGTTCTGGGGGTAATAGGGGAGGACCAGATGGGATTTGTTAAGGGACGACACCTGACGTCCAACATTATGCGGCTCCTAAATGTAATAATGATGCCTGCGGCGGGGCACGAGGGGGAGGTAGAGGTGGTGGTGGCCATGGACGCAGAAAAGGCTTTTGATCGGGTAGAGTGGAAGTATTTGTGGGAGGTCCTGGGAAGGTTTGAGTTTGGGCAGGGATTGGTTCCGGTTGCTATATCAGCCACCAGTGGTGAATGTAAGGACAAACGGGTTCGATCAGAATACTTTAGTCTGTGTTGGGGGATAAGACAGGGGTGTCCACTCTTCCCACTATTGTTTGCCCTGGCCATAGAACCTTTGGCAATGGTGCTGAGAGCATCAAACATTTGGCGGGGGATAGTGAGAGGCGGGGTGGAACATAGGGTCTCACTCTATACAGACAATTTGCTCCTTTACATAGAAGACCCGTTGGGGGGAATTGCAGGAATTATGGGGATACTGGAGGAATTTGGTTGGTTCTCAGGTTACAATCTGAATATGGGCAAGAGTGAGGTTTTTGCGATCCAAGCAAAGGGGCAAGAGAGGAGACTGAGGGAGATGCCGTTCAAAGTGATGGGAGGGAGTTTTAGGTACCTGGGGATTGAAGTGGCAAGGGACTGGGGTCAGCTTCATAAACTAAATTTGGGCAGGTTGATTGAGCAAATGAAAGGGGACTTCCATAGGTGGGTTGTACTCCCGCTGTCATTGGCAGGGAGGGTACAGACTGTGAAAATGACCTCCACCCGAGATTGCTATTAGTGTTTTAATGACTTCCAGTCTTCATCCCCAAGGCATTTTTTAGGAAGCTGAATGCTGCGATCTCGGGTTTTATAAAAGCCCCGAGGGTGAAGAAGGTCCTTCTTGGGGCTGGTTTAGCACAGTGGGCTAAATAGCTGGCTTTTAAAGCAGACCAAGGCAGGCCAGCAGCGCGGGTTCAATTCTTGTACCAGCCTCCCCGAACAGGCGCCGGAATGTGGCGACTAGGGGCTTTTCACAGTAACTTCATTTGAAGCCTACTTGTGACAATAAGCGATTTTCATTTTCATTTCATTTATTGAGTGTGGGCATGGGGCTTGGCCCTTCTGAACTATATTAATTAAAACTGGGCAGCTAATGTATCGAGGGTTAGGAATTGGGTAGTGGGAGAAGGGTCGGTGTGGGAGCGGGTGGAGGTGGCATCTTGCAAGGGCACAAGTCTGGAGGCTTTGCTAACGGCACTTCTGCCATTCTCGCCGGCTCGGTACTCCACAAGCCCAGTGGTAGAGGCAGGCCTGAGAGTGTGGGGGCAATGGAGGTAGCACATGGGACTGGAGGGGGCGTCGGTGTGGTCACCGATCTGTGACAATCACCGGTTTGCTCCGGGGGGGCTGGACAGGAGCTTCAGGAGGTGGCAGCGGACAGGGATTGAGAGATTTGGGATCTCTTCATTGAAGAGCGTTTCCCGAGCTTGGAGGAGCTAGAAGAAGAGTTTGAGTTGCCGGCTGGGAATGGGTTCCGGTACCTGCAGGTACGGGATTTTGTTCGGAGGCAGGTCCCGAGCTTCCCTCGTCTCCCACTAAGGGGGCTACAGGATATGGTGATGTCAAAAACAGGGGTTGGGGAGGTGTGTCGGAAATATATAAGGAACTGATGGAGTGGGAAGGCGTTCCAATTGTGGAGGTGAAGAGGAAGTGGGAGGAAGAGCTGGGAGGGGAGTTGGAAGTCAGATAATGGGAGAAGACCCTGAAGAGAGTCAATGCATCCTCATCGTATGCCAGGCTCAGCCTTATCCAGTTCAAGGTGGTCCACAGGGCTCATATGACTGTGGCCCGGATGAGTAGATGTTTTGAGGAGATGGAGGACAAGTGTGAGCGCTGTGGGGGAGGTCCTGCGCATCATGTGCATATATTCTGGGCATGTCCAAGGCTGAGGGGGATTTTGGCAGGGATTTTCAGATGTCATGCCAGAGGTCCTGGAAGGGAAGATGACTCCGAGTCCAGAGGTGGCAATATTTGGAGTATTGGAAGATCCGGGAGCCCAAGGAGCGGGAGAGAAGCCGACGTTTTAGCCTTTGCCTCCCTAGTAGTCCAGAGACAGATTTTGCCGGGATGGAGGGACTTGGACCCTCCAAAGTCGGGGATTTGGGTCAGTGACATGGCAGGTTTCTTAGGCTAGAGAAAATTAAGTTCGCCTTAAGGGGTTTGTTACAGGGGTTCACTTGGAGGCGGCAGCCGTTCATCGACTTCTTCAGGTAGAATTGACTGTCAGCAGGTGGGGAGAGGGAGGGAGGCATGGAAGTGACGAATAATGCATGGAATCTAATGTATGAGTAGCTAGGGTTTAGGGCTGGGGGAGTTGAATCTTTTATTGTGGGGGTTTTGAGTGTGTTGGATCTCTCTGTTGTTTAAAATGTTAAAATGTTAAAATTATAAATGCTTCAATAAAATTTTTCTAAAAATAAAAAGAAAAACAATTATTTTTAAAAAGGATGTTTGCAGATGACTGTACAATGTTCAGCACCATTTGTGACTCCTCAGATAATGATGACGCCCTGTCCAAATGCAGCAAGACCTGGACAACATCCAGGCTTGGGCTGACAGGTATTACATTACATTCGCGCCACACAATTGCCAGGCAATGACCATCTTCTACAAGAGAGGAGCTAACCGTCATCCCTTGATAGTCAATGGCATTACCTTCGCTGAATTCCCCACAATTAATAACCTGGGGGTTACCATTGATCAGAAACTGAACTGGTCTAGCCATATTAATACTGTGGCTATCAGAGGAGGTCAAAGGCTAGGGATCCTATGGCAAATAACCCCCCTCCAACCTCCCCCAAAGCCTGCCCACCATTACAAGGCACATGTTAGGGATGTAATAGAATACTCTTCACTTGCCTGGATGAGTGCAGCTCCGACAATGCTCAAGAAGCTCAACACCATCCAGGACAAAGCAGCCCGCTTGATTGCTCCCCTTCCACAAACATTCAAACCCTCCACCACCAACAAACAGTGGCAGCCATGTGTACCATCTACAAGATGCACTGCAGTAACTCACTAAGGTCCCTTAGACAGCACCTTACAAACCCACGACCACTACCATCTAGAAGGACAAGAGCAGCAGATACCTGGGAACCCCACCACCTGGAGGTCCCCCTCCAAGTCACTCACCATCCTGACTTGGAAATATATCGGCGTTCCTTCACTGTCACTGGGGCAAAATCCTGGAACTCCCTCCCTAACAGCACAGTGGGCGTACCTACACCTCAGGGATTGCCACAGTCAAGAAGGCAACTCAACACCACTTTCTGAAGGGCAACTAGGGATGGGCAATAAATGCTGGCCTAACCAGCGATGGCCACATCCCATACATTAATTTTAAAAAAATTATCTTTTTAATTCTTTGGCAGTACTCACATTATGACCAGCCAAGCAACTTGGTTCTGATGGATTCCTTATGCCACACTTTAAGATTTTCTTCAGTACCATCCATCCAGCAGTAACAGCTGTCCAGAGCTGTTGTAATATCTATTTTAGTGTTTAACATCCTAATACTTTCTAGAATATCATTAATCATTTTGTGTCTAATGGCCATGCCTACCATCGTCTGGGAGCAAATCCCTTCAAATATTTGTGAACTTGAGGGTGGCAAAGCCACTTGCAGTTTTGCTGTTGTGAGTTGTATACTAACTGCACACTGGCTATATCTATCGCATTACTAATTTATGCCTTGCTACATTATTTTGGTCCTTTGATATGTGTACCGGAGATGATTCATCATTTTTGGATTTGTTTTTATGGTCTAATATTAAACTCAGTTAAGATATACAATCCTTGAAAATATACAGGTCTGTGATCCCAGCAATTAGGTTTGGAATCATGTGCACTGGAATGGTCTGCTGCTGAGCTGGGATTTGCAGGATCAGAGGAAGGATCAAAATCACGAGGTGTTTGAACGGAGTGAAGGACAGAAATTGTCCCTGTTGGTGGAGGGGTCAATAACCAGAGGACACAGTTTGTAAAAGAACTAAAGCAACAGGAGGAAAGCCTTTTTTACACAGTGAGAGAAAGCACTGCCTGAGGAGGTGCTGGAGGAAGATTAACTGAGGCTTTTGAAAGGGGATTGAAGAAATATCTGAAAACAAATACAGGGCTATTTGGAAACATTAAGGACTGGGGCTAGCTATATTGCTCTTGCAGAGGACTGGCATGGACGCAAAGAGTTGGATGGTCTTCTTCTGTGCTGGAACCATACTCTTAACTAATATTTATCATTCCTAGGCACTCATGCCTATCTAGGTGCAAATCTTGCATGTCAACGAGATCAAAGCCATAAAATGCAGAGACGTCTATGTGCTCGAAACATGTTACAAGGGAGCTGAGAAAAAACTGCCCTTTAGAAATGAATTCAAGCGTCCAGGCTATGACCACTGCTCCCATTCCTGTTCAGTATTCCCATGTTATGTGTTTCACACCAGCAACACAATTGAAATTCAAATGAGCTGTTTTTGGGAGGAATTTTCCAGAAAAAATGGCAACGTGTAAACCCTCTCCAGAATGTCACCTCGATCCCACACGCCGCCACCTCGCAGGGCCCCTGCACCCAATCTCCCAGCACCATCCCCAAACCACGCCCCCCACCTCCGAGACTCATCAGAGCCCTTCCCTGCATAGGCGCAGTGCCCACACATGCCCGGCGTCATTGACATTTGACCCGCCAGGCACCCAGCTCACAGTATCCCCATTTGTGTTCCAGCAGGAAAAAGTTTGCCCACATCTGCCATGAGCGAGACAAGACGGGCGGTGGGATGCTCGAACTGAGGATCCTAACTCTGTTCGAAGAGAGAGCCATCGAGCTCACAGGGGAGGAGCAGGAGCGAGCCTGCACTGAGAGCGAAGTGTGCCTGTGACAGAAATGTGAGGAGCCACAAAACCTTCATCCAGATGACCAGTCTGAAGCGAGCTCTGTGTAGTCCATACCCTTGTCCAGGCCATGTACTAAATCCATGGCCCATGCCTTGCAGGAACATCAACCACTGAGCCTGGAATGTCGACCAGCAGTGCTCCACCACCTCAGAGTACATCTCAAAGGAGGACATGGGAGAGGCGTCACAGCTTTCACCCAAATCTTGGACCATCGTAGAGATACACACCTGGTGGGCAAATTTAGCAGACCGGCTAAGTCTGGACCTGAACCTGGGAATATGTATCACTGTTGCTTCAAATTCCACCCCTCTATCACCTCCACATGGTCCATCTCCAACATTTCCCCTCCCTCCCTTGACCTCTCTGTCTCCATTTCTGGAGATAGACTGTCCACTAGTATTCATTGAAAGCCCACCGACTCCTACAGCTATCTCGACTACAGCTATTCACACCCACATCCTGTAAGGACTCCATCCCAATCTTCCAGTTCCTTCACCTCCGCCGCATCTTTTCTGATGATGCCAATTTCCAAACAGTGCTGCTGACATGTCTTCCTTCTTCCATAATCATGGTTTCTCACCCACTGCAGTTGACAGGGCCCTCAACCGTTTCCAACCCATCTCCTGCTCTCCTGTCTTCACCCCTTCTCCTCCCTCCCAGAACCAGGATAGGATCCCTATTGTCCTCATTTTTCATCCCACCAACTTCCACATTCAAAGGATCATCCTCCACCAGTTCTGCCAAATCCAGCATGATTCACCATCAAACACATCTTCCCCTCACTCACCCTGTCAGCATTCCACAGGGACCGTTCCCTCTGGGATATCCTGGTCAACTCCTCCAACACCCCAACAACTCATCCTCTTTCCATGCAATTGTAGAAGGTAGAACACCTTCCCGTTTACCTCCTCACTGCTCACTATCCAAGGACCTAAACACTCTTTTCAGGTGAGGCAACGCTTCATGTGCACCTCCTTCAATCTGGTTTAATGCATTCGCTGTTCCCAATGCGGTCTACTCTCCACTGGAGAAACTAAATACAGACTGGGCAAACGCTTTGCAGAACGCCTTTGATCCATCCGCAAGCAGGACCCAGACCTTCCTGTCACTTGCCGTTTCAATTCACCATCTCTCTCATGTTCACATGTCCATCTGTGACCTGCTGCAATGTTCCAGTGAAGCCCAACCCAAACAGAAGGAGCAGCATCTCATCTTTCGATTAGGCACATTACACGGGCAGCACAGACGTTAGAACTGCTGCCTCACAGCTCCATGGTCCCGGGTTTATTCTGTCTCAGGTCACTGTATGTGCGGAGTCTGCACGTTCTCCCCGTGTGTGCGTGGGTTTCCTCCGGGTGCTCCGGTTTCCTTCCACAGTCCAAAGATGTGCAGGTTACGTGCATTGGCCATGCTAAATTGCCCCGCAGTGTCCAAAAGGTTTGATGGGGTGGCTGGGTTATTAGGTGGGGTGGATGCATGGGCTTGGGTAGGTGCTCTTTCCAAGGGACGGTGCACACTTTATGGGCCGAATGGCTTCCTTCCGCACTATAAATTCTATGATTGAGTTCAACAACTTCAGACTCCTCCATCTTTAACCATTTTTATTTCTCAAAATGTATTTTAATTTCTTCCATCGATCTGTTTTCTCTTTACCATTGTCTCTCCTCCCTTCATCCACCACAATAATAATTGTTTATTGTCACAAGTAGGCTTCAATGAAGTTACTGTGAAAAGCCCTAGTCGCCACATTCCTGCGCCTGTTCGGGGAGGCCGGTACGGGAATTCAACCCGCGCTGCTGGCCTTATTCTGCATTACAAGTCAGCTGTTAAGCCCACTGTGCTAAACCAGCCACAAGGCTCATCTGTTCCCTCAAGCAGGTTGTCCTTTGACGCAATGTGATAGAGTATAGTTTTATTCATAATTTTATTCATATACGGGCTAGATGAATGCACGCAGCTAATAGGTAAAAATATTAAAAGTGTCTTGACAGTGGGAATCCAGTCATTGTCTCATATATTGAAGTAACCATTGTATTCCAATGTATTCAGCACGGGGAACATATTGTCCTCTGTCTGATCAACTAATCAATTCTTATGGTCTCTGTCAAGCTATGAGACATAGCAAAATGTGGGAAAACAAATCCAGCAATTTTCCTGAGACTGCATGCAGATACTAAGCTAATTTTGATAGGCAACAGTCAATCTTAAGTAATGTCCAATGTTTGATCAGCAAATCATCCTCGAAGTAACAGACATTCATTTGAACAAACCAGGAGGTCTCAGCTGAGAATTAGAAGCCAGTGAAAGCAAATGAGGGGTTAAACCAGAGATAAGAGTTCCCTTAAAATAGAATCTCGTGGTCGAAGTCTTTGTTCCTGAATGATCTAACTATTTGTTTGTGTTCAAGTGATTTCCATTTTGTGCTTAACGTTTTTATACATCGTTTGATATTTTGTTTCTAAGTTTTTATTCCGTTCTTATTCAAGTGAGTAATTAACAATCATAGAGTCGTATTTTTGACACCTCCCACCAACCAGACTACCGATTCTTATTGGAAGGTAAAATAAGAGTCCCACACATTGCTTACCTTTGTTCTGCCATTAACACATTCTGATCTCTTAATGAGCCACTATCAGCACCTTTCTGAGCCCTGATCACCATTATTTACATTCCGTTTGTCTTTTTGTCCACAACATCTTTGGCAATCTCTCCCTAGCCTCCACCTATCGCTGGTCCTCTATCCAGCCCTACTGCTTCACCCACCCTCTCCTCCCTCTCCACTGCAGTATAAATCTCAACCTATTTCCAGTTCTCTCAAACTCTGATGAAACATTATCCAGACTCAAAACGTTAGCTCCGTTCTCTCGCTACTTTAGGAAACTGATAAAAACTCAAGAAAATGTTAACCATTTTATTTTCTGATCTTGTTGAATAACATTATTTAATTTTAGTGGTGCGTGTTCTGTATGCTCCCCAAAATGTACAGGTTCATGTGGTGTGAATCAATGATCCTTTACAGAACAATTGTATTGTTTCATGTTAATCTCATTATCTGTGATGTGGAGATGCCGGTGTTAGACTGGGGTGAGCACAGTAAGAAGTTTTACAACACCAGGTTAAAGTCCAACAGGTTTGTTTCGATGTCACTAGCTTTCGGAGCGCTGCTCCTTCCTCAGATGAATCAATCTGAGGAAGGAGCTGTGCTCCGAAAGCTAGTGACATCGAAACAAACCTGTTGGACTTTAACCTGGTGTTGTATGACTTCTTACTGTGCTCATTATCTGTGGTTATGATGCTAAAATACCTCTTTGTGCTTCTATTTCCTGATCTGATTTACTTGTTACCCATGATACACAATCAATGGATCTTTAACTATAAGCTTATGATGCTGCAATTCCTGAAATCACGTGCTGAGATATAGATATATATAGGTAGAGATGCCCACACACACATTTATTTATTAAAACTATAGCTTCTCCTGATGGCTTAGTGAATACACCCTTTAATAGGTAAATTGCCAATCCCAGGAGCTACTCACATTTACACTGTACTTAAAAAAAACCTGAAAACGCAGTGTGTTTCAGCATTAATCCACTCTGTCAAATGCTAATCCTGCTTTTACTTATTTCCCTCCCCAGCCCCACCACCATCAATTCCAAGCCAGTCCGGAAGATATATAGATCCTCCAGCCTGCAGTACAAACGGGACCACAGGCCCGTTCCACAGCACTCTTGCTTGTCAGACAAGGTCCCGTGCTCCTTGGCAGTGGGTAATCCTTACATGTAATAAATATTTGCTTCCATTTGTTGCCCATACAAAGAAGAGATTATGTCCATCAAACAATGTGGCTGTGCAGACTGCTGGAGAATGAAGTAATCAGGAATGCTCCCTGGAAACTATGCATTGTCTTGCAGAATGATTATCATGGTCAAATACAACCTGCAGATTCAGGAAGTGGAAGCTTTCCATGAATCTAGAGGTACAGTTCTAATGAGGAGCCATTTGGGTGCCATCTGTTTTACATTTGGAGAGCCCTGGATGTGGAGATGTCAGCAACTGAATAAAACATTTGCACTGCTCCACTTGCATTTTACTCTTGAAAATGGGTGTACTGATTTCTCCAGACAAACACGGCCTCGAGATCTGTTTAATGCAGAATGGAATGCATGCTGGCTGACTTAACATACATCACGGGGAGCCTGGAATTATCCTGTTGTTATATTAGATACAAGAAAAGGCCATTAGACCCATACATATTTGACACACTTTTTATTGGACTCACCATCATATCCGTGTTCCCCCCCCCCCCCCCCCCCCCCCCACATAATCCTCTTCCAAGTCAAGTATCTTTTGGGAGAAGCATAAAAAGAGAGAAATAAAAGCCTGCTGCTAATTTGGCAGATTGGGATAATTTTATATACTGTAGATTGCAGCCTATAAATTGACCTTTGAAGCCTCTAAATACCCCGCTGCAAATAGGGGTTAATTAATATACTAGTTTAATTTGAACTGCTGCCTTGTGTGGTTGCCATTTTAAAATATGGGGAAAACATATTATATTGTAGCTCATATTAAATGGCACAGTTTTTTTAATGAATTAGTGATGCGACCATCAATTCACATAAAGCCAGGAGTTGAAGTAAACTGTGGCTTTAATCAACTAGAACAGTGCCTACCTGTGACTGGTCTGCTAGTGAGAGCCGCCTACAGGGCTACTGCTCTTTATACCTCCCCACAAGGGGTGGAGCCAGGGGCGGAGCCCACAAGGCACCAACATGATGCATTACAGGCAATACCTTACAATGGTCCATAGGTGGAGCCCACATGGGCAAACAGCATGATACAGTTATGTACATGGTGAATGGTTACTGCAAAACGTTCACCACAATTAGTTGTACAGTGACCCCCGTGAGTCGCCCACGTTGGGTGAGGTGGAAGATGGCTGACCCCACGGACAACACGAGGACGATGACATGTCCGGGGGGGGAGCGGAGCCGGCAGACATGCTGCCACACTGCGGGATCTGCGGGCCTGTGAGTCTGAGGGTCGGGCCTGCGATTTAGAGTTTTTGGACCTGGCCAGGCAAACTTTAGCAAAATGTCCTTTTCTTCCGCAGTTGTTGCAGTTCGCGTTCTGGGCCGGGCAGCGCTGTCGGGGGTGTTGATATTGGCTGCAGAAATAACAAGGTAGACCCCCATGGTGGGCGGGCAGCTGTGCGGCATAGGCCTGGGGTATTCTTTGGTCAGGGGTCCACGAGGGGGTCGCGTGATCGGATGAGAACGCGTTAAGGTTTTGGAACGCTACTTCTAGAGAGGAGGCTAATTTTACCGTCTCTTCCAGGTCTAGGGCACATTTTCCGAATAGGTGCTGTATCACGTAGTCGGACCTGACTCCAGCTACGTAGGTGTCCCGGACGGCGAGGTCCATATGTTGAGTGGCCGTAACGGCCTGGTAATTGCATCTTTGTGCAAGGACTTTGAGGTCGCGTAGGTACTCTTCCAGCAATTCCCTGGGAAGCTGGCGGCGAGTAGTGAGGAGATGCCGCGCATATACCTCATTCACTGGCTTTACGTAGAGGCACTGTAGCATCGCGAGGGCGTCTGCGTAAGTGGAGGCTTCCTTGAGTTGAACAGAGATTCGATGGCTCACCCGGGCGTGGAGGAGACTCAGCTTCTGTTCGTCGGTGACGGAAAGCGAGGAGCCAGCGAGGTAGGCCTTGAAAAGCGGAGCCAGTTCAAAAAAATCCCTTTCGCCTCCGCGGCCTGCGGATCGAGTTCCAGTCGTTCAGGTTTGAGGGCCGATTCCATAGTGGCGTTGTAGTTGATTAAATTGATGCGACCATCAATTCACACAAAACCAGGAGTAGAAGTAAACTGTGGCTTTAATCAACTAGAACAGTGCCTGCCTGCGACTGGTCTGCTAGTGAGAGCCGCCTACAGGGCTACTGCTCTTTATACCTCCCCTCAAGGGGTGGCGACAGGGGCAGAGCCCACAAGGCACCAACATGATACATTACAGGTAATACCGTACAATGGTCCATAGGTGGAGCCCACATGGGCGACAGCGTGATACAGTTATATACATGGTGAATGGTTACTGCAAAACGTTCACCACAATTAGTTGTACAATGATACATTCAACCTCAACTAAACATTTAAAACCATCAAATTCGTTGTGTTATAGACAGGAGGGGGTTAACTCAAACAGTACTGTTTTCCTCTTACCACCTGTCTGTAAACAGAAGGTGAGGGATTCTCCGTCCAGTGACGCCGGAACCAGGAAAGGTGACTGGGCGGAGACTCGGTCATGATGCCGAGAGCGTGGCGGGCACCGGGTTCACGCCAATTCGCAATTCTATGGTGCCTCGACAGCGGCGTCAATGTGTTCTACTCAGCATGTAGCGTAAACTCCGTCTGCATATCATCAGTGGGCCTGACCCGGTATTCTCCGGGGCCTCCACGATGCTCCACCTCCGCTGGGGGGAATTTCCCACAGTGAGGTTCATTTCTGCTTTTAAAAATCGGGAAAGGGCAGCACGGTGGCGCAGTGCCAAGCACTGCTGCCTCATTGCGCCGAGGTCCTAGATTCGATCCCGGCTCTGGGTCACTGTCCGTGTGGAGTTTGCACTTTCCACCCGCCCCCGTGTTTACGTGGCTTTCACCCCCACAACCCAAAGATATGCAGGTGGATTGGCCACGCTAAATTGCCCCTTAATTGGAATAAATGAAATGGGTACTCAAAATTTAAAACAAAAACCGTGTAGCCCTTTGGATCTGGTCGGCACGGGGTATGCATCATGCTAACACGTCGGCCTTTAACTCCCTGCAGTCAATGGATATTGGAATTCAAGCAGCAATGCTAGCCTTCCTCCTAGTCGTCACAGCCCTGGGGGATGCACTGAGGCTGCATGAGCTGGAGCTGCTCGAGTAGGGCGATTTTGCAGCAGTGGAGCCTGCCCCAGAGGAACAGGAGCCAGCCGTCCAAAAGGCCGAGGAGGAGGAGGTGCAATGTGTTAGACATTGGGTGCACAGTGTTAGACAGTTCGACGCATTCAGCCCAGGGGGTGGGTAGCTGGTGGCTTCAGTGGCCAAGGCACCTGGCCACGGTGGCCGGTATGGGTGCCAGCAGGTGGTGCAGGGTGGGCGTTCGGCCACCGTCCTTGTTGTGGGGTGTCATAATATACACCAGTATATCATGGTGCAGACACACACTGATGGACACACAGTGGGACCAATCAACACACACAACATGCTGACGCTATGACGTGCGGCAACTGTGGCTCCGCCCATTTAAAACGGCAATGCCCTGCCAAATCTCGACAATGCCTAAGGTGTGGCAGACTTGGACACTATGCTGCCTTCTGCCGAGTAGCTCAGCCTGCCAATTCATATTGCTTCAGCCAGCCTCGCAGGAATGTCCGGGCAATTCAATCCACGGTCACCGAGTCCGATGCGGACCTCCCACACAGCAGTGACACCGAGGACCCGAAGGCACCTTTTCGAGTCGGTATCGTGACAAAACACAGGGGGTCCCCGAAGCAAAGACACCAGCTGCTGTCGGTATGCAGCATCGATCCAGACGATGATTGCACGCCTGTGGTGCACGCACCTCGCAGGGTCCCAGCACCCCTTAAGGACCGCCTGAAGCAGCAGCTGCAGGACCTCCAGGACCAAGGAGTGAAAACCAGAGTCACGGAACCAACCGACTGGGTCAGTTCCATGGTATGTGTAAAAAAGCCTTCCGGCGAATTGAGAATTTGCATTGATTCCAAGGATCTAAATCGCAATATCATGAGGGAGCATTATCCAATTCCCAAGCGCGAAGGGATCACATGTGAGATGGCTTGCGCCAAGCTCTTCACCAAACTCAATGCCTCAAAAGGATTCTGGCAAATCCAGCTCGACAAATCCAGCAGGAAACTGTGTACATTCAATACCCCCTTTGGCAGATATTGTTACAACAGGATGCCGTTTCGGATCATATTTGCTTCAGAAGTGTTCCATAGGATTATGGAACAAATGATGGAAGGCATTGAAGGTGTTCGCGTCTATGTCGACGACATAATCATTTGGTCCACCACGCCGCAGGAGCATGTCAGTCGCCTCCAGCGCGTAATTAAATGCATACGTGAGCAGGGCCTATGCCTCAACAGGGCCAAATGCTCTTTTGGTCAGACGGAACTCAAGTTCCTCGGGGACCTCAGTTGGGTGTGTGGCCGGATGCAGACAAGGTGGCTGCTATCACAGCCATGAAAACGCCAGAGGACAAGAAGGCGTTCCTCCGATTTCTGGGCATGGTCAACTTTTTAGGGAAGTTCATCCCTACCCTCGCCTCTCATACCACGGCTCTCAGGAACCTGGTCAGGAAGATGACAGACTTCCAATGGCTCCCTGCCCACGAGCGCAAATGGAAAGAACTCAAAACCAAACTCACCACGGCCCCGGTCTTAGCTTTCTTTGATCCAGCAAAAGAGACCAAAATTTCGACCAATGCCAGCCAATCCGGCATTGGGGCAGTGCTCCTTCAACGCGATGAGGCCTCATCATGGGCCCCCGTTGCATATGCGTCACGCGCCATGACCCGCACGGACAGCGCTACACGCAGATAGAAAAGGAGTGCCTGGGCCTTCTGACCGGTGTGGTTAAATTTCATGATTATGTGTACGGACTTCCTCAATTCACCGTCGAGACCGACCATCGCCCGCTGGTCAATATAATACAGAAAGACTTGAACGACATGACGCCTCGCCTCCAGCGTATTCTTCTCAAGCTCCGGCGATATGACTTTCAGCTGGTATACACCCCAGGCAAAGACCTCATCATTGCTGATGCTCTCTCCAGGGCAGTCAACACTCCATGTGACCCAGCGGTATTCGTCTGCCAGGTTGACGCCCATGTGGCCTTTGTGGCCTCCAATCTACCTGCCACGGATGAACGCCTTGTCCAAATTCGCCGCGAGACGGCGGCTGACCCTTTGCTACAGCCTGTCATGCACCACCTAACGGATGGGTGGCTCAAGGGCCAATGCCCTCAGTTTTATAATGTCAGAGATGATTTGGCGGTAGTAGACGGGGTTCTTCTGAAACCGGACCGCATTGTCATCCCGCATAGCATGCGCCAGCTCATCCTGGAACAGCTACACGAAGGCCATCTTGGCGTGGAAAAGTGCCGCCGACGGGCCCAAGAGGCAGTGTACTGGCCCGGCATTAATGAAGACATATCCAACGTAGTGCTCAACTGCCCCACTTGTCAGCGCTTCCAACCGGCCCAACCACGCGAGACCCTGCAGCCCCATGAGTTGGTCACGTCACCTTGGACCAAGGTGGGCATCGACCTGTTCCACCCGCTGGGTAGAGACTATGTCCTGATCGTGGACTACTTTTCAAATTACCCAGAGGTGATATGGTTGCATGATATCACATCGTCTTCAGTCATCCGTGCCTGTAAGGACACCTTTGCTCGACACGGCATTCCACTCACGGTTATGTCGGACAATGGCCCCTGCTTCGCAAGCCAGGAATGGTCCAACTTTGCCAAGCGGTACAATTTTGCACATGCGTCATCCAGTCCCCTGTACCCCCCAATCCAACGGCAAAGCGGAGAAAGGCGTCCACATAGTCAAACGGCTCCTCTGCAAAGCTGCCAATGCTGGGTCCGATTTCTACCTCGCCTTGCTGGCCTATCGCTCAGCCCCACTGTCTACTGTCAAGTCGCCAGCACAATTGCTCATGGGTCGTACCCTGAGGACGACGGTGCCGTCCATTCATGTCCCAGGCCTCGACCACGTTCCGGTCCTTCGCTGGATGCAGCTGTCTCGTGCACAGCACAAGGCGGCTCACGACTCCCGTGCAGCTGATCTCCCTGCTCTGGCTCCAGATGACAACGTCTGCATCCATCTTCCAGAGGGTGGCTGGTCTGCAACGGCAGGTGGCCCCCCGCTTGTTCCTGGTTCATCTACCAGATGGCTCTATTCTGCGCCGCAATCGACGCGCCCTTCATCTCGTTCCACGCTCGCTACGTGATCCTCCACTGTCGCCTCGCCCTCCTGTTGACCCTGCCATGGACTATGCAGAGATCCCTGTCACTCTGCATCCTCCTCACTCTGACGCAGTCCAGCCCGCTCCTCAGCCGGCGGCTCCCGACCCACCCTCGAGGCGGTCAACCAGAATTCGTCACCCACCTCAGAGACTTAATTTGTGAACTTTGTGGACTTATAGACTTTCTGAATTGTTCTGTTCTTCCATTTGATCGTTTACATGGTTTGTATATAGTCTTCATCTCCTTATTCTTGTTGCATACTGTTTTTCTGCAGCAGGCACCTTCCCATGTAAATAGCTCAGTTCTCATGTACATAGTCCTATAAATATGTCTTTCGCACACACATCGTCAGGGACATTCTCACCATACACTATTTATTGCCACACATGTACATTCTTTTATAAAAGTCAGGATGTCATAATATACACCAGTATATCATGGTGGAGACACACACTGATGGACACACAGTGGGACCAATCAACACACACAACACCGCAGCCAATCACCAGTGAGAGCACACGCACTATAAAGACAGGGGGCATCAGAGTTCCCGCTCATTCGAGCTGCAGCTACATAGTAGGACAGAGCTCACAGCCTGCAGCACAGACATTCACCATGTGCTGAGTGCATCGACTGGTTAGGACAAGGCAAAGGTCTTTCATAAAGCTAGTATCGTGTTAACCCACAGTGAGAGTATGTTAAACAGTTAATGATTCAATAAAATAGTGTTGCACTATTTCAAGTGTTGGTGACCTCATAGATTATCATAGAATTTACAGTGCAGGAGGAGGCCATTCAGCCCATCGAGTCTGCACCGGCTCTTGGAAAGAGCACCCTACCCAAGGTCCACACCTCCACCCTATCCCCATAACCCAGTAACCCCACCCAACACTAAGGGCAATTTTGGACACTAAGGACAATTTATCATGGCCGATCCACCTAATCTGCACATCTTTGGACTGTGGGAGGAAACCGGAGCACCCGGAGGAAACCCACGCACACACGGGGAGGATGTGCAGACTCCGCACAGACAGTGACCCAAGCCGGGAATCGAACCTGGGACCCTGGAGCTGTGAAGCAATTGTGCTATCCACAATGCTACCGTGCTGCCCCTAAATGTGCCCCTGTATGTGTTCCACGGATCCAGAGCGTCCAACACAACAGGGGGGGGGGCGGGTTACGGGTGTATGGGATAGGGGTTGGTGTTAGGGACGCAATGCTGCATACTCTCCCTGGCCGCCCTGAGGAGGTTGTGCAGTTTTTTCGGCACTGCTGGCCGGTCCTCGCGGCGTTGCCCACAGCGCTGACGGCCTCTGCCACCTGCGTCTAGACCTAGCGAACGACAACGGCTGGCAGCCTCCTTCCCACCCCGCGGTACAGGATCACCTGCCTCTCCTCCACAGCGCCTAGCAGCATCTTCAGTTCTGCGTCGATAAACCTTGGCGCCTCCCGCCTTGCTGTCATCTTGTTGGCTAGGCTGAGTGTGTGGGAGTGAATTGTGGATATGCAGCTGCAGCTTGTTAGCCTCCTGAGTGTCAATCCCAAACCCGGCGAATCCGGCACCGTTTTTCATTGGAATCGATTGTGTTCCACGTGGTGCCAGTGCTAGCCCTTAACGGTCGTTGAATTGGTCCAGGTGCGGCTCCATTTTGCTGTCATAGAACTCCACTACTCCTGCCCCAGCGACAAATCTTAATCTCAGGAATGGAGAATCCGGCACAAGGTGTTCCTAATTTGTTTGTTTTAAGAATAAGCCATGGCATATTTTCCCAACTCCTCAGTTGTTTTGTGGTCCAATTTTCCTCATAACCTCACAGTAAATGCAAGTTAGGATTAATTTAGAAGGTTAGTTTAATTTGCATATCCAAAAACCATGAAAAGGAGCTTTCACAAGTTCCCTCTCTGCATTGACACAGTAACGGGATGGATAGAGAAAAGGAGGACTACAGTACAAGGACCACGGAAAAGCTGAATATTAGTTCATGTGAGGAAGTCACATGATCCAATGAGGAATTTTTTCATGCAGCCATTTGATGGTTGGCTGGCTGGAGACTTATGTTGCAAGATTTGTTTTTTGATGCAATGAGGCATGCAGAGACTACGTCAGTTCTGTAGGCGATAATACAAAATCTTTCAGTCGAGTCAGGTTAGATGATGGAGCTTGCTTCTGTGTGGTCTGCCAGTTGGATGTTAAACAGTAGATGCTACTAAACTGCTCAAAAGTCCAAAGTCTTGCATCATATGACCTCTCCACGTTCGTTTTAACAAAGGAAGCTTATCCAACGTCTGTAGCTTTATTTTCAGGACCGACAATGTCTGAGCCATTATAGGATCCATAGAATCCCTACAGTGCAGTCGGAGGCCATTTGGCCCATCAAGTATGCACCAACCCTCCAAAAGAACACCATACCTAAGCCCACTCCACCGCCCTATCCCCATAACCCTACCTAATCTGCACATCTTTGGACACTAAGGGGCAATTATTCATGGCCAATCCACCTAACCTGCACATATTTGGACTGTGGGAGGAAACCGGAGCATCCGGAGGAAACCCACGCAGACACTGGGAAAACATGCAAACCTCACAGTCACCCAAGGCCAGAATTGAACCCGGGTACCTGACGCTGTGATGCAGCAGTGCTAACTACTTTGCCACCTTGCCACCCATGGGTTGAAAAGCTCTGTTATTTGTGTTGAGGGTCTGGTGTTTGGGAAGCCATTGTCTCAGCAGACTTACGGACTCTGCTGGCAAGATTGATATATCAAATGCAAATGGCATCCCTGTAGCTTTTGAAATTGGTCTGAACAGTCCCATGCAGTCTGTGAGAAGCTCCTTCAGCATACCAAGGTGTGACATTCATGAAACTGAGAAGAAAACTCTTTTGTTCTGGAGGCCACTGGGGGATGATTTCCAGACAGAGAGTCAACCATATTATTTATCTTTGTTGAGGAGAAAATTCCAGTTTAAAAATAAGAAATGAAAATAAGGGTAACATAAGAACATAAGAACAAGGAGCAGGAGTAGGCCATCTGGCCACTCGAGCCTGCTCCACCATTCAATGAGATCATGGCTGATCTTTTGTGGACTCAGCTCCACTTTCCGGCCCGAACACCATAACCCTTAATCCTTTTATTCTTCAAAAAACTATCTATCTTTATCTTAAAAACATTTAATGAAGGAGCCTCTACTGCTTCACTGGGCAAGGAACTCCATAGATTCACAACCCTTTGGGTGAAGAAGTTCCTCCTAAACCCAGTCCTAAATCTACTTCCCCTTATTTTGAGGCTATGCCCCCTAGTTCTGCTTTCACCCGCCAGTGGAAACAACCTGCCCGCATCTATCCTATCTATTCCCTTCATAATCTTATATGTTTCTATAAGATCCCCCCTCATCCTTCTAAATTCCAATGAGTACAGTCCCAGTCTACTCAACCTCTCCTCGTAATCTAACCCCTTCAGCTCTGGGATTAACCTAGTGAAACTCCTCTGCGCACCCTCCAGTGCCAGTATGTCCTTTCTCAAGTAAGGAGACCAAAACTGAACACAATACTCCACGTGTGGCCTCACTAACACCTTATACAATTGCAGCATAATCTCCCTAGTCTTAAACGCCATCCCTCTAGCAATGAAGGACAAAATTCCATTTGCCTTCTTAATCACCTGTTGCACCTGTAAACCAACTTTTTGCAACTCATGCACTAGCACACCCAGGTCTCTCTGCACAGCAGCATGTTTTAATAGTTTATCATTTAAATAATAATCCCTTTTGCTGTTATTCCTACCAAAATGGATAACCTCACATTTGTCAACATTGTATTCCATCTGCCAGACCTTAGCCCATTCACTTAGCCTATCCAAATCCCTCTCCAGACTTCCAGTATCCTCTGCACGTTTTGCTTTACCACTTATCTTAGTGTCATCTGCAAACTTGGACACATTGCCCTTGGTCCCCAACTCCAAATCATCAATGTAAATTGTGAACAGTTGTGGGCCCAACACTGATCCCTGAGGGACACCACTAGCTACTGATTGCCAACCAGAGAAATACCCATTAATCCCCACTCTTTGATTTCTATTAATTAACCAATCCTCTATCCATGCTACTACTTTCCCCTTAATGCCATGCATCTTTATCTTATGCAGCAACCTTTTGTGTGGCACCTTGTCAAAGGCTTTCTGGAAATCCAGATATACCACAACCATTGGCTCCCCGTTATCTACCGCACTGTTAATGTCCTCAAAAAATTCCACTAAATTAGTTAGGCACGACCTGCCCATTATGAACCCATGCTGCGTCTGCCCAATGGGACAATTTCCCTCCAGATGCCTAGCTATTTCTTCCTTGATGATAGATTCCAGCATCTTCCCTACTACCGAAGTTAAGCTCACTGGCCTATAATTACCCGCTTTCTGCCTACCTCCTTTTTTAAACAGTGGTGTCACATTTGCTAATTTCCAATCCGCCGGGACCACCCCAGAGCCTACTGAATTTTGGTAAATTATCACTAGTGCATTTGCAATTTTCCTAGCCATCTCTTTTAGCACTCTGGGATGCATTCCATCAGATCCAGGAGACTAGTCTACCTTTAGCCCCATTAGCTTGCCCATCACTACCTCCTTGGTGATAACAATCCTCTCAAGGTCCTCACCTGTCATAGCCTAATTTCTATCAGTCACTGGCATGTTATTTGTGTCTTCCACTGTGAAGACCGACCCAAAAAACCTGTTCCTCAGCCATTTCCTCATCTCCCATTATTAAATCTCCCTTCTCATCCTCTAAAGGACCAATATTTACTTTAGCCACTCTTTTTTGTTTTATATATATGTAGAAACTTTTACTATCTGTTTTTATATTCTAAGCAAGTTTACTCTCATAATCTATCTTACTCTTCTTTATAGATTTTTTAGTAGCTTTCTGTTGCTCCCTAAAGATTTCCCAGTCCTCTAGTCTCCCACTGATCTTTGCTACTTTGTATGTTTTTTCCTTCAATTTGACACTCTCCCTTATTTCCTTAGATATCCACGGTCGATTTTCCCTCTTTCTACCGTCCTTCCTTTTTGTTGGTATAAACCTTTGCTGAGCACTGTGAAAAATCACTTGGAAGGTTCTCCACTGTTCCTCAACTGTTTCACCATAAAGTCTTTGCTCCCAGTCTACCTTAGCTAGTTCTTCTCTCATCCCATTGTAATCTCCTTTGTTTAAGCACAAAACACTAGTGCTTGATTTTACCTTCTCACCCTCCATCTGTATTTTAAATTCCACCATATTGTGATCACTCCTTCCGAGAGGATCCCTAACTATGAGATCCTGAATCAATCCTGTCTCATTACACAGGACCAGATCTAGGACCGCTTGTTCCCTCGTAGGTTCCATTACATACTGTTCCAGGAAACTATCGCGGATACATTCTATAAACTCCTCCTCAAGGCTGCCTTGACCGACCTGGTTAAACCAATCGACATGTAGATTAAAATCCCCCATGATAACTGCTGTACCATTTCTACATGCATCAGTTATTTCTTTGTTTATTGCCTGCCCCACCATAATGTTACTATTTGGTGGCCTATAGACTACTCCTATCAGTGACTTTTTCACCTTACTATTCCTGATTTCCACCCAAATGGATTCAACCTTATCCTCCATAGCACCAATGTCATCCCTTACTGTTGCCCGGATGTCATCCTTAAATAACAGAGCTACACCACCTCCCTTACCATCCACTCTGTCCTTCCGAATAGTTTCTGAAATACATACAGGATTGGCTTTTCTGTTCCATGTCAGAGGAATCCAATTGTTGTCTTCAGCATTCGGTGTAAAGAGTTCATCAAATTCATTCTGAGTCACTTTGGCTATTGCATCATCGTAAGAATCCCAGCTCGATTTGATTTGGTGTGTTCACTTTCAGGATCATCCTACCACACCAAATAATTTTCCTCTCCAGCCATTTGATTTTATTGTGGTCACATAGCCCCATTAAAGGACAACCCTTCATGGGTCATCTGACAGCCCGGAGCCTATGGGGGTAACATGCAAACATTAGCCTAACAGGTGTTTGGGCCAGGACCTGGCTGTTGGGGGTTGGTCAGAGTTAGCTTGGGAGTCAAGGGAACAAGATTTGTGCAGTTGTTGTACTATTCTGGAAATTAAGTTCTTCGCTAAATAAATCACCGTTGTGATTTAACATTGCCCCATCGCTTGCCTCGTAACACAACATGTAAAATCCACATTTTTGAACAATCCAATGATGGTTTGTGCACTAAAGGCATCCCATGGTTTGATAATTAAACTACGCAGGACGTCAAGTGGGGAAGCAAGCATATTTTGACTCTTAGTGAAGGGTTTTCTCTGTCAACTATCCACCTATTCCAATCGGCACAAACATGATCCTTGAGTGACTTGTGGCACACACCCAAATGTTGAACTACTTGACTTTAAACCCCCTGGTATAAGCACATTCTGGGTGTTATTCCTTCCCATACACATCTTGATCTCATCAGTTACTTTGAATCTGAACATGTCTCACACTAAAAAGCTGCATTCTTTTTTTCTAAATGTTTTTATTGAAGTTTTTACATTTTATGCACTGTACATTCAACAAGGGTATGTGCATCTGTTACAATATACCTGATGTTTCCCTTTGTGTCGATCCCCCCCATCCCCGCCCCCTCCTTTTGCTGTTTCAGGATCTTTTCTTGGGTTGCTTATTATATCGTGGGCAGTTATCTTCTATTTACATGGATGCGGTGTTTGTCCCTCCCCCCCCTTTATCAATTGGCTCCACTCCCTTCCCCCTCCCACCTCACATTTGGTGTTTCTTTGGGGGTTCCATTCCTTTGGCCTCGTTCTGCGCCCTCAGATATCTGTTTTGGCTGTTTTCCGGCCTTCCTCTCCTGCTCTCTCTCTCTGGCCACCCCTCCTCTCCCCTCCCTTTCCTGCCCGTTCCCTGCAGACTGGTGGGCTCCCGTGTGCCCCCCCCTCCCCTCGCCCTACTGGCTATTGGCCTCAAATAGGTCCTGGAACAGTTGGGGAATGGCCTTTACGCTTTGTGGAAGCCATCCTCTGACCCTCGGATAGCGAACTTGATCTTCTCCAGGTAGAGAAATTCCCACAGGTCCGCCAGCCAGTCTGCAGCTGTGGGTGGTACTGCTGATTGTCAGCCGAGTAGGATTCTCCGGTGGGAAATTAGTGAAGCAAAGGCAAGGGCGTCAGCCCTCTTCCCCATGAATAATTCTGGCTGGTCCAATATCCCGATGACTGCCACTCTTGGGCACGACTCCACCCTCACCCCCATAACATTGGACGTTGTCTCAAAGAAGGCTGCCCAAAACAAGTCTGGGGCAGGCCCAGAACATGTGGGCATGGTTGGCCGGGCCTCCATGGCACCGTTCACATTTGTCCTAAGCTGCATTCTTTAAGTGGGCTACCAGGAAATCTATTCCACATTTAATTGATCTATAATCTCATTTCACCCTCCTTTATCGAGCTGTTATCATGGAATATGCACCAAAGCTCCTGCTCTTACTGGTCTGAAATCCTTTCTGGATTCAGGTTTCGATTAAGTGCAGACATACCACATTTCTGGTGATGATGTAAACATTCCAAAGATATTCAAGGCCCCATTCCAATAAATGCTTCTCACGATTAGGCCAGTGGCTGGACCCTGTGCCCACGGTGAATTTGGTCTTGGATGTCTCCTTCAGAGAAGATTTCTCCTTTCAATCTTTTTTTCACGAACACTGAGTTTTTCACTGCAGGACTGTTATTTGACAAATTAACAAATATTATGATTTTGAGATTGAAAGCAGCCTTGTACTTGATTATTTTTGCTGGAGGACCCATTTCTGTTCATCACTTGCCATGCGATGTGCGGTCTTCTCTTTGTTGGTGTGTCCTAAACTTCAGCACATCTTCTCATCAGCACAGCCTGTATCGTTTGCTTGATCCCATGCACCAATTTACAGCATAAGAAAATTATACGTGCATTTCTGGTGTTACAAATTGAGGGTGACGACTTGTGTGAGTACAGCATTTTGTAGCTGAAATGGTGGGGAGGGGGTTTCAACTTACATGCTGAGTATATGCAAAAGCATTTATGGTGCCCCAAGAATTGGGTCATTTTATACACCAGGTCAATTTATATGCCATGATATAGAGTGGGCCTTCTGGGTCATCCCTAATCCTTCGATCGCCGACAGCATAGGCGCCAGCATCTCTTTCCGCAGCTCCTCAAAGCAGCAGATTCACAGATATGTGGTTCACTGATGTAAGCATCACTGGCAAGGTCAGCATTTAGTACATATCCCTAATTGCCCTTGCGAAGTTTGTGGTGAGCTACCTTCTTGACAATACAATGACTCACTAGGTTATTACAAGTCAACCACATTGCCTCTGGGTCTGGAGTCACATCTAGGCCAGATTGCAATACGGATGGCAGATTTTCATCCCTAGCAGACATTAATGAACTAAGGAGGCAGTGGCATAGTGGTATTGTCACTGGGCTAGTAATCCAGAAACCCAGGGTAATGCATTGGGATGCCAGTTTGAATCCCACCACAACAGATGTTGCTGAAACTCTGGAACTAAAAGTCTAATGATGACCATGAAACCATTGTCGGTTGTTGCAAATGCATCTGATTCACTAATGTCCATTCGGGAAGGAAATCTGCTGTCCTTACTTGATCTGGCCTACATGTGACTCCAGATTCACAGATTTGTGGTTAACTCTTAAAATGCCCTTTGAAATAGCCTAGCAACAAACCACTCAGTTCAAGGACATTTAGGGAGGGGCAATAAGTGCCTGCCCAGCAAGTGATGCCTACATCCTCTGAACACATTTTAAAAAAAGATGGGTTTTGACAACAATCTGGCAGTTACATGGTCACCATTACTGATACTAGTTTTTTGTACCAGATTTATTTAATAGATTATCTATATTCCAGAGTCATGGACAGAATCAGAGGCGGACTTGGAAGGTAATCTTTAGAGCCTGGGGAGAGAATAGATTGTGACACAGACTCTAGGGGGTGGGGGGGGGGGAGACTCCACTTATGTTGAAGACAGTCGGGAATGGAGACAGTGGCAGGGTCACAGCTGCAGCTATCTGGAGAATGCCAGACTTTGAAAAACAGCTCCCAGGATTATCCTTCTTAACTGAAAATTCAATAAAGTAGTAGCAGTGAACATGCATTTTTGTCGAGAACTCCCAGGCTTTTTTAGGATTGACAACTTCCCACCTCTAAGGCAATTTAAGTGTATCAGTGCAGTAACTCAGTTGGATGCTATTTATTACAAATTCGATATTATACTCAATACCCAAGACTGACATAAACTTAGCAAGGTTATTTTAGATTAGGCACTGTACAGTTGAGAAACTTTCAGCTTTGAGTGGATGAAATGTTTTTGGGTGGATTACATATTTAATTACTGTAGCTCAATTTACTGCTGATAGGTTTGCAGCTTTAGCAAACATTTCAGGGATTTATAAACCATGGCTTTACGAGTCAACGTGGTAGCGTCGGTGGTATTCCAACACCCCCCCCCCCCCCCACACCCCATCCCCCGGAATGTGTAGGCCTGCTTCATGGATTCCGCATAATTAATCTCCATTTGCCATTATAATTGATTTGGTGTGTTCTCTCTTGCTTAAGTGAACTTAAACTCCTGTATGCAGGTGACACAATGCATTATGCGCCTATATATAGGTAGTAGCGGTTTAGGTCTCTTAGCACTTTTATAATCTCTTTCACTCTCAAATGTTTTTTAGCAGTTTTTTTCTCCAGCTTCTCTGATACTTTGTGTTGAAAACACCATCATTTTGACTTCCGGTTGTGGCGATGCGGAGCTAAGCCGCACGTTTCGGCAGCTCCCGCGATTACGGACTTTCGGGCTCTCCAGAGGAGCCCCAATGGGAATTTTTCGAAGACGTCTCGTGTGGGAAGGTGAGAGAAAGGTCCCCCTTCACTGTATATGGAACGGACAAGAAGTGGAACGGCTAAAAAAGCGGCGTTGGAGCAGCGAGGGAAGAAAAACAAGATGGCGGCGGCCGGAGATAAAGTGGAATGCGGGCCGGA
Source organism: Scyliorhinus torazame (assembly GCF_047496885.1). Taxonomy (NCBI): domain Eukaryota; kingdom Metazoa; phylum Chordata; class Chondrichthyes; order Carcharhiniformes; family Scyliorhinidae; genus Scyliorhinus; species Scyliorhinus torazame. The sequence continues at coordinate 93,843,870 of NC_092712.1, forward strand.
GCTGCAAGAGTTTATCAAGCGCTGCTTTGAGGAGCTGCGGAAAGAGATGCTGGAGCCTATGCTGTCGGCGATCGAAGGATTAGGGATGACCCAGAAGGCCCACGAGGTAAAGATCCAGGAGGTGCAGAAAAATGTCGATGAGAACGAGGACGAGAACTTGGGCCTGGCGGTGAGGGTGGAGGCGCACGAGGCGCTGCACAAAAGGTGGGCGGAAAGATTCGAAGACCTGGCGAACAGGTCGAGGAGAAAGAATCTTCGGATCCTGGGTCTCCCTGAAGGAGTGGAGGGGGCCGATGCCGGGGCACATGCGAGCACGATGCTTGAGTCGCTGATGCCTCTGGAGCTGGATGGGGCACCCTCCGAAGCCTCTGGAGCTGGATGGGGCACATCGGGTGCTGGTGAGGAGGCCCAAGGCCAATGAGCCGCCAAGGGCGAATGTGGTGAGGTTTCACCGTTTTTCACGGACAGAGAGAGGGTCTTGAGATGGGCCAAGAAAGAGCGGAGCAGCAGCTGGGAGAATGCTGAGATCCGAATCTACCCGGACTGGAGAACGGAGGTGGCAAAGAAGAGAGCGGGTTTCAACCAGGCCAAGGCGGTGCTGCATCGGAAGGGAGTGAGATTCGGAATGCTGCAGCCAGCACGATTGTGGGTCACATTCAAGGATCAACATCACTACTTTGAAACGCCTGAGGAGGCTTGGACCTTTATCCAAACTGAAAAGTTGGACTCAAATTGAGAGTTTGTGGGGGTGGGGGGGGATGTTGGATGTTTGTTGTACACAGGGTTTTAATCACACGCAGGAAATGTTCCATGGGTTGGGTGATGGATGGGGATGGGGAAAGGGATCGGATGAGAAGACTGTGCGAGAAGGTGGGCGCCGGTGCTGGAAGGAGGGGAGGCTCGGGGATGGGGGAAATGAGATAAGGCCGCGACAGGAGCTGCGCCAGAGGGGGCGGGGCAGGCTCAGTAAAGTGCGGGCTTTTTCCCGCGCTAGGGAAGGACGGCGGGGGGGGGGGGGGGAAGGGGTGAGTGGAGGAGCGCACACAGATTGTTGGGGAGGGGAGATTCCCACACGGGGGGGTCAATGGGACGGCGGGGGAAGCCGGGGTCAGCTGACTTACGGGAGTGTTATGGGGGGAGCAAAAGAGTTAGACATGGGTCTAGCGGGCGGGGGGGAGGGAAATAGGGTTGCTGCTGCACTGGCCGAGGGGGAATGGGACACAGAAGAGGTGGTCGGGGCGGGGGTCCCCCGTCTGGGGGACTGGAGGGTGAGGGCGGCGCGGGCACGGGACTGGCCTAGAAAAGGTGATGGCTAGTCGGCGGCTGATAACGTGGAATGTGAGGGGCCTGAATGGGCCGGTAAAGAGGGCCCAAGTGTTCGCGCACTTAAAGGGACTGAAGGCAGACGTGGTCATGCTCCAGGAGACACATTTGAAGGTGGCAGACCAGGTCAGGTTAAGAAAGGGATGGGTAGGACAGGTATTCCATTTGGGGTTGGATGCGAAGAACAGAGGGGTGGCAATATTGGTGGGGAAGCGGGTGTCGTTTGAGGCCAAGAATATTGTAGTGGACAATGGAGGTCGATATGTGATGGTGAGCGGTAGGTTGCAGGGGACGTGGGTGGTATTGGTAAATGTATACGCCCCAAACTGGGACGATGCTGGATTCATGAAGCGTATGTTGGGGCGCATTCCGGACCTGGCGGTAGGAAGCTTGATAATGGGTGGGGATTTCAATACGGTGTTGGACCCAGCACTGGACCGCTCCAGATCTAGGACCGGAAAGAGGCCGGCTGCGGCCAAGGTGCTTAGGGGGTTTATGGACCAGATGGGGAGGGGGGGGGGGGGGATCCCTGGAGGTTTGCCAGGCCGCAGGTCAGGGAATTTTCTTTTTTCTCCCACGTGCACAAAGCCTACTCCCGGATAGATTTATTTGTTCTGGGCAGGGCGCTGATCCCAAAAGTGGAGGGAACGGAGTATTCGGCCATAGCCATTTCAGATCACGCCCCGCACTGGGTGGAACTGGAGTTGTGAGAGGAGAGGGACCAACGCCCGTTGTGGCGGTTGGATGTGGGACTGCTGGCAGATGAGGCGGTGTGCGGGAGGGTGAGGGGGTGCATTGAAAGGTACTTGGAGGCCAATGACAATGGGGAGGTGCAGGTGGGGGTAGTATGGGAGGCACTGGTCAGGGGAGAGTTAATCTCCATCAGGGCTCATAGGGAGAAGAGAAAGGGCAGGGAAAGGGAGAGGTTAGTGGGGGAGATTTTAAGAGTGGACAGGAAATACGCAGAGGCCCCTGAAGAGGGACTACTTAGGGAAAGGCGAAATCTCCAGACGGAGTTCGACCTGTTGACCACAGGGAAGGCAGAGGCACAGTGGAGGAAAGCGCAGGGGGCGACGTATGGGTATGGGGAGAAGGCGAGCCGGATACTGGCACACCAGCTCCATAAGAGGATGGCAGCGAGGGAGATAGGTGGAGTCAAGGATGGAAAGGGAGCTACGGTGCGGAGTGCGATGAAAGTAAACGAGGCATTCAAGGCCTTCTATGAGGAGCTGTACAGATCCCAGCCCCCAGCGGGGGAAGAGGGGATGCGACGATTCTTGGACCAACTGAGGTTCCCGAGGGTGGAGGAGCAGGAGGTGGCTGGTTTGGGGGCACCAATTGGGTTGGAGGAGCTGATTAAAGGCCTGGGGAGTATGCAGGCAGGGAAGGCCCCAGGACCGGATGGGTTCCCAGTTGAGTTCTATAGGAAGTACGCAGACCTGTTGGCCCCGCTGCTGGTGAGGACTTTTAATGAGGCAAGGGAGGGAGGGACCCTGCCCCCGACAATGTCTGAGGCGATGAGCTCTTTGATCCTGAAGCGGGATAAGGACCCACTGCAATGTGGGTCGTACAGGCCGATCTCGCTCCTCAACGTGGATGCTAAGTTGCTGGCAAAAGTGCTGGCTACGAGGATCGAGCACTGTGTCCCAGGGGTGATTCACGAGGACCAGACAGGATTTGTAAAGGGCAGGCAGCTAAACACCAATGTGCGGCGGCTCCTAAACGTGATAATGATGCCATCGGTGGAGGGAGAGGCGGAGATAGTGGCGGCTATGGACGCGGAGAAGGCCTTTGACAGAGTAGAGTGGGAGTACCTTTGGGAAGTGCGTTTTTTTTTAAAGCACGTTATAGTATTATGCAGTATGGAAGGTCTGATCCAGCTCTTGGAAAAAGCTATCTAATTAACCTCACTTGCCTATATCTTCCCCATAGCTCTGTAGCAATTTCCTTTTCAATTATATTTCCAATTCCCATTTGAAAGCGACAACTTACTTCCACAACTGATTCTAATTCCACAACCTATCAGCGTATGCATTCTAAATCATAACTTGCTTCATGAATAAATTCTCTGGCCTTTTTGCCGATTATCATAAATCTGTTTCCTCTGGTTAATGACAGTGTAAACATTGTTTTTTAAACAAACGCCTCTTTAAAAGCATATACAATTGTATTGCCTTTGACTAAAACACTTGATGGGATTACACAACAGCTGATGTTTTCAACTTCTGTGCTTGCCAGGACTTGATTTACTGCCCATTCAGCCTGACAAGCACAGAAGCTGAAAAGCTCAGCATCCAACTGTAGTGCTACTGCAAGAGTTTCTACTTCTGATCAATACAAAATTTAAGTGTAAATCCAAAGTAGTCTCACAGCAGTGTGTCAAGTGCAGCTTAAACAAAATGTTCACGGGGTGCCTTGGAACTCCAGTATACTTTTAAAAATATTGACAGATGTTACTGCTATACTCTGAGCACTTAAATGTTAATACTGAAAACAGGGGTGCTATGTTTTAACTTTGTAAAACTGATACAAGGCTGGTACCCACAGTGCAAATTTACTACATAGAATTTAAAGCACTGAAACAGGCATATAGTTCCACTGATCTGTGCTGCCAGTCTTTATATTCCACATGAACTTCCCTCCAACTTATTTCATCTAACCGCATTCTTTTTCTCCCCTCATGTACTATCTAGAAAGTTTTCCCTTAAAGGCACTTATGTTCTTTGTGTCAACTGCTCATGTAATAAATTCCACATCTTAACCACATCCTCCATTTATTGGCATGCTGTATTCAAAGATTTGAATTCAGAAATAAATTAGAAGTTTCAACTAGGCAGTTCATGTTCAATTCATATTCTTCCTCAAAAGTTCATGAATCTATATTAAATGGTGAATTTAGCAATTAGGTCTCATAGTAAAAGCTCTCATTTCTGAACCAAAGTGTGAAATATTTATTCAAATAACTGCTTAAGAGAAATGTTACATAACTTTTATTCATTCCATGTTGATTAATAACTTTACAATCAATACAAATACAGTAATTGCAAACTGGTTACAAGTTCGACCCGGCAAACCACTTTAGGAAGTTAAAACTTCAAAACATCTTGGACAGCGTATAAAAGTCAGCATCAGTGAGATGGCAGGTAACAGATAGTAATAAAATTAGTAATTGCAGCTAAATCTTAAAGATCTGAAAGCTCTACTCTAACCAATTATAAAATCAAGGTAGCAATTTAGTGGCAACCAGCCACCTGCCAGAATACCATGTACGAGAACGTAACAAGGAGGTATTACAGTAACAAACCAGCAATTGCACAAAAATGCAATATAAACAGTCTTTCTAAAAAGTGTTCTTCAGAAAAAATCTCTCCAAAGCAGAGACTAAACATCAGTTGTTTTCCAAACATCAGAAATTTAAGATTAAAAAAACATGCCTAATGAGACAGTGCTGTCCCATTCAATCCCCTGGTCTCTAACTCCAATAAACCCGATAAAAAATTCAGGTGCCCCGCAACCCTCATTAGTTTGAGCTCAAACATTTGGTAAAACATCTAGGAATTCACACATTGAATTAAGGCGATACTTATAGAGTTGATTTACGATCCATTTTAAAGTGCCATTAGCCCAATCAGAATGTGTAAGCATATAAATATAAATAAAAACCATATTAACAATCTTTCCATTTATACTTCACGCTGCTAGTCTTGCTCATTCATATCAGTTTCATCGGGGAACCTCAAGTTCTGCCATAAACCTTCTATCATACGTCGTAGTGCGGGAGAAATGACTTAAAAACAACCATTTTGCTCGATGTACATTTTTGAAAGAGAAGCTGCCATGGACTTCGCTAGTTCCTCGTCCCGTTTCCTCTGAACATGGGTCTGTGTGCACCAGGTCTCGTACTCTGGGTTGGGTAAAGACTGATCAAACACAGCGTCGTAGTGTCCATTGCTGAGCCAACTCAGCCATATGCTGGATTTTGATTGATCTTCTGGGCCAAGGCAATGCACCATGGTGGAAACAGTAGGGCTTTCCAGGCTACCTCCTGTGGTCAAGTATATGTTAACGTTCAGCATCTGACTCATAGTCAGTAGCTCTGGGTAACCAGCCCAGGCCCCATCCTGGGCAGCGTTGATCAAAAACTCCCCAATGTCCCCTTCGATAATGGGATTAAACTCATCCAGGTGATCTGCGATGTGATGGACGGTTTCCTCTCTCAGGTCTTTGTGCATGCTCTGGTCGCCGTACACAGCTTTACTCACAGCCCTGTACAAACAGTTGCCGTCTGGAATAATGTGAAATCTGTATTTCTGTCGCTCCCTCAGGTAACTATTCTGCTTTTCCACTTCTGCCAGGTAACGTGCAAACTTGTCGTTTTTATCCGCCCTGTTCTCCACCACCAGGTCCACGGTCCTGAAGCCACCATCCAGTTCCCAGGGGCTGTTGTTCTGGTGTTCAGCCGCCTCCGAGGCCCGCTGCTCCGG